>NC_080020.1:95819627-96141502 GCF_030020395.1 Manis pentadactyla | reverse complement strand
TCAGCATCTTCTTTGTTAAACTGCTTTTCAAAATACCAAATAAGCATTGGTCTCAGATAACCATAAGGCAGTATACGTTATACAGAAATTACAAGTCTTTAAGAAATGGTCTAGTGTTTATATCAGAAACATGAGCTTTGGAATCATGCCCTAGTTATGCAGAAGAGTAACACTAAGAGTAAATTATTTTTGGATAATTAAATGCATGAAAATATGTATTTGTTCAATATTTATATTCTGTAAAATCTTGAAACCATAAAAATGAAGCAGTTAGACTATCATTTTAAGTTTAATTCATATGTTTCACAAGAAAATAAATAGTCACTTTGTTGGAGCCAATGAAATCCCATTAACATTTACAATATAAAATTCAAAAAAAACCTGAATATTCATTTGATCATAAAGGTAACACTGTGTCAGAATATATTTTTCAGAAGGCTTGGAAAACTGTGTTTACTAATATAATTTCACAGTTTTCAATCTATTCTTTGCAAGATATTACAATGGCTGAGCAGACCTACTGCTTATCGAATTATTTATATTGCTCACAGTACTGTAAGTTACAAGGAATATTGTGAACATTTGTATTATATAATACATATGTACAAATGATAGCTAAAAGGTAGCAATACTTCCTGGCCTGCTTTACCAGGAAAACTTTAACTGTATACATTTTAGAGCTAGGGAAGCACTAGCAAGAAGAGTTCGTGAAGGGAGAAGTCACTCAACAGACACACTAAATGTGGACCTCACTAAATGCTCAATTCCCTGGAAAGATTTAACATTCCTATTTCAAGAAAGACAGGAATAACAAGAAATGATATGCTGAGGATTACTGTGGCCATAAGTTTGAGAAGAATCATTTATAAAAAGGAGACTGTTACAAAAATTATTTCAGCACATGAAGCTAATACTCTGCTTCAGGATTACTGAACTAATATTTTGGAAGCTACCTGAACAGCATTCAGCATGAAGGCATGTGTTCAGGTGAGAGATTTAGGCCCAAAGGTAATGGAAAATGAGTAGGAAAGACTAAAAAGTCACAAATTGCTTTATTCTTAAAGGTGGGAGATCTAAAGATATTTTAGTGCAGACTGTGACACCAGAATATTGAAAAAGGATTTATTCTTATTCGCAAAGGCCCAGCTACAAAATATCACTACCCTGAAGGTGCCTTCCTTATCTTTCAAGATTTTACTTCAGTGTTAAGTAAAAGATGAGTTTCCAGGCAAATTCAGATGACATATATGTGCCACAAGCTCTTTTCTTCTTGGTTCCCCTAGTGCAGTTGAGTGAATATTTGTATTAAATAAGTTCATGTGTGGGAATAATACACAGCACAATGCCTGGAATATAATGGATGCAAAGAATATGTTTAATCTAAAACTTCTATCAGAAATTATGTAATAGGTATCTGGAATTGATAACATATAGTTGTATTAAACCTATAAAAATATATTCTTTGACTCAATAAGCCTTCCTTTAGAAAACTTTCCCAAGGAAAGATCAGAGATGTACAAAATATTTATTGAATTTGGACATGTTGCCCAAGTTGGTGATCAGAAATGTTCAAAACACTTTTATAACATGTGTTTATAACAGTGAAAATTTTGAAATAATCCAATACAAATATAATGAAATGAAAGCAATTAAATATTAATCTGAAAATTAATTATCTGAAAAAAGTTTGATATCAAATAACACATTAAGAATGTTAAAAATACTGCATGAATTATATAGCTTTGCAATATAGCTATCATAATCAAAACTGTGGTATTATCATAAAAACAGACACATACAGATCAATGTTATAGAATAGAGATTCCAGAAATAAACCCATTTATATGTGGCCAATTAATTTTTGAAAAAGATGCCAAGAAACACAATGGGGAAAAGACAGATCCCTCAAAAAATGGTGCTGGGAAAACTGGATACGCACACGCAAAATAATTAAATTGGACCCATATATTACACAATATACAAATTCAACTCAAAATGGATTAAAGACTTAGACATAAGAACTAAAATGATAAAACTCTTTGTTGGAGTAAGCCATTAAGAAAATATGGCTGCCTGCTGATCCATTAGCTAGACCTGGGCAACTGAAGGTTCTTCACCTCCTCCCCTGTCCTGAAAACGTGTAGTTTGCTTGCCTGCCCTGCTCCCAGCTATTCCAAAGATACAGAATTTTGAGAGAAATGTGTTGTTGTATCAATCTGGACTAGCTAGGTAACTGAACACAGTTAAGGCCACTGCATAAACTGGTAAGATTATGAGGGGAGGGTGCACAGATAAACTCACCTTGCGCCCAAGACAAACCTCATGTGTAAGTTCCCTTGCTTTTTACCACTGCCACTTACCAAACTGGAGTGGTCTATGTCTCTCCTGCCCTCTACATATGGGGGCCAGTTTCAGATTATACCCTGGACATTCCTAGGGAAGTTGCAAGCCAGCACTCTTAGAAGAAAACACAGTGGGGGAAAGTTCTTTGACATTGGTCTTGGCAGGTTTTTTTTGGATGTCACAGAAAAAGCAAAAGCAAAAATAACTAGAATTTGGAGGGGAAAAATATGGCGGAGTAGGAAGACTAGGTAGAAACCTCCTCCTGGACACACACACCAAGAAAGTATCCACAGCAAATACAACTAACCCTGAAAACTGCAGACCAGACCACCTACACCTGGTGAAGAAGAGAAGATCACACAGAAAAGGGTAAAGATGCAGAGCATGGTCAAGTAGGGAAGCCAGCCCTTCCCCCATCCCAGGCCACAAATGGGAGGAAAGAAATGGAGCAGGGAGGGGTTAAGCACTCAGGAACTCTGCACACCTGGCCCTGGAGATCTGCTCTGGGAACACAAGTCCATATTGCATAGAGCTTTGGTGATTAATTGGGCTGGACACCAGGGAGAGTTGGAGCATTCTGAAATGCTAAGTCTACTGCTATTGTGGAGGGCAGGCACCCCCAGCCGGTCTCACTGAGAACCAACACATAGTCAGCAGTTTGAAAGATTTGCCAGCAACAGAAGAGGTGCCAGAGAGGCAAGAGTTGGACAGAGTTCTCTCCACAGAAGAAATGGCAAGTGAAAAAGACTTCCCCAGCCCTCCCTCAGCCCAACTGGTCAAGTACTATAAGGAGCCCCAAACACTCGATCCCCTTCACTGGCAGCTCAGCCCCAAGGCACTTTTCTGTGCACCCATCCAGCTCACTCAGCCCAGCAGAGTCAGACTTTGCTGTCTGGCAGGCAGAGGGAAACTTTCCCAGCTTTCTTGGCCCTTTCTCAGCTCAACTGGGGAGGTACTAGCAGGAGCCAGTTCCAAATGCTCCTTCCTCCTCACTGGAGGCCAAGCCCCACACCTAGCTCCCCTGACACCTGTGCCTAGCTCCCCTTAGTACCACCCCATGTTCCCCATCAGCCCAGCAACACCACCATAAGTGCAGGGCAGGCAGAGGGCAACCCTGCCCAAAAAGGATCCCAGCACAAGCTCAGCTACTCAGCTCACAAAGGATCTAGCTGAGGCGAGCTGCCACCCTCTGCTGAGAGAGATCAGCCACTGCTGACAGCAGGCAGAAAGGCAGCACCACCCACAGCCCACCAACAGCAACTGGGGCTCCACTGCAAAGGAGAACCAGGCACTGGTGAGTAGTGTCTTGAGCTTCTGGGCACCAAAGGACACCTTCTGAATAAAGCCATTACTCTCTAGACCAGAAGGTATAGCACATCCATCTACTACAAAGGAAGAAACCCAGAAACCCAGACAAAAGGAGAAGCGAGAGGAATATGTTCCAAACAGAAGTACAGGCTAATATAAAGAAGGCTAAATGAAATGAAAATCACCAATCTTCTTGATAAGGATTTCAAAGTAACAGTCATAAATATGCTCACTGATCTGCAGAGAAGTATTGATGATCGCAGGGAGGACTTTGACAAAGAGAAAGAACAGTTGGAAAAGAGCCACTCAGAGTTGAAGAATACAGTATCTGAAATGAAAAATACCATGGAGGTAATGAATAATAAATAGATTGCTGCAAGTAGAGGAGATAATCAGTGAGATGGAAATTAGAAAATGGAAAAACAATGAAGCTGAGAAACAGAGAAAAAAGAATCTACAGAAACAAGAGGATGCTAAGAAAGCTGTGTGATAACTCCGAATGAAACAATATTCACATAATAGGAGCACCAGAAAGAGAAGAGAGAGACAATGGAGTAGAAAGTCTCTTTGAAGAAATAATTGCTGAAAACTTCCTCAGTCTTGGAAAGGAAACAGACACCCAGATCCTGGAAGTGAGGAGAGCCCTTAACAAAAGGAACACCAGGAAGACAATGCCAACACATAATTAAAATGAAAAAAATTAAGGATAAAGAGAGGGTATTGAAAGCAGCTAGAGAAAAGCAAAAATATTCTTATAAGGGAAGCCCCATCAGACTGTCAGTAGACTTCTCAGCAGAAACTTTACAGTCCAGAAAGTAGCAGCATGAAATATTTAATGTGTGGAAACAAAAGGACTTTCAACCAAAAATCCTCTACCCAGCAAGGTTATCATTTAAGATGGAAGGAAATTTTAAAAGTTTCCCAGATACACAAAGGCTGAAGGATTTCACCACACTGAACTAGCCTTATAGGATATGTTAAAGGTACTTCTTTAGATGGAAATGTTCTTAAGCCTAAATAGTTTTCACTAGTGAAAATAAACCCACACTAAAGGTAATAGACCAATTACTTCCCAAGCAAGTATGAAGTAAAAAACAAATGTACAAAAACCAATCATACACGACATCAGCCAAGGCATACACAAGAAATGAAGATTATGACATCTAATAAAGTGCAGAGGAAAAAGAAAAAAGAAGTACTTTTAAGTTGTGTTTGAATTAGAGCAACTGTCAACTTAATACAGGGTGTTACATATTTAGGGAACTATCCATGAACCTTATAGAAAACACAAACGTGAAGTCTATAACACACATTTTTTTCATTTTTTTTATTTTGGTATCATTAATGTACAATTGCTTAAACAACATTATGGTTACGAGACTCCCCCTATTATAAAGTATCCATCATATACCCCATTACAGTCACTGTCCATCAGCATACTAAGATGCAACAGAATCATTACTTGTCTTCTCTGTGTTATACTGCCTTCCCCATGCCCACACCCGATGTTATGTGCTAATCGTAATGCCCCTTTTTCCCCTTATCCCTCCCTTCCCACACATTCTCCCTAGTCCCTTTCCTTTTGGTAACTGTTAGTCCATTCTTGGGTTCTGTGAGTCTGCTGCTATTTTGTTCTTTCAGTTTTTGCTTTGTTCTTATACTCCACAGATGAATGAAATCATTTGATACTTGTCTTTCTCCGCCTGGCTTATTTCACTGAGCATAATACCCTATAGCTCCATCCATGTGGTTGCAAATGGTAGGATTTGTTTTCTTCTTATGGATGAATAATATTCCATTGTGTATATGTACCACATCTTCTTTATCCATTCATCTACTGATGGACACTTAGGTTGCTTCCATTTCTTGGCTATTGCAAATAGTGCTGCGATAAACATAAGGGTGCATATGTCTTCTTCAAACTGGGCTGCTGCATTCTTAGGGTAAATTCCTAGAAGTGGAATTCCTGGGTCAAATGGTATTTCTATTTTTAGTTTTTTGAGGAAACTTCATACTGCTTTCCCCCATGGTTGAACTAGTTTACATTCCCACCAGCAGTGCAGGAGGGTTCCCCTTTCTCCATGTCCTCGCCAACATTTCTTGTTTGTCTTTTGGATATTGGCCATCCTAATTGCTGTGAGGTAATATCTCATTATGGCTTTAATTTGCATTTCTCTGATGATTAGCAATGTGGAGAATCTTTTCATGTGCCTGTTTGCCATCTGAATTTCTTCTCTGGAGAAGTGTCTGTTCAGCTTCTCTGCCCATTTTTTAATTGGCTTATTTGCTTTTTGTTTGTTGAGGTGCATGAGCTATTTACATAATTTGGATGTCAACCCCTTATTGGATATGTCATTTATGAATATATTCTCCCATACTGTAGGATGTCTTTTTGTTCTATTGATGGTGTCCTTTGCTGTACAGAAGCTTTTTAGTTTGATAAAGTCCCACTTGTTCATTTTTATTTTTGTTTCCCTTGCCCACGGAGATATGTTGATGAAGTTGCTCATGTTTATGTCCAAGAGATTTTTGCCTATGTTTTTTTCTAAGAGTTTTATGGTTCGATGACTTACATTCAGGCCTTTGATCCATTCTGAGCTTACTTTTGTGTATGGGGTTAGACAATAACCCAGTTTCATTCTCTTACATGTAGCTGTCCAGTTTTGCCAACACCAGCTGTTTAAGAGGCTGTCATTTCCCCATTGTATATCCATGGCTCCTTTATCATATATTAATTGACCATATATGCTTGGGTTGATATCTGGGTTCTTTATTCTGTTCCCCTGGTGTACGGGTCTGTTCTTGTGACTGTACCAAATTGTCTTGATTACTGTGGCTTTGTAGCAGAGGTCAAAGTCAGCGAGCATAATTCCCCCTGCTTTATTCTTCCTTCTCAGGATTGCTTTGGCTATTTGGGGTCTTTTGTTGTTTCATATGAATTTTAGAACTATTTCCTCCAGTTCATTGAAGAATGCTGTTGGTATTTTGATAGGAATTGCATTGAATCTGTAGATTGCTTTGGGCAGGATGGCCATTTTGACAATATTCATTCTTTGCACCCAAGATCATGGGATGAATTTCCATTTATTAGTGTCTTCTTTAATTTCTCTCAAGAGTGTCTTGTAGTTTTCAGACTATAGGTCTTTTACTTCCTTGGTTGGGTTTATTCCATGATATTTTATTCTTTTTGATGCAATTGTGAATGGAATTGTTTTCCTGATTTCTCTTTCTGCTAGTTCATCATTAGTGTATAGGAATGCGACAAATTTCTGTGTATTAATTTTGTATCCTGCAACTTTGCTGAATTCAGATATTACAGTAGTTTTGGAGTTGATCCTTTAGGGTTTTTTATGTACAATATCATGTTATCTGCAAACAGTGACAGTTTGACATCTTCCTTGCCAATCTTGATGCCTTTTATTTCTTTGTGTTGTCTTATTGCAGTGGCTAGGCCCTCCAGAACTATGTTGAATAAAAGTGGGGAGTGGGCATCCTTGTCTTGTTCCTGATCTTAAAGGAAAAGCTTTCAGCTTCTTGCTGCTAAGTATAATGTTGGCCGTGGGTTTGTCATATATGGCCTTTATTATGTTGAGGTACTTGCCCTCTATACCCATTTTGTTGAGAGTTTTTATCATGAATGGATGTTGAATTCTGTTGAATGCTTTTTCAGCATCTATGGAGATGATCATGTGGTTTTGGTCCTTCTTTTTGTAATGTAGTATATGATGTTGATGGATTTTCGAATGTTGTACCATCCTTGCATCCCTGGGATGAATCCCACTTGATGATTTTTTGATATATTTTTTAATTCGGTTTGCTAATATTTTGTTGAGTATTTTTTGCATCTATATTCATCAGGGATATTGGTCTGTAATTTTCTTTTTTTGTGGTGTCTGTACCTAGTTTTGGTATTAGAGTGATGTTGGCCTTGTAAAATGAGTTTGGGAGTATTCCCTCCTCTTCTACTTTTTGGAAAACTTTAAGGAGGATGGGTATTAGGTCTTCACTAAATGTTTCATAAAATTCAACAGTAAAACCATCTGGTGCAGGAGTTTTGTTCTTAGGTAGTTTTTTGATTACCAATTCAATTTCTTTCCTTGTAATTGGTCTATTGAGATTTTCTGTTTCTTCCTTAGTCAGCCTTGGAAGGTTGTATATTCCTAGAAAGTTGTCCATTTCTTCTAGGTTATCCAGTTTGTTATCATATAATTTTTTGTAGTATTCTCTCAGAATTCTTTGTATTTCTGTGGTGTCCATAGTGATTTTTCCTTTCTCATTTCTGATTCTTTTTATGTGTGGAGACTCTCTTTTTTTCTAGATAAGTCTGACTAGGGGTTTATCTATTTTGTTTATTTTCTTGAAGTACCAGCTCCTACTTTCATTGATTCTTTCTATTGTTTTATTCTTCTCAATTTTATTCATTTCTGATTTAATCTTTATTATGTCCATCTTTTTACTGACTTTGGGCCTCATTTATTCTTCCTTTTCTAGTTTCATTAATTGTGAGTTTAGATTGTTCATTTGGGATTGTTCTTCTTTCCTGAGGTAGGCCTGTATTGCAATATATTTCCCTCTTAGCACAGCCTTTGCTGCGACCCACAGATTTTGTGTTCTTGAATTATTGTTGTCATTTGTCTCCATATATTGCTTGATCTCTGTTTTTATTTGGTCATTGATCCATTGATTATTAGGAGCATGTTATTAAGCCTCCATGTGTTTGTGGGCTTTTTTCATTTTCTTTGTGTAATTTATTTCTAGTTTCAAACCTTTGTGATCTGAAAAGCTGGTTGGTACAATTTCAATCTTTTTTAATTTATTGAGGCTCTTTAGTGGCGTAGCATATTATCTATTCTTGAAAATGTTCCATGTGCACTTGAGAAGAATATGTATCCTGTTGCTTTTGGATGGAGTGTTCTGTAGATGTCCGTTAGGTCCATCTGTTCTAATACGTTGTTCAGTGCCTCTGTCTCTTATTTTCTGTCTGGTTGATCTGTCCTTTGGAGTGCATGGTGTGTTGAAGTCTCCTAAAATGAATGCATTGCATTCTATTTCCCCCTTTAATTCTGTTAGTATTTGCTTCACATATGTAGGTGATCCTGTGTTGGATGCATACATATTTATAATAGTTATATCCTCTTGTTGGACTGACCACTTTATCATTATGTAATGTCCTTCTTTGTCTCTTGTGACTTTCTTTGTTTTGAAGTCTATTTTGTCTGATATAAGTACTACAACTCCTGCTTTTTTCTATTAGTTGCATGAAATATATTTTTTCCATTCCTTTACTTACAGTCTGTGTATTTCTTTGGGTTTGAAGTGAGTCTCTTGTAGGCAACATATAGATGGGTGTTGTTTCTTTATCCATTCAGTGACTCTGTGTCTTTGGATTGGTGCATTCAGGGTGTTTATTGATAGGTATGTACTTATTGCCATTGCAGGCTTTTGATTTGTGATTACCAAAGATACAAGGGTAATTCCCTTACTATCTAACAGTCTAATTTAACTCACTTTGTATGCTATTACAAACACAACCTAAAGATTCTTTTTTTTTTTCCTCCTTTTACTTCCTCCTCCATTCTTTGTATGTTATGAATCATATTCTGTACTCTTTGTCCATCCCTTGGGTGACATCTATTTAGCCTTAGGAATCCTTCCATATATAGAAGTCGCTCCAAAATGCACTGTAGAGGTGGTTAGTGGGAGGTAAATTCTCTCAGCTTTTGCTTATTTGAAAATTGTTTAATCCCACCTTCAAATTCAAATGATAACTTTGCCAGGGAGAGTATTCTTGGTTCGAGGCCCTTCTGCTTCATTGCGTTAAATTTATCATGGCACTCCCTTCTGGCCTGTAACGTTTCTGTTGAGAAGTCTGATGATAGCCTGATGGGTTTTCCTTTGCATGTGATCTTTTTTCTCTCTCTAGCTGCTTTTAAAAGTTTGTCTTTATCCTTGATCTTTGCCATTTTAATTATATGTCTTGATGTTGTCTTCCTTGGGTCCCTTGTGTTGGGAGATCTGTGTACCTCCATGGCTTGAGAGACTATCTCCTTCCCCAGATTGGGGAAGTTTTCAGCAATTACCTCCTCAATGACACTTTCTATCCCTTTTTCTCTCTCTTCTTCTTCTGGTACCCCTATAATGTGAATATTGTTCCGTTTGGATGGTCACACAGTTCTCTCAATATTCTTTCTTTCTTAGAGATTCTTTTTTCTCTCTGTGCTTCAGCTTCTTTGTATTCTTCTTCTCTAATTTCTATTCCACTTACTGCCTCTTCTCTACTATATCTAATCTGCTTTTAAATACCTGCATTATATGTTTCATTTCAGATATGGAATTTCTTAATGATTGAATCTCTGACTTAAATTCGTTCCTGAGTTCTTGAATATTTTTCTGTACCTCCATAAGCATGTTTATGATTTTTATTTTGAACTCTCTCTCAAGAAGATTAGTGAGTTCAGTTTCATTTGGCCCTTTTTCTGGGGTTTGTTAGATTTTGGTCTGAATCATGTTCTTTTGACGTTTCATATTTGTGTGGTATCCTCTAGTGCCCAGAAGCTCCAGTCTCTGGAGCTGCTCAACCCCTAGAGTGAGATTGGGGGTTGTAGGGGAGCAGAGCTGGTGCCTGGGGGGAGGAAAGATCTGTTTCCTGATTTCTGTCTGTGTTGCCTGTCTCCACTGCCTGAACCAGTGGGCCAAACACACATGTGTAAGCTCTCTGTGCTTTGCGTCTCCAGCTGTTGTTGGCAGGGCCTCCCTCTGGCTGGCCTGATGCCAGAGCAGTGACCGCAGGTTTGCAAACTCATGCCGGCAGGCTAGGAGGGAGGTGCAGCAGGCTGCATATCACAGTGGGGGGCCTTGGGGCGGGGCAGCCAGCCAGGGGGAATGAGCGCCTGAAGCTTCTCAAAGTTGCTGACCAGCTGGGCAGAGTGCACTACCCAGAAAACCTTGTCCAGCTCTCCCTTCTCCCGTGCAGCAAGCTCTGCGAAAACCCCGCCCCTTCAGCAGCCCTCTCACTGCTAGGAAGCCTCTCAGACCACCTGCCTTTCCTCTGACACAGAGCAGCTGGATGTGGATCCTGTCCTCCACAAATGGCTGGAATGTCAGTCTCTCAGGCACTCCACCTGTCCGAGCTCCCCAACCTCCAGAGCACCACGCAATGTAGGTTTCTGCTTGCAAGGCAGATCTCCAGGGCTAGGTGTTCAGCAGTCCCAGGCTTCCACCGACTCCCCTGCTCCATTTCTCTTCCTCCCACCCGTGAGCTATGGTGGGGGAAGGGCTTGGATCCTTCCAGATCAAGGCTTTCCTATATTACCCTGCTTCATGAGGTCTGCTCTGTTCGTGAGTCATTAGTCCAGTTCAGCCCTCTTTCCTGTTGCTGCTTTAGGGTTAGTTGTATTAACTAACTATATTTTCATCCTATTTGTGGTTTTGGGAGGAGTTCTCTGTCTCACCTCTCATGCCGCTGTCTTGAATGTGAAAATCAAAAAAATTTTTTTGAAGAAATCCAACCACAACACTAAAGGAAACCATCATTAGGAGAAGAGTATAAGAGAGGAAGAAAGGAACAGAGATGAACTACAAAAACAATCAGAAGACAATAAAATGGCAATAAGTACACATCTATCAATAATCACTTTAAATGTAAATGGACTGAATGCACAAATCAAAAGACAGAGTGGCAGAATGGATACTGAAACCAGACCCATCTGCATGCTGCCTACAAGAGACTCATTTCAGACCTAAAGACTTACATAGACTGAAAGTGAAAGGATGGAAAAAGATATCTCATGCCAATAATAGGGAGAAAAAAGCAGGACTAGCAATACTTACATCACACACAAGACTTCAAAACAAAGAAATTTAACAAGAGACAAAGAAGACCATTGCATGATAATAAAGGGGTCAGTCCAACAAGAGACTATAACCATTATAAGTATCTCTGCACCCAACATAGGGGCACTTAAATACATAAAACAAATATTAACAGAGCTAAACAGGACATAGACTGCAAATCAATCAATAGGAGACTTTAACACCCCACTTACATCAATGGAAAGATCATCAAGACAGAAAATAAATAAGGAAACAGAGGCATTGAACAACATATTACATCAGATGGACTTACAGAACATTCCACCCCAAAACAGCAGGATACACATTTTTCTCAAGTGCACATGGGATGTTCTCCAAAATAGATCACATGGTGGGCCATAAAAAGAGCCTCAGTAAATTAAAAAAGATTGAAATTGTATCAAGCAGCTTCTCAGACCACAAATGTATGAAACTAGAAATAAATTACATGAAGAAAATAAAAACACCCATGAACGCATGGAAGCTAAACAACATGCTTCTAAGTAATCAATGAATCAATGAACAAATCAAAGTAGAAATTAAGCAATATATGCAGACATATGAAAACAAATTTTGAGGGACACCTCAAAGGCCATTCTAAGAGGGAAGTACACAGCAACACAGCTGTACCTCAAGAAACAAGAACAATTCCAAAAAAACAGTTTAAACTCACAACTAAGGAAACTAGAAAAAGAACAAACTAAACCCAAAGTTAGTAGAAAGGGGGACATAATAAAGATCAGAACAGAAACAAATAAAATAGAGAAGAATAGAAAAAAATCAATCAAAGAACCAAGAACTGGTTCTTTGAGAAGTAAAACAAATAAACCCTTAGCCAGAGTTATCAAGAAAAAAAGAGAAGACACAAATAAACAAAATCAGAAATGAAAAAAGAATAGTCACAACTGACACCACAAAAACACAAAGAATTATTAGAGAATTCTATGAAAAATTATATGCAAATAAATTGGACAACCTAGAAGAAATGGACAAATTCCTAGGAAAGTACAACTTTCCAAGACTGACACTGGAAGAAATAGAAAATCTCAACAGACAAATTACCAATAATGAAATTGAATTGGTAATGAAAATACTCCCAACAAACAAAACTTCAGGAACAGATGGCTTCACAGCTGAATTCTGCAAAACATTTAAAGAAGAGATAATACCCACTCTTAAAGTATTCCAAAAAGTAAAAAAGGAGGGAATACTTCCAAAATCATTCTGAGGCCAACATAATTCTAACACTGTACCAAACAAAGACACTACAAAAAAGGAAGATTATAGACCAATATCCCTGATGAACATAGATGCAAAAGTCCTCAACAAAATATTAGCAAACCAAATTCAAAAACACATCAAAAGAATCATCAATCACAACTAAGTGGAATTTATTTCAGGGATGCAAAGATGGTACAATATTCATAAATCAATCAATGTGATTAACAAAAGGAAGGATGAAAACCATATGATCATTTCAATAGATGCTGAAAAAGCATTTGACAAAATTCAACATCCATTCATGATACAAAAACTCTCAACAAAATGAGTAGAGAGAGAACATACCTCAACATAATGAAGGTCATATACAACAAACCCACAGCTAACATCACACTCAGTGGCATAAAGCTGAAAGCTTTTCTTCTAAGATCAGTAAAAAGACAAGGATGTCCACTGTCACCACTTTTATTCAATAAAGCACACTGCCTAGCCAAGGCAACCAGAGAGATAAAAAGCATCAAATTGCTAAGGAAGAAGTAAAATTGTCACTATTTGCAGATGACAGGATTCTATATACAGAAAACCCTAAAGACTCCAGAAAAAAACTATGAGAACTTATTAACAATTCAGCTAAGTTGTAGGATACAAAATTAATACACAGAAATCTGTTACATTCCTATACAGTAACAATGAACTAGCAGAAAGAGTTCCATTTACAATTGCACCAAAAGAATACCTAAGAATAAACCTAACCAAGGAGGTAAAAAAATGTGTACTCTGAAAACTGTAAGATACTCTTGAGATAAATTAAAGAACACACAAATAAATGGAAATCTATGACATGCTCATGGATAGTAAGAATTAATACCATCAAAATGGCCATCCTGCCGAGAGCAATTTACAGATTCAGTGCAATCCCTATCAAAACACCAATGGCATTTTTCACTGAAGTAGAGCAAATAATCCTAAAATTCACAAGTAATCAAAAAGGACCCCAAATAGCCAAAGCTACCCTGAGAAAGAAGAATAAAGCTGGGGGTGTTACACTCCCTGACTTGAAGTGATACTACAAATCTACAGTAGTCAAAACAGTATGCTACTGACTGAAAAATAGACCCATAGGTCAACAGAGAGACCATATAAACCCATGCATATGTGGTTAATTAATATGTGATAAAGGAGCCATGAATATACAATAGGAAAAAGACATTCTTCTATAACTGGTGTTGGGAAAACTGGACAGCTACATACAAGAGAATGAAACTGGATTACTGTCTAACTCCATACACAAAAGTAAACTCAAAATGGATTAAAGACCTAAATGTAAGACATCTGATAATGGGTTGTAGGGACAAACGCTGCCACTTGCAACCTTTTTTCCCCCCAAATAACCATCTGTGCACATGGCCTCCTCCTCTGGAAGTATATTAAGTATATGGTATGTTGATGGCCTGTGGCTGGCCAAATCCGGGCCCACCTTATCTATGGAAACATCTTGGTAGAAGGCACACCCCTCTGACCAATGTTCCTCTTTTGTTCCTTGGGTTACTGGTCACACAAGAATTATTCCTTCTAGCCTAACCAGTAGAATAGTAATAAATCACATACCCTCTCTGGCATGTATGTAGTCTCTGACCCCTCACCCCTGGCACATAGTCTACAATGAACATGCTTTACAAAAATAAGGTTAAAAAAAGGAAAAAACTGATTTCTAAGAACCCAACAGTAATATCTACAGATTTTTCCCCCTGGGGTGGCATAAGGTTTGTAATTGCTGAAGTTTAAAATAAAGCAAATACACAGAAATATATTAAAATTACTATAAGTATTATAATCAAATTGACTTTTATATGCTTACTCTAAAATCATCAATGTAAGTGCCTAACAGGTGAAAGTTAGTCACATATGCTTGTATATGCATAGACTCTCTGGTGGTTGTTCCTCAGAGGTGGGATGGGAAACTGAGAATCTGGGGGTAAAAAAAGATATTCTAGTACATATTCTTGTTGAATTTTTTATCATGTGTACATAACATTAAAAAAATTTAAACAGAATGGATAATAATAGTTGATGCAGGTAAGTACCCAGTTCCTCTGGATAGTGATCATTTTTGTTTCAGCAGGTATTTCCCCCAGGCAACATCTGTTTGGCAATCCAGTGATATGTGCAGCCCGAGTAGCAAGTCGGTTATTCTGTTCAGTGGTGCCTGCCAACTTGCGGGAACATTCTGCCCCAACCAAGTCCATTATTTTGCTCAAAATAGGAAGGAAATCCTTTAGGATATCATAAAAATCGGCCTGAATATGCTCAGGCTTCCAGCTATGAGGACACTGTGGGGATTACTCAGCTCCTCTTGGTCCAAATTTCAGGATTCCACCCAGTGTAGCTGAGGGATTTTCCTGTTTAGTTTCTGTCCCAGTCATTTTAACCATGACAAGAGCCAGCTATGAGGACTGCTTCTCTGGAGGATGTGGGTGCTGGGCTCTTTTCCCTACGGTTCCTCTTCCTATCCCAGCCATTCCTTTGCCCTTCTGTAGGGGAAGGTCCTCTGTTCCACAGGTGAACCTCCTTCCTTTACAACCATCCATCCCAGCTGCCCAAAGGTCCTTTCATTCAGCTCTCCCTTCCCCTTGGGAAGATCTACCTCCAAATGATATCAACATGTTCTCGCTGTGAGACTGCTGCTTACCAACTAATAAGAGTGACTGAACAGCCTTATATTCTCTTCTGCTCCCCTAAGTCCCTCTCATGTTGCCAGAGGAGGTTGGGTTTCACTTCCTCAGTGACAAAGTTAACTGATACACTTTCTAGGAGAAAGAATAAGAGCTCATCTACAGGCATCTTGTACTTCTAGACCCCCCAGACAGGTGGAAAGGCAAATGACAAATCTGAATCGGACAATGGTGTAAAAGCAAGCACTCAAAATCTAGGTGACTGGCCCGTCTTGTATGGCAAGAAACCTTGAATAATAAAGCAGATCAACACATCAACAGGAAGTTGACTTATAATGGGAGAAAATAAGTTCCAGGAGAGCCCAAGCATCCATTGTGCCCTTTCGTTAAATTAATCAATGGCTTTTAGTCTAAAGACATTTCTGTGACCCCTGACCATGTGGAGATAAGCCCTGACCAACTGCCTTCCTTGCAAAGTCTCCAGCTTCCTGACTGCTCCTCGCAGAGTCCATCAGTGCAGTGCTTGAAACTAACTGCTGGGCTCTACTGCAACCATAGCAGACACTGTTGTAGGTTTATGGGATGTAAAATATTTCAATACCCTTATAGCACCCATATAGTCTGAGTGAAAAATCTAAGAAACAGTATGGGTGTATACGTTTGTGCTTGTGGGAGGTGTTGGCGAGAACGGGGAGGAGCACAGGTGGGTTTACTGTGCAGGTAATGAGGCTTAAGATGCAGGGCTCTCTGCTTGCATCTTCCAAAGCTCTGGGGTGGGGGCCTGTAATGTGTTTATTTAAGTCCTATGCCTTTGTAAAATCTGCAGAAGTACAATAAAAATTCTCCCAATATCAAAAAGTGAATTTGGAAAGTTACTTTGAATGTTTCAGTAAGACAGATGAGAAAAGATGGACTCCTGATTTATACATATAGGAAAGATGCTTTTTTAATTTTTAATTTTTAAATAAAGAAAAAAATTTCTAATACAATTATTGGATATGAAAAAATGCAATAAGACAATGAATAAATCAATATCAATTATTCAGACAGCAAGCAGAAAATTGGAAGAATTTTTTCAGATTGTCTAAAAAGTGATATTCATTAGGAGGAAGAGATAAATTTCAAATAGAAATGATGAATTGGCTCTTGAATTGCTTGACAATTGAATTAATGGAGAGTAAAACAAACACACTGAAAAAAATTTTAATTCTTTCTGGATTTGACATAAAATCTTAACATTGATGGAGATGATCTAAAACTCATTTAAACTAGTCAGGACACTCTAGTGAGGACCTCAATGACAAACTGTTAAGCCAGCTAAACCAGGAGTATATAAGATTGGTCACCACACATACACAAAAGCCAAAATGCCCTGAAATCTTACAATTCATATAGGAAAGGAACATATTAAAGATTTACCTAAATGTGACAACTTTAACAATTTACTTGACACATTCATTACTTACCTTTCCTAAACAATAAATAATTTTTTAAAAAAAACAACTATCCTGGAGAAAATCTGAATTATTTTTCTAATCTTTCCATAGAAAATGTTACAAATGCCATTTAAAGAGAATATCAAATACTATGCAGGCAAAAGTATAGGGTAAAGGTATCAGAGACTTACACTGGGCAGTTAATAATATGCCTTTTACTATTTTGTGGTATTTGTGGTATATGCCAACTTAAATTTGTAATTTGCCATGATTTCTCACTTTAAATATTCATTTTATACCTGATTTATAGTATATAAATTAACATAGCATATAAATTAAAACAGCTATATATATATATATTGCTCTTAAAGAGAGCAGCACTACTGAATCAGTTTTAGGCCCACACTTCAGCCACCCTTTCCTGGAAAACCTATGCCTGTTCTGTAGAGGACACTAGAAGACTGAAAAGAAGAGAAGGGAGCATGTACATAACCAGCCTCTGGAGATACAAGGAAGACGAGATCTTATAGAAAGAGACAGAATTAAAGTCATTTTTCTTAGTAAGAGAGGAAAAGCATCCAAGAATAGTAGAGAGGCTCAGCTCAAAAGATGGCACAATATTTCCTCTCTACCTTCTCCTTTTTATAATCAGCATATGGTCTATCATAATTCCTTCTATATTGTACTCTGGACCAAAAGGCTATGCTCTCATTCTCTGTCTTGACCAAAAATCACAGAGGGGTGAGACCAGATTCAGTTTTCCTTCTTTTCAATAACAGCATGACTAACTCCCCCAAAGTTTCATCTCACAGACTTGAGGATTTGAACCAACACTGTTCTCAAGGTTTGACGTACGACAGAATGCCTCCTCCCACCCGCACCCCTGCATGCTCACCCACATGCTGGTACTCCAACTTGGCGCCTGACCCTCCCTGCAGCCTACCAAAGATGTTTACCAGAACACAATGACATCAAGCCTGACTAAAAAACAGGGAAATAACTGAAAGAGAAACAGGCTTGTTTGCAAACACAAATTCTTTATCCTAATTTAACCTCAGAGTCAGGAAAGTAAGTCTCCCCGAAGCATAACAACCTCTATTGCAAAATCAGATGCCTTAAATTCTCCTAGTTGGCTTTTCATGCTAATCTTTCCATTACTATACTTTATAGTTAAATGGACCTTTCCTCTAATTTAACATCTGTGCTTTTATTATATAATGTCTTCTTCCTACTGCTCAGGTGAGAAACACTGTCCTATTCAGAGTGAAGTGACTTGTTCCATGCATTGGCTTTTTAGCTTAAAAACACCTCTACCATCCCAAATCACCTAGACTGACTAATAGGACTAGGCTCCTGAGACCAGCTCTTACTCTCTTATTTCCATAGTCATTTCTTAAGTAAATCTAATAGTAACCCCTTTGACAAGGTCTGCAGAGCTATAATTTCTCATGAGCAGAAATATCCAGCAATGCACGGGATGGACACCTTGTGGGCTAAGAGCATCTGCAAGATGTAAGGTTTATTCAAAACAGTCTGCATTCTATACACATTTAGGAGAAATGCAGAAATCAAAATGCAACTTGTTCTATGAGAGAAACTTCAAGAGGAAAGGTCTCTGTGATAGCCTAGAATATGACAACTGGAAATGGAAACTGACACCACACCAATCATTAATCTGTCTGTTAAGTTCTGACTCATTCTCCCCTTAAGATTTTGACCTTTAATTTAGTCTCACTATGAAGATGAAAAGTTCAACAGTTTTTTTTTAAAAGTAAAATCAGTAATTCTAATTTCAGGATTTCTTAAAAATAAGAAATAACTAGAATTGAGACCTAGCCAGACTAATGTAATATATTGTACTCTCTCCTTCTACACCAGGTATTTTTATTGATCAACCTCTTCACTGCTAGCCAGTTGTGAAGTTTGGCTCTCGTCTCTGACAACACCCACCTTCCTCATTCAATAATCCAAACCGAGGCCTCAAACCCTCCCTCCTGTGTAGCCATGTGCGCTCCTAGTGCTCCCATGTCTATTCACTCTTTGCCCTACCCAGGTAATCTCTCCTACACTCAGATATAGAGAGGTAAGTCTGTCTATTCTGCCTGAAAATACTTCTCAAAAGCTGACCATTTTTCTTCTACCTACTGCCTCTATTCCAGACTATGCTACCAGTTTCCTCAGTGAATTACTGCAATAGCCTTCTAATTGTCTCACCATGGACACTCTTGTTCAATTCTCCCATCTAATCTCAGTCGCAACAGTAGCAACAGTGATCTTTTAAAAAGGCAAATCACCCTCTTCTTCACTGATTTCCCATTTCTATGTCCTCAGTTTACCTTATCTCTGCATCCTGCCTACTTCTTCAACCTCATCATGCTCCATGCTACTGCTTACTTTATAGATCACTTATACTTATTTCAATTCCGTGATTAAACTATGCTCTGTTTTGCCTCAGGCCTTTGCATATGCTAAGAAAAAATTAAGCATTTAGAAAAGAATTTGTGATTTTCAACCATATCTACCTAGTTACCTGCATCTGTGTCATATACTCTACTTTCTCTTATATTTCTATGGACAAAGTGCCCTTGCTCTGATGCCATGCCCAGTCCTGCTCTTGCCCTCTACATCCAGCCCCTTACCTGCTCAAAGACATTGTCCCAGCAACTTCCTGCATGATCAGTTTTTCCCTCTCTATTATATCATTTCTGCTACAGTCTGAATGTTTGTGTCCCCCCAAAATGTGTATGTTGAAATCCTAACAAAGGGATGGTATTAGAAGGTGGGGCCTTTGGGAGGTCCTTAGGTCATAAGGACTGAGTCCTCATGAGTGGGATTAGGGTTCTTATAAAAGAGACCACAGAAAGCTCTCTAGCCCCTTATAACCATGTGGAAACACAGCAAGAAGTGTCAGCTCTGAACCAGGAGGGGGGCATAACTAGAATGTAACCATGCTGGTGCTTTGATCTTGTACTTCCCAGCCTCCAGAACTGTGAGAAATCACTCTGTGGTTTATAAACCACCCAGTCTGTGGCATTTGGTTATAGCAGTTCAAATGGATGAAGACAATTCCCATCAGCATATAAACATGCTGTTAATTGTCTAACTATAAAAAACAAAATAAACCTGGTTCCACATTGCCCTTCATTTATGCCCCATGACTCCTCTACCCTCTATAGAGAAACTCCAGCAGCATGGCAAGCTCCCTCAAGTTCTCCAAATCTTTATGCAAAGTCCCTTCTCAGTGAGATTTCCCCAGTCAATTTATCTAAAATTCCAACCTCTCCAGATACATACATACACACATATATATATTCTCTATATAAACCCCACTGCCACCTAAAATGTAAGATCCACGAGAGCAGGGACATGTGTCTACATTGTACACTATTTTATCCCAGTGTCCATCTCCAGGAGAGCAAAAACTGTGCTTCTGTATGACCTGGAGCCCCAGGCTTCACCCGTGTCTCAGAGACGGCGCTCCCTTCCCTGCGGTGGGTAAAGGAACACCTGCCTGAGCAACTGTAACTGCGTCACCTTTTCTTGCCACAGGAAACACATGATTATGGTCTCTTAAGGTTTGAAAAGCCTAAAACTCCTGATTAGTTGTCTACTTGGTAACCGCTTATAGTCAAAGTCAGCAGTCAGCAAACATCTCTAAAGGGTCACACAGTAAACATTTCAGGTTCAGCGGGCCAAGTGATTTCCACTCAGCCGCTCGACTGTGCAGCAGTAGCGTGTGCCCCAGGACAATCTCATTTCCAAAACAGGTGACAGGCTGGGTTTTGCCCACAGGCACCAGTGTGTCAGCCCCTGGTCTAAACTACTTTTCTGGATCTTAACTCATCTTCTAAGCAGAAGAACATGAAAACCGACAAACAGATTGTTGCAGCTCTTCCCCACCAGGTATGCAGACTCAGTCCTGGGCACCGTCTCACACTCTTCCGCCTGCACAACCCATTGCCCCACCACCCCACTGAATCTCCAGATCACTGCCAGTTCACCACGAAAAGTTATTTTAGAGAGACAATAGACCTAACAATACAGATAAAGAATAGTAAAAGAAAGTCTCTGCTTGAGGACATCACATGGTTTTTACCCCCAATAGGCTTCAGATGGCATCGTTGTGCCATGACCCCTCCAAGGAAAGCATATTATGAATTTTTCTTCTTCTGGAGTATGAGAAAGATAAACTCTAGGAGGAAAAAAATGCAGATCCCTATAGTTCCTTTTCAGAGGTGTTTGTTAAAACCCATATTAAAAATTTTTATACATGATATATTTCTCTCTCAGGTGTACAGACCCGTGTCACTCAAGCAGTCTTTTGGTTGTGCTTACCAAATGCTGCCATGGGGAAAATATGAATGCAAATTAGAAGTCATCCAAAGACAACTTTCTTTTGTTGTTGTATTGTGAGGCTAATGGAAACAGCCAGTCATTTTCTAGGACAAAAATGTCCTTTAAATAAAAGAAATGGTACAGATGTTCCAGCTGATGCTGATTTTATGTTTTGCAAATGTCATCTGATTTTGTTTTTCTCATCAATTAATAGATTCTAGTCAGGTTGTACAAAGTCATTTATCTAAAAATAATAGTTTTCAAATTGTTAAAGCAATAATCTGTAGTGGTTTAATAATAGACCTTGGTATTATGTGCCAACACATTATTTTGAATGGGCAAGGATTTTACTTAACGGTGCTAAATAATGTTTAGCAATGAAATCCAACTGACTTTAGGCTGCCACTGTCAAGACAGATCTTCACCATGTTTAAGGTATTACTAGGAAAAAGCTTTTGTATTTGATAAAAGGTGCATTAACTCTTTCAGGCCAACAAGTCCAGACCACCTAGCACTGAAGACAAAATTTCCTGATTGGGTAAACTCCAGTAGTGGGGGGTCTTCATGAAGAGACAGCCTGGAGTTTTCTCAGAATCTCAAATGCCCCAGGAACCCTAGTCACCTCCAGTCTCTTTCACACCAGGGAAGGGCTAAAATTTGGCCTAACAGCCTTCAGCTCATGTTACTGTTTCAGATGATTGTAGCCATCAGTGAGGCCTTCTTTAGAAAGAGGGAAGTCACCTTAGGCAGATATCGGAAGGTTCAGAAGTTCTCTAGGAAAAATGCCAAAGTCAGAAACTGTTTCTAAACTATCCCAATTGCATTTTTAGTTAAGCCAACCAGACTTCTCTAAGCTAGAAGAAATAGTACTGGATGTGCAATTAATATTTTGAAGAATTTGGTAACTTCAAATATCCATTTTTCCTCACAATTTCACCATTAATACTGGAACAAGCCATTATGTTAATGGAATGATTCCCATCTCAGGAAAAAATGGCCTTATTAGATCCTTTGTATGTGACTTGAACAAATTCCCTGAAGAATAGGTATTTTTCTAGGAGAGAAGATGGGAGAAGAAAATAAATTCTGAAGCATAGAATTGTAACTGAAGTTAAAAAGCTGTGAAGAGAATTAAGATATGCATTGAAGTTAGAAAGAGGGGACCAAGAAAGAAGGGCACTCAGGTGTTTCTGAGAATGTTCAGGTGATGTGCCTATGTCCTCTCTGCAGTTCACCCTGCAGACCAATGACAGGCTTGGAAATGATTGAGCACAAGGTTTTGGAAATGGTCTGTCTCTGAAATACTTCTTCTGAAGTAAAATGTACACATGTGACACACAGGCGCAGAGACGCACACACACAGACATTACAACAAAAAATAAATGACTTTAAAAGGACAAGCACAACTACAACAAAAGTTTCGTCAATAGTTTATCTTTTTCCCTCACAACAGTCTTCAAAATTTCATGTCAGGAATAACTCTGATAAATTTAGCACTAGACGTAAGGAAGAGTTAGGTAGAGGTAAGCTCCCACGTTCAAATGGAAGCCTTGTCAGTGGACTAAAAAACAGAGTTAAATTTTCTTAAGGAAAAACATCCTTTTAAAGAGGGGGATGGGGTGAGGAGCTGGGAGACTGTGAGAGAAAGAAAGATAGAGAAATTAAAATGAGTAGTACTTATAGAGGAAGAATATTCTCCAGAGAGAAAAGACATGCAGTTTGTAATTTCATGCACTTAATTAATTGCACTGAAAACCACTCTCATTAGGAGTCCATTTTAAGCCTACCAGCTTGAACAGTCAAAAGGGAATAATTACAATGAAGCCCTGTACTTGTCTCCTTATTGAGAGCTCCACAAACTTTGCCAGGGACATCTCGAGAGACTGTTCTCTCCACAACCCTACATTTTGTTACCCTTTTATGTGAAAAAAAAGGTACTAAAATGAAAATTCAATTTTTCCGTTTGGTTTCACCTTACAAATTCTTATTACTGATTTTATAATTAAAGTTCTGGAAAAGTCAGAGCACTTCCTGTACTTCAGTTTCTAGACTGGTAAAGCCTCAGAATAAATTCAGTAAGGGCTGTGTTCTTGTCAGGCTCTGAACAGAAATCAATACTGACAGCTTAAGGAGGAAAAGGAACTGGTCTGAAGAATATAGAAGAGAAGTAGGAGCAGGACCTCTTAAGCAAGATCCAGTGGAGGCCATGAGCAGCCAGGATGGAACCAGTCTGCCTTAGCACCCTGCTGCTCACCAGCTGGGCTCATCCCTTTCCTGGCCACACTGTTAGTAGCCACAAACACCATGCCACTAACTCCCCCATTCTGTAGTGGCACATGTGATGGTGCATCTGAGCCATCCCTTCAAGATTCAAAGTCTTGGCTGGGAGCATCAGGTTGACCATGAGGTCTACCCACCAGAGACGTGTGCAGAGGGAATACCTGTCCCCTGTAGCTTCCCTGGTAGAAGGCTGGGACCTCTCCTACCTATCCTGAAATTTCTCCAATGTCTGGCTAAATGAGTGTCAAACCCAGTGTCTTAGTCCTTTCAGGTTGTTGTAAGACAGTACCATAAACTAAGTGGGTTGTAGACAATATAAATTTATTTCTCACAGTCCTGGAGTCTGGGACGTCCAAGATCAAGACACTGGCAGATTCAGTGTCTGGTGCAAGGTTCATAGATGGCCTTCTCACTATGTCCTCACGTGGTGGAAGGGAAAACGCATCTCTCTGGGGCCTCTTTCATAAGGGTACAAATCCCATTCAGGAGGCCTCCACCCTCATGACCTAATCACCTCCTACAGAGCCCCCCTACTCCCCACCCTCCCACTCCCACCAATACCATCCCCCTTGGGAGTTAGAACTTCAACATATGAATTTGCAGTGGGTGTGACACAAATATGCAGACAATAAAGTCTAGGCTCAATCACAAAGAAAGAGGTAAGAACTAAAAGCAAAAAACTTTTCTGTCCAAGTGCTAAACAATTTTGGCTCAAAGCTTAATAGTTGCTTTAGTGCTAAAGAAATCATGGGACCAGGTAAAAAAAAAAAAAAAATCTTTAAGTACTTGCTCCAGATAATGCTTGCTCTTGGAAAGTGAGATTGTAAATCAGCTAAAATAGCTTATTTATCAAGACTAACAGTTTGCTCATCAAGGCTCACTTTAAGACCCTCACTTCACTTTGGGACCCCATTAATCCAAAGCTACTAGGTCCTTAAATTCTGCTCAATCCCAACCATTTTTCCAACTAGCAAGACAAGGCTCTAAAACCCTAATAAGCATCCTCTCTTTACCTCCCCTTTCCGAAACATTTCTGTTTAAAGGTGTTGTCCTCCATTATTTCAATGAGACTAATACTTAGTTTTGCTTAATTAATAGGCTCTGCTCTGATCTTTTTTAGGGAGTTAACTGCCAACAGAGGCATGGCTACACAAAATGATCAGGAGAACACTGAAAGGCCCAAGTATTTCCCCCTCCCTATTTGCCAAATAAATTCCTATGAATTATATGTGAGAAACAAAATAATGTGTATTTTATTTTTATCTATTCATAAATATACTCCCAGAACTTAAAACAGTGCCTGTCATATACTAAAGATGCAATAGATATTTGGAAGAATGAAATTGCAAATTAATAATGACAAGTTTTAATGTAATTTTATTGATTAGATAAACACATATTTCCATTAATATATATCAAAATGAGAGGAGGAAAAATAACCACAATCCTGTTATTCCAAAAAAATCTAATTATTTCCATATTGCTTTCTAGTTCTTAGCCCCAGCCAGGCATATAATTTGTAGTGTTGTAACTTTAATATGGATGTACCTGCATATTTTTCTTTTCTTTCCAAAAGCCCCTAAATACTTCCATGTTAATGTACAATTATCATAGTGATCATCTTAATGACTAGATAATGGTCCATGAATGTGAATTTTCATTATTATTCATTCCCTGTTTTTGCCAACTGCAAAGGATGCCTTTCACTTACAGAGCAGTGTAATAGAAACACTTAATAAACCTAAAAACATTAGCCCTCAACTCAGTTGTTTGCAGTGGATACACCAGAAGTTATAAACCAAAATAAGAAGGAGTGAGTTCTGGTCCCTGCTGTAGTAATCCACTGAAAATCAATTAATCTTCATATTTTTCTTAAGGCAAATGGAACCCTCTCTGCTTGGGTCTCTGTGGAGTAGAAGTAATATGCTTTGCTAAGGCATTTTGTAAACACGATATACTACACAATTGCTGAATTCTAGTCACAAATACTATTTCAGTGGTGAGAATTAAGACAAAACAAAGAAAGACATTCACAAGGTCACAGAAAAGACCAGAGTAAAAAATCGTGTTTGCAGAGGCATCAACAAAGAAAGTCATTCACAAGGTCAAAGAAAAGACCAGAGTAAAAAATCATGTTTGCAGAGGCATCCTATCAAGATTTTTAGTCTCACTTCTTAACCATACACTTCTATCAAATAGTTTTAAGCTGGAATTAGCATACACACTGTTTGCTGTAAGATAAAGTATCCAATAATATGCTATATCCAAGTTAAGAGAAAAAAGCATATGCATGGGCCTTCCTGTTGTTTCACTAGCATTACATTAGCAGCCCGATTTACCAAGGAAAGTTTTCTACAAATAAAATTTGTCCATATAAAATTCAATTTCAGTCTACATTTTATGGCTACAATTGGCAGCATGATGAACTGTAATAATGTGTGAATCCTAGAAATGGTATTTAAGAATATTTAAGAAAGCAGTGTTAAGACAATGACCATTTCTAATAAAGAAAATGCTCAAAAGGAAGACCCAAACGCTAATACAAAATAGCCTAAGTTGTTATTATAACTGGCTAAGTAATTATAGTTAAATAGAAAAAATGTTTAAAACAGAGTAATACTCTGAGTGAAAAGATAATTCACATTTTAAAAAATCAGATCCTTTTCCATATTCCACAGCCTTCAATAAATCTAGGACACAGCTGAGTAACTTGAAAGATGTAAAATTCCCCAAACACCAGAAGTGGCTGCTCTCAATAGATGATGAAAGTACTAGGAAGCAAATACTGCCATTGTGGGCCTACTAATTTGGGCAAGGACCAGCCCCATGGCCTTTCTTAGAGCTAACTAACTAGACTGCACTTCTGCATCCCTGAACCTGTCCGTCAGAGGACAGCTGGACTGATTCTGGAAAACGTTTTGGATTTCAGCCATAATAATCATCTCTCAGAACCATTTGAGATAGTTCTTCCTCTCCTCTGTGTTCTTCCAGTTTCTTTTCCCCATACTGCTCTAGGATTTCTGTCCCTGGTCCAAACCCTCATTCTTGTTCTTCTCACATTTTTAATTAGGTCTCCTGGAACCTTCTTTTAATGATAACCAGACTTCCATGCATCCTTAGCCTCCCTTCTTAACTTGGCTCTCTGATGAGGACGTCACTTCCCTGCAGTGACGAGGGAGGCTGCTCTCCTCTCAGTGCCCTGTGCCTCCTCCCGAGGTGGCATTGTTGCTCTTCTGGCTACTCACATTAACCCACTGATCATTATTCCTCCATCCTCTTGGGAAACTTCTCCCTGGACAGCTATGCTGCTCAGCCCTACCTCACCACTGACTTCTGCCAGTCTCCCTGTTCACTGTGTCCCACTCACTGAAAACTGTCCACCTTTTTAGTGCCTTGACATCTTGAGTCCTGCTGCCATCCTGAGTTGATGAGGAGGAATCACATTATGCTCCCAAGTCTCAGTTCCTTGACCACTTCTTTTCCACTGCAGTTACCTTCTTCCAAGGCATGCCTCAACATCTTGAAAACACTATAAATGACCCCCAACACTTAGATCTTAAGGTTCAAACTAATGTAACCTCCAAATATAACCTATTTTTTCAGTCTGTTTGGATATTCTTTAACCTGATCAACACCACAAAGACCTTGAACCTTTTCTACATCTGTACCTTCTTATACTCACTCATCTCCATATGCAATTTAGCTGCCACAATTCATCACTTTTTTTCCCTCTCTTGCACATACCCTCAAACCCCTGTCTTTCTTACATTGCAATCTATGTTCCAATTTTGGATCAAGTCCACTGTTTACCTCCTTGATGTCTATACCTTGGCTGACCACTAGTGGAGAATATTCTAAATCCTCACATATTGGTTACAGGAAAAATTAATGGTAATGACTATCAGCCGTACCTTCAATATGAACTATTGGTCTGGCCAGGCTAACCAGTTCATAGTTACCTGAATGCAGACATTCTGCTTTCTCTGACCGCTGAACTTTGTCCTTGCTGTTCTTCTGCCAGGGCCCAACTTCTTTTAGGTTTCAGCTTAGGTGTTAATTCCTCACAAGTCTGTGTTAGTTTGCTCTGCTGTGACATCCCACATTACTCCACATGTCCTCAGTCATATTCGAACCTTCTACCTAACAAGCAGGACTGCAGCTGCCTGTTTTCTTATTTGTGTGCCCTGCTGGATTCTAAACTCTATGAGGAGACGAGGTTAGTCTTTATGACCCTCCTGCCTCCAGTTCATAGCTCTGTATGTAGCAAATAAGATACACTCATTATTTGTGGGATGAATGTATAAGTGAATAAATAAATATATGACTAATACATAATTGAGTAGATGAATGTATTCATCAATATAACTTATAGTTAATCTTTGATATTTACAAACTTTAAATCGATTCTGTAGCATGAATGGCAATACATAGGTTCAAGAAATAAAGTTAATCTGAATTAAATAATATTGCAGAGTTAAGAAAGCCAAAGTCACATGTTAACTGAGACACAGAACAGTTAGTGGATGAGGGAAGGGAGAGAACACTCCTGAAATATATAACCAAAAAATTGGGAAAGTTCCAGAAAATCAACTGTGAAGTGTAATGTTTATGTATTATAAAATGTATAACCTAAATCTTATTTATGTATCATAAAGTATGCATTTTAAATTATTTATGTATACTAAATTTTTGAGTTTCTATGTAGTCTCCACATAACAAGGTGTGTGTGTGCATATATATTTATTATAACATTTAGCATTAATCACAATTTTTTAGGAATCACATTATAAAATTCAGAACACTGCGATAAAGCCCATCTGGAAATATGGACAAAGTTCTCACCTTCCCCAAGCTCAGAGCTGCCAACATTTAAATAATATTTATCCATTAAATAAAGTCAATATATCATCCATATATATTACATAAATGACATCAAGCAACTTAATTAATGGCATACTATTTTGATTGAATTCCACAGATTTGGAGGAGGTCTAAAAATGCCTGGCTCCATCTACTTCCTTTGAAGGGCACAGAAGATTCTATACAAACAAGATAAATGGGTATGATAATTGATACCTAAATCCTAAATTATTAGACAGAATTTGAATCAACAAGCCAAGAATTTTGGCAAAACCAAAAAAAAAAAAAGTTTTTTAACAGAGGTGGTCATATATTTTTCTTATAGGTCCTCTGCTACATAGTTTTATTGTAAAGAAACCTCTTTGCTCTTTTGTAGTGTTTATTTGTATGGGGAAAGTTTGATAACCTTCTTCTTTCCTTAATTTCAGCTGAACGCATTTTTCTTGTTTTGGATTTCTCAACTTGATACACTCTGTTAAATGTTAAGCTTGAATCAGTGTATACATTTATGCCGCACATAATCATTAAACAAAGACCTTTCAGTCAGAGTGATTTCACCTACTCTTTTTTTCATAAACACAATATTGAAACACAGCAGAAAATGACTCATAAAGAACTATAAACTCTCCCTAAACATTTCAGTGCTAAATAATTCTGGGTTTCATAAAGATGGTCAAACGGTAGTGTTTTTAGAAAAGCAGCTGAGGAGCTGAAATATTATGATTCCCACATAGAAATAATTAAAGTGCTTTTTCTCAGTGCTGCCTGCCATGGTATTGTGTTCGACAGTCACTTTTCATAACAAAACAAATGTTTCACAGGGCTCATTCTTTAGAAAATACGAGATCCTCAACCATCTACACTATTAAACAACTTGGCATAAGAAAGATTTGGACACAGGGATCAGATGTTCTTAGGTGGGAAATGTAAGTCATCATTCTTTTCAGTGTTTTTAAGAAATGAGAGTATGGGTAGATAAAAATATTTGATTAGAAAAAAAATCCCTCCCCCTGGTACATGGTACTTTACTGACATACAGATATCAAGTAAAATATTGTGATGTGGTATCAGTCTATTTTGGGCACCTTAATTAGGATGACAGAAAGTACTACAGGAAAGAAAAGGCATCACAACAGTCTGAAAAGAAATTGGAGTTTGATAATTACCTTACTCTTTTGTAAATTTAGGGGATGACAGATATGATAAAACATTAAGAGATTCTATGATGTGTGAGGAAAATCAGTCAGCATTATTTAATTGTTTACTTTCGATTAAATATAAGAATTGCTACTGATTCTGAAAATAAGGTGTGGTTTATCAAGATATTATGTATAGGAAAGATGAAGTGTTCCATCACTCGTAGAGTCTAATTTTAATCTTAAAAATCAAACATTTCAAAGCAAAAATGACACCAGATTTAAGTAAATCACAATAAATGCTTTAGAAACAAAAGGCATGTAATGTTTTGTGGATATCCTGAAAAGTTTCAACAAATACTATGCCAATAAATTGTATTTAAGTAAATCAAAGGCAAAGGAACCCAGTTTCCTTCGCATAGCATGTATCTTCAAAACTCCTGGAAATATTGCTTCCTAATCTCTTTCCAGTGATTATTTTTAAAACCAAATACAGCTCAAGAATACTGTTATTTCTAATATTTCACAATTGTATGTGCCTATTTTCAATTTTGAAGAGCTTTACTTGCTGGGTTGTAGATGTTCCACATAACCTGCATAAGAATTTCTCAGATAAATCTCTTGAAATTGAGGATCTTAGGAGCCAAGAAGTAACAAAAATTAACAAATTCAACAAGAACAAACATGATTTGTACTAAAATTTTCCCAAATAAGTGTAACAGTAGCAGTAATTGTTTTTGTTACATGTTAAGTACCTACATTATGCCAAAACAGTGCTAAGTATTTTATCTTCACAACAAACCCATAATATAGGTACTTGCTTTATTCCCATTTTTATCCTTGAGAAGTTTGAAAGTTGGAATGGTTAAGCAATTATTCCAGGCTCATAGAGCTAGTAAGTGGTGAGGCAGAACTCAAATTCAGACCATTTAATTCTAGAGTCCTCACTCTCAACCACTTACTGCTCTACTATCCACCACCAAGACATACTGTCATTTCATTCTCAACTTCTCTGCCCTCTTAGTGTCTGGATGTCACTATTTTCCACCATTCAGTACTCTATGGGATAGCTGTCCTTGCTCTAAGTAAAATTGTCCTGTAGGTTAAGTGTCATTCTTATTACTTGCCTCCGTTTATCAAGCTGTGTATTTTCCTCTTTCCATTTTCTTCTCCACCCTGTACACTTCACTCTTTCTCTTTTCACTGTTTCCCCCTTTATCTGCCTATCCTCCTTTCTCTTTCTCCCACCTAATTCCATTGCCATTTTTATCATTTCCCTAAGCTTTCACTGTAACCGTCCCCTATGCGACGCACACACACTCACATTTATGCACATACTTAATGTTACCACATATTAAAAGTAAATAAAGTAAAAATGCAAGCCAGAGCCTGAAATAAAATATTTATATTAAATGTACAAGGGACTCATATCTAAAATATATAAACAGCCCCCAGAAATCAATAATAGAAGAAAAACTGAAATATTTAAATGGGCATTGCACAAAAGAAGATATCTAAACATTCAGTAAATACATTAGAAGGTAAATTATATTACTATTCACCAGGGTAATGTAAATTAAAATCACAGTAAGGTACTTCTACACATTTACCAGAATAACTAAAATGAAAAGACTGAGAATACCAAGTGTCAGTGAGAATACAGAACAACTGGAGCTTTCATACATTGTAAGCAGAAGTGTAAAATAGTACAAAACTTTGGAAAACAGTTGGGCAGTAATAAAAGCAAGCATATGCTTACCTATGACCCACAAAGTCCACTCCTAGGAATATAACCAAGGGAAATGATTGTATATGTTCACAAAAAGACTTGCATAAAAATGTGCATAGCAACTTTATTCATAATAGCTCTAAACTAGAAATACCCCAGATGCCTGTCAATAAGCAAGCATGGATAAATAAGGTATGTTCATACAATGGAATAATACACTACAATAGAAAAGAACTAATAATACATACACCAACATGGATAATTATCAAAAAACATTTTGAGTGATAGAAGCCAAACACAAAGAGTATAAACTATATGACCCCATTTGCATGATTCTCAAGAAAAGGTAAAGTGAATTTTTAGTGACAGAGTAGGAAATTGTGTGGCGATTGTATGGGTATATAAATATGTAAAAATGTATCATGACGTATACTTAAGATTAGCATATGTTACCATATGTAAATTATACCTTAATAAAAAGGATTTTTTTAAAATGGACTAACAACTATTTAGGACAGAAAAGGGAAAATACGATATTCCAAATTACTTCTTTGCTAAGTTCATACATTTCAAGCCTTCAATACATGTCCCTTGTACTTCAGTGAAAGTCGATAAGGAGCCACAAAGCCTCAGCAATCCTACCCTTATATGAAAAACAACTGGTAGATGAATTCAAGGTTCTCAGTGTCCCAGGTCTTACAATCCTATTTTGTGATTATTGAAAGTTTCTAAAAGTCACTAAATCACAACACACACAAGCTAACACCTTAGTCACACTAACAGAGCTGCTAAACAGCATACATTGGAACACATTCATATTGCCTGGTAAAGAAAGCCCATAGTAGAATTATGGAGGCATGAATTTTTTAAATAAAGGCCTCTTAAGCAAAGTACTTCATGAAGAAACTAATAGCTGCCATTCACAACACTCATTTTTGCAAGCGAAGCCAAATACTCTGGAGGCCACGTTGTGGCTTTCTAAAGGGTTGGCACAAGGCTCTAGACCCACCACGTGATATCTGACAGAGTAAGTGTCTGGTGTACCGATACACAAAGAGCAAAAATTTATGATGTAAAGAAAGTGAGGAAAATAAATCCAAAGGGCACAAAAGTGTCCTTTCCCATCAAAGATTTACAATTGACAATGTCTCAGTGTAGATTGACAATGGGACCTGGGGGCATACTAACCTTTAGCAATGGGGAACTGGTCTGTAGACAACCTTGCTAAAATAATCCAAATTTCCCATCAGCCCTTTCTGATAGCTATGAAGGAATCTGGGGTTCTTGGTTAACTGAAATGGTTACATAATGTGACTCTGAACCTTCTGCTTCCCTTCCAAAACATAGGTGATCCAGAAAATCATACTCCTGATTTTTATGTTTCTCAAGTGCTCAATTCACAAATCATTTTTGTGTCAGGAGGTAGTAACAATCCCTTGAACACATCCTTAGTGTCTCTGCTTCTTGTTGACTGGTGGTTGTCATCCATAGTTTCTCCTGGCAGCCTTCTGGTACAGACAAGTCACTCTTATTTTGTCTCTTTAAAAGACAGATTCTTTCCTCCAATGTACTGAATAAATTTGTAAATGATAATCACTATTTTACATACGCTTAGCTCCTAGATTCTTGATTAAGAAGGAAACAAACTCTTAACCAACAGAAGTACTATCTCACACAATTCTGAACCTCTATGTTCTTTGGCACTTGGAGATATTTATTTGTTTTTAGTAACACACTGAAATTTAATTAAGTAAGCTTAGCTTTTACCTGAGATTTTTAATTATACACATTACCCAGCTACATAGAGATGTATTAAATATACTGCAACATTTTCTTTTAAGGGCATATAACACCAGCTTTGAATGAGAAATCATATTTAGTCACCAAATTTTGTGAGATATTTAAGTTAACTGAATATATCAAAGGCTTAAATTAGTTTATTTTAATTATAATGATAACCCCTTATTCCTCGAATGTAGAGAGAGTAAGACAATGATTCTAAGATAAACCTGCTGTGCAGAGAGGATTTAACATCAAGCTTGTGACTATTATGTTTAGAAAAGCCTGTTTGAGAGAAGTTGGCCCTTAGCCAGCATCTGGAAACTTAGATTTTCAGAGGGTTCCCATCATCCCCTAAATGGCAAGAGTGGCTCACTGTGCCTAAACTGGTTGGGCAAAAAATGTGGTTTATGCTGAGTAACTGCTTTCTCTCTAAGGGAATTTAGGTACATGCTAGGCAGACAGTACCTAGCTGACCAGCCCCTTATAAAAATTCTGGGTACTGAGTCTATTGTTTGTTTTTGTTTTATTTATTGTTTTTTACTGTGGTGAGAACAAGTAACATGTGATCTACCCTCTTGACAAATTTTTAAGTGCACAATACAGTATCATTAACTACAGGCACAATGCTGTACTGGTTTCTAAAGCTTATTCATTTTGCACAATTAAAACTATACATCTGTTGCATAGCAATTCCCCATTTCTCCACCAGACACCAGCGACCACCATTCTGCTCTGTTCCTATGAGTGTGACTATTTTAGATACCTCGTAAGCACTGAGTCTTTAATAGGCTGCCTTGGTAGAAGGCTTCCCTGGTGAGCACATCTCACATGTGCAGTCACAACTCATTACTGGAGGAATTAAATGCATCCTGTCTGACTCCAGTGGGAGAGGGGACTCTTGGTAGCTTGTGTCTGCTTTCTTCCAGATTATGCCCCATGCTCCTGTCTCTTTGCTGATTTTGCTTTGCATTCTTTTGCTATAATAAATTCCAGCTGTGAATATGACCATTTGCTGAGTTCTCAGAGCTCACCCAACAAATCACTGAACCTAAGGGTGGCCTTGGTGACTACGGACACACCTGATATCTGTGAATCCTGCCCTCTGCACAGATGAACAGTAGTGGTGTTGATCCCAAAGAGAGGGGAAATCAGTTCTTTTGACACAATCGTTTTTCAAAGAATGCACAGGTCAAGCTGCCATATAAAATCTGTACCTACTTCAGTGTGTCTGATCAACAGATACACATTCTTCTTTATGCACATGGCTCATCCAAAAACAAACAATAAAAACAAAACAAACAATATTTCCTCTTTCCATTGCTTCAAAGAAGAATATGTTGTCCTTTTATTTATCTAGTAGTAATTTCCTCAGACCTTTCAATAGGTTAGGTCCTTTGAACTGGTGTGTAACAATTCAAACAAGCTAATGTCAATATCTTAAGGGAAGTTACTGGCCAAATTTTTTCTGACTTTCAGGAAAATCCACAAGGAACCTTCCCTAGACATGCCTTGAACTGACAGATGAGGAAGAAGCACACTTGCAGTGTACAAAATTGCTTTGTTCTTACAGTCTTAGCAAATGCTCAAGGTCAACCTGAGTATGGGCCAGTGACTTCCTCCTCTTTTCTATCCAAGCTTCTTAAAAATGTAGCTGGCCAAAGAACAAAAATAATGGATATGCTCACTCTCCTCACTTTCTTTCACGATTTTTTTGCCTGGTGATACTGCTATTAAAGTATAAAAACTTCATAAGTAAACAGCAGAAAAAGAATAATACACCAATACTTTGCAAAGTAGGAAATACAAATGCTACGTGATGGAGACCTGACTATGTGTGGTTCTTCTATAGACACAAATGTTCAATAAAATTGCATGATGCTGTGAACTGAAAAGATATTCTAGTAAGCAACACCTCAAAGAGTCAAAGACCAAATGACTAGCCTTATGAACATAACTACATATATCCTTTGATTCTAATTACAGCACAATCTATTCTTGATTCCAAATTCACTTTTCATCAAGGAACATTGCCTCCTTTTTCCAGATATGTATATCCATGTGGTAATTGGTCCATTAGTTCTCACCTGTTAAGAATTTTTCTATTAAATCACATATGACCGATATTAATTTTCCAAGTCTAATCCCCCTTCCCCAGATGATTATCATTCGCCAATACCTTTTCAACAACTCCTTATAAAACAATTTGGCTAAAACATCTCCTGCAGAAATAGAGACATTAACTGAGAAAAATCACCCTTCTTTCTCTTGGCTCTAGGATTCCCATTTTCCTCCCACTCAAATCAAAATCTCAAAAGACCACAAACTCAAAAGCCACAAAAATCTCAAAAGACCACAAACCACAACCATCATCTAAAATACAAAATGGGAAAGGTTGCCCAAAGGCACTCACCCACTGGAGTCTGCGGAAGTGATGGCAATCAGGGGCAGGCCCTTCAAGGGGAGGCTGGTGGGTCTCTGAATCTTCTCTGATTCACTTTTCAAGTCAGCTTGTTCCAACTGTCTGAAGACGAGTGGGGGAAGCTGGACATTGCGGCAAGAAAGCCTCCGCACAAGATAGGGCTCCATGCCTCGCAGAGTGTCTTCCTCTTCGTTCCTGGGATGCAGTGCTTCCTCAGAGGCCTACGGCCAAAGATCAAGAAGCACAGAAATCAGTCAGAATCTCAGTATCTGTTATCACATGATGGCTTCATACACTGGGAGAAAAAAATTAAGGGAAGCTTCTACATGCAATGCTAAAGCAATGACATTAATGGAGTATTTGGTGAAAAGAGTAGAATAACTGAAATCTAGATTTATTTTCAAAATAGTAAATTTGTTCACCAGTATATTCAGATATGGCTTGGTTGGTACAGTTAACTGACATCTCCAATAATCTTAGAATTTTTGAGCTTTGTCTATTAATTCTATAAAGGCAAGGGTAAACCAAAGTATTTTTCACCAGCCTATGAAATGAATTACGCAAGATTCGTTTTAATATACATATCTTCATACATGACATACTGTACATACATGTCCGTGAAGAGAGAGGGAAACAGTGAGTCTTATTTTTTTCCTTCAAACTTAGGATCATATTTGTAACACATTTTTATATGTCACATGTTACTTGCATATTCTTTGAGAAGCTTCATACTAAGACTTTGGAAGGGGAATTTTAAAAAGAACATAAAAAGGAAATCTGAGTACACAGAATTATATTTAAATCAGATGAATTTTTCAAATTAGATCCTATTATCCACATGCAAACACAAGTCAAGTCTAGAATAAAGTACAAAATTTAATATTTTGATTGTAGTTAAAAAAATACACTGTTACGTGGGCAGTAATTATTTCCAAGTAGTTGGAAAGCTACTCAAGCAATGTTTATTATATCCATATTCTCAGAATGGTATCAGATACTGTGCTGCCTTTTAGAATCCTTGCATTGCTAGTTTGCTGGTTGGGTTCTTAGAGTGTGGCTTAATCTTCCAAAGTTTTCTGTTTATTGTGAAACTGGGAATAATATTTATCCACAAGAATTAAGTGAGATCATGCATATAATGTTCATAGCTTGTTACCTGCAATGGGATGAGCAACCATAAATGGCAATTTCCTTTCCTTCTGAGCTTCACAGCTGAAGAAACTAAACCAGAGAGGCAAAGCACTCCTCCCAAAATTAGCCTCTTGGTTTTACACTAAAAGTGAATGGACCTTGGAGAGTCCAGACCTAGACTAGAATCTTTTTTGCACTATCTCTGGGCAGCTAACAGACTCACTGAGGCTGATTCTCCATTTGAACCCTGAGGATAATAGTATTTCCCTCAGTGCCATTATCTGGAGCAGAGATGTGATGTATCTGAAGCACCAATATCTGGCACAGAGTTTGCACTCAGCAAAGCGGCAGCTATTATTAATAATCCAGTTTAATCCCCTTTATCTTCTCATAGCGCTCTGCTGTCTTTGACACTTTGTTCACCCATAGTTTTCCAAATAGAAAACTGTCTCTATATTGGAAAATGTGAAACGGTATGTAACAGTAGACTCTTTCAGCCTTGGGTTTTACTGTATAATTTTATGGATAAGTAGAATAAAAGGATACCCAGAAGGTAAAGCAGAGGACAAAGCTAAAAATAAAGTTCATTTATTTCAAATCCTAGCTATGCAGATGTAGGTTCTAAGAGTCTATGCTCTGGGGAATCTACTTAATTTGTAAAACATTAAAAATAATAATGGCTTACAAAAAGGAGGAAACCTTGTCATTTGCAAAAATATGGATGGACCTTGAGGGCATTATGCTCAGTGAAATAAACCAAGCAGAGAAAGAAATTCTGTATGATCTCACTTGTATGTGGAATCTAAAAAAAAAAAAAAAAAAAAACCCCAAAGAACTTGAAAACCAAACTCATAGAAAAAGAGGACATATTTGTGGTTTTCAGATGGGGGGCCAGAGATTGCACAAATGTGGTAAAGGTACAAATTTCCAATTATATGATAAATAAGTACTAGGGATGTAATATACAACATGACTGTAGTTAACACTGCTGTATGATATATATGAAGGTTATTAAGAATAAATCCTAACTGCTCTCATTACAAAGCAAAAATTTTTTTGTTATCTATATGAAATGATGCTAACTAAACTTACATGGTAATCATTTCATAACATTTGCAAGTCAAATCACTATGCTGTACACCTTAAATGTATACACTATTGTATGTCAATTATATCTCAATGAAACCAGGAAAATTTTTATGTAATGATAACGGCTAATGTTTGAGTCCTTATTAAATGGTGCTATATTTTTCATTTAATTTTTACTGAAACCCTCTGAGTTAGGTCCTGCTACTTTTCCCATTTTATACATAAAGAAATAGAAGCCTATAAAAAAACCATGGTTTGGTTACACAGCCACACAGCCAATAGGTCCAGTTTGCCTGGGATGTTCTGATTTTAGCACTGAATGTCCCACATCCAGGGAAACCCCCTAATCCCAGGGAAACTAGGATGGTCCATCACCCTACAAGTCAAGATCCAAACCCGAATCTCTTTTAGTTAAAGCTGGAGCTAATAACAACTACTCTGTACCACCTCTAATTAAAGTATGGTCTCTGGCAGAGTGCACACTACTTGAAAAAAAATAGCACACACATTCATTGACCGTAACTTAACAGGCCTCACATTTTCATTAAAAAAAAAAAAAAACATAACTGAGATTAGCACAGCCCTACACAAACATTGAAAATGAAAGGTAATCCTTGTTGATTAAATCAGGAGATAGAAATCCTAGGCCTGACTCTGCCACTAACTACCCATGTAGTGTTAAGAAGTCATTTAACCTTCCTGGGCTTTAATTTCCTTAGGCATGAAATCAAGAGGTTATACAAAATGAGCGGTAAGCCCACTTTCAGTTCTGAAGTACTCATTACAGCCAATGGCAAAATCAATGTTTAGTGACATGGCAAACAGAGCAAACAGAGAGCAAACACAGGCACATGTAACGTTCTTGGCTTTTAAGTTGAGAAACGGAGCCTCTGTGTGTTCATCTCAGGACAGAACTGCAAACCGACCCCACACTCTGAAACTGCTGGAAGGTCATAATTTGCTTCACAAATTTCTTGAGAGAAGTCAGTGACTTAAACATGTAATTACCCTTCTGCAGGGTGAACAGGGGAAAGGACAAAAGATGAGCGCAGCAGGCCCACGCTGAATGCAGCTGGCCAAAGCTGACATTTTATAAGTGCTCAGCTGCCCACTCTGGCGGGAGCACTGCAACGGCAAAAAATTCTTTATATGACCCAGGTCATCTGAGGAACGACTCAACGCTCCCGACGCTCTCTGAGGTAAAACCACCTCAAATGGCAACTTCTTTCAGGACAACAGTAACCTCTATTAAAAATAAAGTGTAGTATTTTTATCTTGATACTAAAAATGACGAGGCAGTAGATGTCTATAGTCTAGCATGTCCATTTAAACATAGTATGATGAGTGGCTTTTATTCCCTATCAATGTGTATCAGTGATATTTCAAAAATAAACTTTATCCAATGGAAGGCAGGAGGTTAAATGGCATTATTTTGAGAAGAAATGTCAAACTGATCACCAGGGCCATATTTATCTTATTGCTGGAAAATGGCATTTTTGCAAGGGGTTGAAGGAAAAGATAATATTTATAATACCTCTATGCCATTATTTCTCAAAATGTGATGCTCAAACCCCTGTATGAGAATCACAGGAGATGCCAGCTACACTTCAGGCTCCCAGGCCCTATTCCAGATCTGCCTCCTCAGAATCCCTTTGCTTAGGGCCTGAGAGTCTGAGTAAGTCCCCAGTATGATTCTTGTGCCTACTACAGTTTGGGAACTAAAGTATAAAGATGTTCACTGAAGCTTATTCATAATAACAAATAACTAGATATAGTCTAATTATACTGAGGAACTGGCTTAAGAAATGTTTATATATTCTATTATGAAATACTATAAGGAAGTGAAAATAATACAGAAGTGCAAGTGATTATGTCTATGATATAATGTTCAGTGGGAAAAACATTACAAAGCAATCTTCTTTTTGTAAAACAAAGTAAAACCAAAGCCAAAACATTATATTCCTAGAAAAATTCTGGAAAGCTATATCCCTATTCTCTAAAATGACCTCTGGGTGCTGGCATTGGTGGCAATTTTCAGTTTTATTACTCATTTCTATATTCTCTATACAAATATATTATTTTTGGATTACAAAGCACAATGAAATAAAATTAATGAAATGACAAACATGATAAATTAATGATAAAACATTCATCTTGCTATTTGTGAGACTTAAAATCTCTTATTTACCTTCAAAATATACAATATCAAAAGAGAAAAAAAGACTGTCATAGTTGAATGAGGTAATGCGAACCTATTAACTAGTAATAAAATGAAATTCTCTTTGGTGATTAACCAACTTATTTAGAAGAGTTAACAGAAAAGTAACTTTAAGGTAATTATTTTCACTCTTAGGACAAATACCTCCCTGAAATATATACCTAAGGAAAGCAATTCCAGTGGAAGTCACAATGAATGAGAGAGCATTAAATATATTATTATTTATATTTTTGTTTTCTTCCATTTCTATGTAGGGTATTCAATTAATTTCTTCTTTTTTCCTCCCAAAGAGGGTAGCAAATCACTTAACAAGGCCTGTAGGGCAGAAATATACACACAACTGGTGATAAACAAATTACCGTAGTTGATAATCTCACAGTTTTTTCCTATGTGTAATAAAAATGAAGTTTTCTACACAGAAGTTGTTTTAAAATGTATATACACTGGCATTATAGGAGAGAATGTTTCTTTCTGGGCGTGCAGCTTGACATTCCCAGACTCCCTTGCGGGTAGATGTAGACATATCAATGGGTTACATCACTTGCAATGGTTTATAAACCAAAGAAAATGTGGCACTTTCACACCTGACCTGTAAAAACTGAGTAAAAGCCTTCATTTCTCTCCCTCCAGGCCCCCTCCCCACCCGCAACTCCTTGCCACATGTGGAGATGGTGGAGATGAACGGCAGAAGAAGTCATGGTTCCTAAATCTCTGTTCAGAGAGCCACTTGCCTATTAAGAACATTTAATTTGGGCTGCACAAGCCACAGATAATTTTCGTGGCAGTAATCCACTAACTCTTGGGGTTTCCTTGTTACAGCTAGTGCTATATATGTATATACACATAAAATAACATCTCTCTTCTTTGACTTCAAGTTATTCTAATCATGACATATTCCTTTCCTAGTGAATTCCTCAATTAAGCATTTACAGAGCATCTGCTGCCTTGCAAGTTTGTTTGGGGTGCTGGAAATACAGATGAGTTAAGCACTGTCTTTTCCCTGAGGTGCTTACAGACCATTTGGTGCTGGGGTGGGGGGAGGGCGGATAAAACAACAATCACCAGTAGAGTAAGAGCAAAAGTGAAGACATAGGGCTCTTTAGTAGTGCATAGCTAGGGCGAACATTTTCATGCATGAAAGGAGGTGCCAGTAAGAAGGGACGTCAACGAAAGGAGAAACTTGGACTGAGTCAGGCAAACCGAGATGCATGATTACCTCATAACGCAGGCACTTTTCTTTCCCACCTACTTCTCCAACCAACTGTTTGGCCACATTGCTGGATCCTCCATTAACTGTCTCCTAGGTTCTCGCCAAGCTGATATCCTTCAACCACCTCACTTCTCCCCCTATACACGGTGACTTCAGTCTCAGGAGCTTCCCAGGTGAAATCTGAAACTGGCCCCCATGCACAGACGGCTGGGAGAGACGGAAGAAGGAGGCAGGCCCTCCGGCCGGGGCGACAAGTGCCCAGGCCCGGCACTCACGCGGGAGGCTTGTCCGGGCGCCGCCAGAGGCGCTCTCCGCACCCGCTGCCGGAGCCGCAGGTTCAGGCAGAGGCTTCGCTGGGGTTCAGTCTCGACGTCAGCCGGGGGGCCTGCCACCGCCGCCCTCAGGGGCGCGTCCTCGGGCGGCTTCTGGGGCGAGGAGCGTGCGGTCCGCTCCCGGGTAAGCGAGCGCGACCCCTCGCCCGCCTCCCCGCCCCGGGCAGCCCCCCAGCTGCCGGGCCTCGTGCGCCCAGTGCGCGGGCTCCTCTGGCCGGGGCGGCTCTCCGGCTGGGCTCGGGGCAGATAGCACAGCGCCGACAGAGGCAGGTGCAAGAGGCTAAGATAATGATTCCCAGCACGGCAGCAGCTTTCCCCACCAGGAGCCCCGTGCTACGACTGACCACTGATTGTTAAGCCCCCTACTTGGGGTGGGATCACGCGGGGCTTCGCTCGTGGCCTCACGTGACATAATAAAGGTGCTACGTTAGCCGACGCTCAGGTATGAACACGTAACACGGATAATGGTGCACGTGCCTCCTTGCTGGTAGTAATGGTCCAAGGCCAACAGCTTTTCTCGTTAAAGACATTTCAGTGTTCAGTAAAGAGAGGCTTTGCCAGCTATTCACAGACGGCTCCCTGGGTGAATTTAGTAGGGGCTTCCCTGTGTGCTATATTGTCCTGCAGGCAAATGCAGGAGACCGAGACAGTAGCCAAGTGGTCATACCAATGGAAAACAAAATGTGCCCACCTAGCCTTGAGGAGACAGAGGTTGGCAATTTTTGTTAATGGGTGGATTCTCTCCTGTGCCCAGGAAAAACCCAGGGTGTATGGACCCAACCACCCAGGTGGAAGCCAGGGCCAAAGATCTGTGTCACACAACCATTGGATCTATCCAGGAAATTCCTTGGCAGCATAGCCAATCAGTGACAAGCCAGCTGGTATCCTTTGATGTAACAGAACAACTACACAATCCAGTGATATCCCCTCACACACCTGGTGTAACCGGGATGGTTCTGTTCAGACTGATTTTTTTCTTCCCACCTGTGGATAAAATGAAAATTCCTGTGGCCAGGATTCTCACCTGGCCCTGGTTGGCTAGCTCACTGCACACATGTGGGCAATACATTGCTATTGACTCTATATAAAGAGCTCTGCCCAGTGCTCTTGGTGACATGGTGGCACGGCTGCAAGGTTGCAGGAGAGCAGAGCAGAGGCTGGAGTGGTGGCAGCACGGAGGACAGAGGGCCAGAGGCAGAGACCGGCTTGCTGTGTGCAGACTCGTTCTGAGTGGACAGGATTTTAGTGATTGACCTGCCACCGTGGAAATAAAGTTGGGTATAACCCTTTCACCCCAAGAACGTTCTACTGTCATTTCCTTGGTCACATTGAATCCATAGTGAACTTGTCCGGGGCTGAAACCCATTGGCAAGACACCAACATAGGGGTGTCAAGGTGCTCAAATGTTCCTAATCCACAGTGAGCCAGGTGAACCCACCCCAAATCTGAACATAGCCACCCATGGCTCAGATATGGTATTTTTAGGACCCTTCTGGCCAGTAGTTTGATGGGCTGCCTGTGTACTTTGACTGACAGAAAAATACCCATGCCCAGTGTTATTAACAGTGTGTGCCAGTTTCTGGATCAGTATTGGTAATATCAGATGAATTACTAGTACTAGAGCTAGTCCTAGTCCTTCCTAGATTGTTCTTCCTTAATTTACTGCTTTGGGCCTCGCTGGAGTGGTGATACCCACTGTGGCAATCCTGACAAGCTAGACAGGGGCGGCTGTCCACATACCCAAGATTTAGGTTAATCCCTTTGCCAGACATCCAAGTGGGCCTACTGCAGAAAGGTATTTCCATCAGGGCCCATCCTGTGACCAGGCACCACAGGAGCAGCAGCAGGTTACGTCAAAGAGACAGACATCTGTAGGAACTTTTATGGGGAGGTCTTCCCCTTCTAGAAGAATGACACTTGCATCCTGATCCTTAGTTGTTAATCTGGCTGCAGTGTTAGGAATGTGGCCTGATTGTGCTTACCACATGTGCTGGTCACGGAAGGCAGCACTGTCAGCTATGAGAAGATGGACTGGGGTGGGATACACCAGACCAAGAACCCCACCTTTTCCCCTCTTTCAGCAGTGGGTGTTCCATTTAAGGTATGGTGTGTTTTCACAGGCCTCTGGCTTGTAGCAGGACCACGGGATCTCAGTGGAGATTAAATAGTTCCCCCTCACCCAGGGCTGAGAAGTAGCTTATCCATTCTGGTGGGACATCCCATTGCAAATTCCAGTAAATAACACCTTTCCCAGGCGTGATGGGGCCTGGGCTTCTCAGCAGTACAGCACGTGGATCCACAATGAGAGGCAGGGCAATGGCTGTCTCCCACGACTTCCACACCTTCAGAAAAGGGGTTGGATGCCTTGGCAGGGGCTCCCAGTCTGGCATATGGGGCAACAGACCCTACTGGTTGACCATGTAAGTGTATTAAAGACTACAATAGTACTTCAGGCTGTGTTTCTAAACTGATTAGAAGTGACAAAAATCATTCAAGTCTTTCTAAAGCCATTTCCTACAATTAACTCATCAAAACTTCAAAAATGTTCCTAAAAGGTATAGAAAAATTTCTCATTCAGTAATATTCTATGTATATACCCATGAAGAAGAAAGTTTGTCTGAAACTCTAGGATTCAATTAACTTTTGTAAAGAGAATTATACTTTTATTGTGTGACCCTGAAAAATGAAGTTGATTCTATTTTGTTAGCAGAGGAAGGAAAGAAAATTTTAGAAAAACTTGAATTTTCTCAAGTATTTACTTCACAATGGTATACAGTGATGGAATCACAACTGCAAAAAAGAAGTTAACATTAGTTTTGGGATCCCTGAAAATCATATCTTCCTAGAAAAGTGAGTTAAAACTTAGCTGGCTTTTTCTCTCAGTGTTTGAAAAATCTCTCACTTGATTAATTAGGTGCTAAACTATAAACATTAAGGGGGATACAAAGATCTATTTTCTTCATTTTCAAGTTTTTTTTAAGTACCATTATCAATCAAAAATATATTTACAAACATAAAAGCAAAAGCCAAAACTATTACTTAACAGAAGGTGTAGTTATAATAAAATGCTAAGTCTTTTAATTCTAGAATAAATCAAAGACTGAGGTGTAGGGAGGAAAGGGGAGACAAAGTAATGCTAAATTCCCTCTTCAAATGGTGAAAGCTAGAAACTATGCTTTGCTCTTGGCTTTGATGTCCAGATAACTATAAAGTATTTCATTGATAAACAAACTGGATCAAACAAATGTTTATATTAAGTCTATATCCAACATGATAGTCGATAGTGAAACAATGTTTATTCATATTGAAATAAGTTATATGATGCTCCCACTACCCCTTTTATTTAGTATTATTAATAATATTTATTGTATTACATGTTCTATGTAGGTAGCTGCTTGATCCATTTAAAAAATTGCATGAAGAACTGTTACTATTCCCAGTTTACAGTTTTGGAAAATGAGGCTTAGGGGTGTTAGTTTGCCATGTAACTCCCACTTCAGGGAGTTCAGAGTGACATTATTAATAGGTGGTAAAGCCATGGGAAACATGACCCATGTAAACCAGGTTTATACACCAAAGCTCATGGCTTTAACCCAAATGCAACACTGCCTCACTTTTCAAGAACTTCTGGCCAATTCAGTGATGTGAGAAATAGAAATGATACAGATAAAGAAATTGTTATCATTTTAAAACCTAGTTTAATGTAGGAACTCCCCTCCTCCCCCAAAAAAACCCTGAAAAATACTTTAAAAAATTGTCAAGTAAATTTGTCCAGTTATAAAGTAAACTATGCAAAGACTTTCCTATATAAAATCAACGATCCATTGTTAAAGCTCCAATAGAAAAAAATATCTTATTAAAAAAAATTTAGAAATAGCTCAAAAATAAATAGGTGGAACCTATATTAAGAGAGCTACCTGCATTTCCTAAGAGTTGTATAATCAAGCCTGATATTCCTTGCCGTTGTTTTCTAGGTTTAATGTCATTGCAAAAAAACTAATTTTTTTTCCTTTTTGAGAGTATTAGAGAGGCCTCAACTAAAAGAAAAAAAGATGAGAATGGAAAGAATATTCTAAATGAAATATAATATGAGGATGGTCTTCCCTATAATGTACAAAATTATATTATGAAACTACAATAACAAAAACAGGCACTCGCACATAATCAACAGAAGGATCAGTGGCACAATCCAGAATTCCCTTAAATAATTAGTATATAAAAATTCAATATGTGTTAATATATGTTAAAGGAAACACCATCAACTAACGGGGAAGGAACAATTATATAAGTGTTGGGGGAAGTGCTCATGTAGACCACATGAGATAGAGTAGAAAGTATTAAATATTTTTTAAATGTTAAGCATTAAAAAAGTAAACCATGGACGGACATCAGCAAGATGGCAGAGCAGGAAGCTCCAGACCTCATTCTCCCACAAGGATATGGCCCAAAGAGCCTCTATGAGAACTCCAGAGAGAAGTAAGAAGTTTCAGTCCCCCAAGCAAGCTCAAAGCCAAGAATAGCCACATTTAAGTGGGTAAGATAAGCCATTTTGCCGTAACTGTGATAGTCTCGCTCCTAAGACAGCACAGCTTGAAGAAAATGGAAGAGCCCAATTCCTGGCTTTTATGTGGGAAGGATAATGGAATGGAATCCAGTGTTACACCTTTCAGCAGAGGGAAGCCCAAGGAACTGGTTTCTGTCTCATCTGACGTAGATACTAATGGCGGAGCCAGAATAGTGTGGATGTGCATGTAGGGGTTGGGGAGATGACAGAAAACAAAAGAGAGCTCAGCAGAGCTAGAGAAGTACTGCAGACAGACACCAGAGGGAGGAAGAGATTACAAACTCCTGAAAAAGAAATAGACACACAGTTCAGAAATTATATGCACAAATCCAGAGAAGATGCATTCCCAGAAAAGGTTTGAGAGGCCCCCACTTTCTAGCCATGCTGTCTTCCGAAGGTCCTTTTCTCTACAAAACCAGTCTTTAAAGTGTGGAAGAAACGGTGGTTTTTTCAAATGTACAAATCACAGCCAAAAATAACAAGGCACCTGAAGAAGCAGGGAAACATGGCCCATTCAAAGGAACAAAATAAATTTCTAGAACTTGACCCTAAAAAAATGGAGATCTATGAATTACCTGACCAAAAATTCAAAATAACTGTCTTAAAGGAGCTCAATGTGCTACAGGAGAACAGAGATAAATAAATGAAATCAGGAAAATGATGCATGTATAAAATAAGATTATCAACAAAGACAGAGAAACTATAAAAGAACCAAACAGAAGTTCTGAAACTGAAGAATACAATAACTGAAGTGAAAAAATTCACTAGGGGGATTCAACTTAGACTTAAGCAGAAGAAAGAATCAGTGAACCCAAAGACAAGTCATTTGAAATTTTTGTGTCAGAGAAACAATAACAACAATACAACTATGACTGAAAAAAGAGTTAAGAAATCCTGAGGGACCTATGTTATACCATGAAATAGACAAACATACACATTATGGGAGTTCCAGAAAGAGAGGAAAGAGAAAAATGAGCAGAGAGCTTATTTGAAGAAATAACAGATGAAAACTTCCCAATTCAGAGGATGGAAATGGACTCCAAGTTCAATAACAAAAAGGTCTCAAAGAAGCCTACACTGAGGCGCAGTATAATCAAACATCACAAGTCCAAGACAAACAGAAAAGTATTGAAAGCAGCAACAGACGAGGGACTCAAAAGGGAGCTCCCGTAAGACTCTCAGTGAATTTCTCAGCAGAAACATTGGCCAGAAGAAAGGGGGATGGTATATTTAAAGTGCTGAAAGAGAAAAACAGCCAAGAATACTGTATCCATCAAAATTGTCCTTCAAAATGAAGAAGCTATAAAGACTTTCCTAGATAAACAAAAGTCAAGGGAGTTTATGCCTCTAGATGCCTTACAAAATTGCTAAAGGGAGTCCTTCAAGATGAAACAAAATGACAAAAACACAAAATCATAGGAAAGTATAAAGCTCTCTGATACAGGTAAACATTTAGACAAATACAGAATCTTGTAGCACATAAATCATTTTAAATTCTGGTATAGATTTTAAAAGATAAAAGTATTAAAAAGCATAACTATAAAATTATGTTAGTGGATAAAAAATATAAAAATATGTAATCTATGAAATTGACAGCATAAAGTGGAGGGGGCAGATATAAAAGAGTATAGGACTGAAATGATCAGTTTAAAATAGATTGCTTTAAGATAACTTATGTAATCCCTAAAGTAAGCACAAAGAAAATACCTGTAGAAAGGTATACAGAAATATATGCTACATAGAAATAATATATTATATATACATATAATTTGCTAAATATATAAACATATAATATATGTAATGTATTATTTTTATATATTCATTTATTTTTATAATTATATGTGTATTACATGTATAAATACCTATTCAAAGGAAAATCAGAAAATAATTGCATATGTTATATCTGATAAGGGATTAACACCTAACTTGTAAAAAGAACACTTAAAAATAAAAAAAACACAAAAAATCAAATAACTCAATTGAAAAATGAGCAAAGGACTTGAACAGACATTTTTCCAAAAATGATATACAAATGGCAACAACCATACGAAAAGATGCTTAACATCACTGATCACTGGAAAAATGCAAACCAAAACCACAGTGAGATATTGCCTCAGATGCATTAGGATAGCTACTATTAAAAAACCTAAATAACAATTGTCAAGGATATGGAGAAATTTGGAACCCTTGTGTACTGTTGGTGGGATTGTAAAATATGTGTAACTGTTCTGGATGTATATATGTTTGGATGTTTCTCAAAAAATTAAAAATAGTACTATCATAGGATCTAGCAATCCTACTTCGGGGTATATATCCAAAAGAATTGAAAGCAAGATTTCAAGGAGGTATTTGCACATGGATGCTCACAGCAGTATTATTTATAATAACCAAGAGGTGGAAGCAACCCAAATGTCCATCGTATATATATGTGATATATACATACAATGGAGTGTTATTCAGCCTTAAAAAAGAAAAAAAAAATCCTGTCAAATGCTACAACATGGATGAACCTTAAGAATATTACTCCAAGTGAAATAAATAAGTCACAAAATGTCAAATGTTGAATGATTCCTCTTGTATGATGTATCATAATAATTAAGCTCTTAGAAACAGAGAAAAATGCTGGTTGCTAGTGGTGGGGGGGAAGGGAGAGGGGATTTGTTCAATGGGTATAGAGTTTCAGTTTGGCAAGATAAAAACGTTCTAAAGACCCATCGCACAAGAGTGTGCATATAGTTAACAGTACTATAGTGTACACTTTAACTTACCACTGAGATGGTAAATTTGATGCTATGTGTTTTATAACAAAAAAGTAAGTAATAAAAATAAAAGTAAACATTTAATTGATTTGGGGATGCGGAAGTGTTTATAAGTATTTATAATCACAATGGAAGAAATTACAAATAAACTGAATTTTAAAATATTGAAAACATCCATTTATAAAAATACACAAAATTTTAGGCAAATGGTAAACTGAGAAAATGTTAGCAATTGTTATGTTGAAAGGTTAATATACTTAACATGTATATTCTTACAAATTAGTAAGAAAACACCATTCTCTTAATGGAAAAATTAACTCAGAACACAAACAATTCACAGAAAAAAACTGGGTCATCCTTCCAGTAATAATAAATTTCCCTGATACCATTTTTAACCAATTACATTGAAAACTTTTTTAATGATTGTAATACTATGATGAATCAAGAGCTCACATGTATAGCTAGAAGAACAAAAGATGAAACTTTCTGTAAAGTCACTTTGCAGTATGCACTAAGAGCGTTAAAAACTATTCATTACCTTTGACCTAGCAATACCATGTCTCTGGAAATTAACCTAAGAAGGTTGTCAGCAATGCAGCTCCAACTTTTGAGTAAGGATGTTATTTATAAGGGTGAAAATTTTCAGACAACCAAAAAAAACTGACCAGCTTTAAGGAAATGAGTTTTAAAAATGTATCTATATAATAAATACTAATTAGCTACTAAAAAGAATTTATTGAAGACATTTAGTCAGCATTCTGTCAACTAGCAAAAGCAAAGGCCAATAGGATATATACAGCATGTTCCCAAAATTCGTAATACACACACACACACACACACACACACACACAGATAACAGACTAGAGGGAAATATAATGATAATTTTTAGGTTGTTATCTTAGGGTTATCTACATCACTCACATTCAGAAATTATTATACATAATATACACTTTTTGCAACCAAAGAAACAACTGGTGACCATTACTGGATTCTTAGATAAGAGATGTAACCATGTCCCTGACTTACCCTCCCCACACAGTCGTATGTGTCCTGTCACTGTTCTAGTTCTACCCACAATACTGGCAAGAAGTTGGAGGTGAATAAGAAGGAAAAGGTTCAAAGAGACAAGGAAGTAGGAATATGAGACCCAGGAGGAATAAGAACTGAAATAATCTAAGAACGAGGGAAAAAATATTGCAACTATAAAGAAAGAATTAAATGCAGTTAAACAATGATAAAAGCACTGAAAGTATTTACAGTTAGTATTTCATGTCTTAAGTAAATGCAAATTTGAGGAAAAAACCCTACATTTCAAAATATGTTTATCCTCCTCAAATAATGAAATGTAACTCATTTATCAAACCTTTAGATTTAACTACTAATTATAGAAAATTCATGGGAAAGTGACTATGTTGAACATAGGGATGTAATCAGCAGAATTCAACCTGTGAAAAACTAAGATACATGACCCAATTTTTTCAACAAAAAATTGCAGAGAGAAAAGAAAGGAGAAATGTATAGTCTAACAGAGAATAAAAAAACATATTAATTTTGATCTATTCAACTTGGTTAGAACTCATTTCAAACAAAAGATTTAAAAATTATTTTAAGTCAGAGAAATTTATTATTAAGAAATGATTAGGAAAGTTTATGGGTGCTTTAATGTTACTGAGGTAATTTTTTAAAAGACTTTTTAGATGCATACTAAAATACAGATGAAGTACTATTATGTCTTCGATTTGCTTCAAAATAATCCTAGTAGAGGGAAATGTGGGTGGGGATACAGATGAAATGAGAATTGGCTCTGTACTGAGAATTGCTGAAGCTGAGTGATGAGCACTTAGGGTCTGTTATACTAGTCTCTCTTCTTTTGAACATATTTGAAATTTTCCATTACATCTTTTTATGAAAATTCCTAAGGATTTTCTCCTTTACATCCCTAGTTCCCAATGGAGGCGGTACCACCCACCGGTGAGTGCTTAAGAAATCTGCCAGGGCATTTTTGGTCCAAGACATCTTAAGGGGGCGTTGGGGACCAGCCGCCACCCCCTGGGGCAATACTCGCATGAACGCCATGACAGGTTTGATTAATACTCCACAGTGAATCTGATCAAAGCCAAGGCAATGATTGCTGCATTCATGTCAAAACTTGACTTGTACAAACAAAATTTGAGTCAAAGACGATTTTATCAGTTTCCAAATCTTTCTTCTGTGGAAACAAATGATGATGACATTCTAGTTTATAGCCATTTGGAAGCACTTAAAGAAGATTTTACAAATAGATTTCAGGATTTACTCAACATGATTATTCCAGACTGGGACCTAAAACCTTCCTCCAACCTACGAATAGCAGAAGCATCACTGTAGGAGGAGTTGACAGAATTGTCAACAAATGAAGAGTTGAAACTGAAATTAAAAAATGGGTATCAAGAATTATGGCTTCAAAGGCAAATTCCAATATTATACCCAGCCTTATGGACTGTAGCAAAGCTCAGTAATCTATTCACAAAGAAAAGAAACAAATTGTCAATAGTGAAATGTGGCGACTTAAGGTTGCTGATGACAAAAATGACACCAAACATAAAATTAGTGTCATCTCACCAAGCTCAACCCTCACTAATAAAGATTTCATTAATTTTTAAAAATAATATATACCTTTTAATTTTTTTAATTTTAATTATACTTTGAGCAATACATTAATATTGTTAATGTCTTCTAATAAAATAATTTGAAAAAAATTTGTCCTTGTTTTATATATAGTATAGTATAATTCACCTAAGGGAGTGTTATTGAATCACTCTTTGAAAAAGGGGGCATTGACCCAAAAAAGGTTGGGTACCTATGCTGTATATCAAGGAAGGAAAAGTAAGATGCTGGGCAAAGAGGAAACGGTTCCCACAAGCAGAGGTCACTGAAATAAAATAGAGTTTATTTCACCATTTTACTTAAGGCTGGCTCTAAAACTGGGGTTATAGCTCTATGTTCACCAAGTCTTACAAGAAAGCTGTGAAAACTAAAACAAATTCATACATCACTAAGTATTCCTCATTCAGTAGCTGTGTATGCTGAATACATTATGATGTTGCCAATGGTGGTGATGACAATGACCTAGGGCTCTAAGTTTATGCAGCACCACTTTGTAACAGAAAATCTCCACTGCTCATTATCTGTGCTATAAAAACGATTCATAGATCTAATCCCACCACTGAGTATGCACTAACCTTTACACAATTAGGTGCTGTTTTTCTTTCTTTTTCCTGAAGCTAAATACTCAAGAGGAAAATGTTACCCCTCATAAATAACATTTAGCAAAAACCAATTACAATATTTCCTTCAAATAAACTCAAAGTTTCCCAGAATTTAATCAGCTCTTTCTTTTTATAGTTAGTATACACCCCCTGAAGACTGCATTCTAAATACATTTATGCCTGGCACTCAAAATCAGGGCTTTAGATGTTTTTCTTTCAAGGTTATAAAACAATTTCTCCTTATTCTTGATTTTGAGAATACTAAAATTGCTAGAGCTTCACCATGAAAGGTGCATAGAATTGTTAAAAAAAGAATTTTACAATTAGATGCTTAATTTTGTTCCTCTGCCACATTTTGGCCTCTAAAAATGATTTTCTAGGTTAGTTATATGATGACTTTTCAGAACATTGCCTTCAGTAACCAACCCAAACAATTAAAATTGAAATCAGTTCCCAAAGGTTTGATTTATTATCATTGGTTGCCTTGAAGGATAGAATAACAAATCACTCCAAACCTCAAGGCAACATGGATTTTAGAAGTTAGATTATAAATACGAGGGGGTAAAAATGTATTTTCATCACATAGGAATGATTAAAAGCTGAAAAGTGGAATAAACACAGACATCAATATGAATAGTCAAATATCAAAATATTAAACAATTCGTTATTTCAATTTAAAAATCTCCAGCAAATCATTTCCTTATCCATACCATAAATAAATTGACTAAAGTCATGTCTGTTACTACACATACACATTCTACTTTACTTTTACTGTGTTTAATATTTGAGGCAAAAATACATAGTCTCATTCCATGTGTTGGTAGAACCAACACAAACTTAGAGCCAAATCGTTACCTTTCCCATTTTAGACCCAGTTTTATTCATGAAACCCAAGAATGACTGAATATTTTGAGAGGTGGAGGCCCACATCATATTACTGATTCATACTTATTTTCAACCACCTAAATCTCCATTTGCTGTTAAATTAGGTTTCACTTCTGCCCCTGTTGCTTCTCAAACAACATTAATTAGAACTTCTCTCCCTGGCATTTCAGACTTTAATATTTTCACTGTTTAAGTTCTGTTTTAGTACATTTACCTCTCCACTCCAGTCTGTCAGTACTTCTGTATGCTGATTTTGCTAATGTTTATATTAGCTGTTCCATTTTTACTTCATCTGTGGATTGGCTCTTAATGCCAGTAATACCACTACCAAAGTTAATGATAAAAATGGTGAATAGGAAAGGCCTAAAAATGAAGTCTTCTAGTCAATTACTAGAGGCCTCTCTCTAAACAAACGGTTCATGAACATAGTCACTCAGTTATGACTTTGTCTAATGGTTCCATCAACTGCCTTTTTCCATTTTAATCTAAAGTTTAAATGGAAGATTTTATCAAATACTTGCTGAAATCCAGGTAGACAGCAGTTACAGCATTCCTCTGAAATACTGGTCCTACAGGAAAAGGAAATTAATCTGATATATTTTACTGTTAGTGACCTAATATAAGTTCCACGTGAGCACCAATTTCTCTTCTAATGGCTCACAAGAAAATGTTTTAAAGATCTATTTTAGAACTTTAAGATTAGTCATCTTATTCATTCATCCATTCAACAATTATTAACTGAGCACCTATGTTAGTCACTGAAAATACATCAGTGACAGACAAAAATTCCTGCCTTTGTAGAATTCCACCAGTGTGGGAGAAGAGAAAATAAACAATATAAGCAAGTGAACTATATAGAATGTTAGATAGTGTCAAGTGTTCAGGAGAAAAATAAAAAAGGTAAGGTAGGTAGAAAGTCTGGAGGGTGGGAATGGATGGTAATTTTAGGAATCCATGGAAGGCCTCTGAGAAAGTATTAAGAAAAATTGCAAAAAGAACTAAAGGAAATAAGATTAATGTCCTACTCTCTGAGGGCATAACTGGAGGGAATCCACTTTCCTCCTCTTCCTGAAAACTGGGATTATTCAATGTTCTCTCTAATACACTGTTAGTATTATACTTTGTAGGTATTTCCTCAAAGACTTCGGCAAGTTATTTACTCCTATGTGCCTTGTTGTTTTTTAAATGAGCATGGTAACAGTGTCCAAATCATGCGGTTGTTATGAAGATTCAATGAGACAAAGCATGTAAGGAGTTTACAGTGGTGACCGGCACGTGGTAAGCATCGCGTATTCTGCTACATGTTTCTGTATGCAAATAAATTCACAGAGAATTGATAAGTTAGGGATTAATGCCAGTATACCATGGGCATTTTGTTGGTTCAGATGGGGTTTTTCCTAGCACATTATTTTCTCACAAAGTAAGAGCAGTCAAATGCAAATACATAAAGAAAGCTGAACACAGCACCCTGGGGGCCAGGATATGACATGTTTATAATGTTTACTAACTATACACACTTGTTCTTGCCTCATGTTCATCCTATGCTTCCTCTTGGAAAAGCCCATTGCATGGGTCACTTGATTCTTTGTAGATTTTGGTTTTGTCTCTATAGCATCAATTACAGAGGTTTAGTGACCACACCTTAATGTTCTTTTTATGCCACTTCATTCATATCAGGTAGGCTTTTTTTTTTATGGGGAGGTGGGTGTTAGGGATTTCTTCACCTAGTTTAACTTCAATTCTTTCCCATATTTATTCTACCCTTTCTAATCTGAGTATGTTATCCTTGGGAAAAGTCCATTTTATTTCCACGTATCCTGTCTCAATATGTGCCATGAACAAATTATGGAATTCTTCTAGACATTGTTGGAAAGGTGACAGGATCCCAACACTGTACTTGTTTGATGTCCTATTTCAAAATTATATATGAAGTGAACAGAGATATTTTATACTTCAATTGCAACAAGTAATTAAGAGGGAAACACGGACAAATTATTACAGTCCTGGGTCTTTACTCTGAGGGTCAAAGACAGAGCCTGAAAAATGGAGCATGGTGTCAGGTTTAAAGTCCTAAATTCATGCTTTTAAATGTGTTCAACATTAGATAGGCCCCCTTGTTTTCTACATAAATATAGACACATCCACAAACAGCTTAAAAATCATCACCAGATCTTAAGTTGACAGCTTTATCAGTTGTGATTAAATAGTAATAAGTGATTTGAACTAGAAATACCAAATAATCAAGGGTCATTAAGACTTCAAACTCATACTCATCCTTACTACTTTTTTTTTTCACTTCTATAACTTTATTTACTCAAAAGGAAATTTGATTTGATAACAACTTGCCATTTGGAGAAAGCTACATAATCTTCTCAGTTGGTATCAAGCCTGTATAAAGACATGGTGAAATGTCATATTCTTTTAAAAATAGTATGACAGACTGAATGTTGTTTTACAACATAATAGAGCTAACTAATGTGCAATTTTAAAATCAATTTTTATTCTAAATCATTTTTATTCTTAATTTTGCAGATGGTCATGATTTCTTAAACTTTCATAGTAAACACTAGTCACATCCAATTATTATTATCTAACACAAATTCAAATAAAACCTCTGAGTACCGTCATTTACCTCAACAAGAGCAAAACGTGTGCTGCCTTCCTCCCAAGGTTAAGTACATGAAAGGCAGATGCTTCCAGCTGCTCTGTAGCATTTCACAGGAGAAATTTATCTCAACCAGCACTGAGTTGCAGGAGTGGACTGTGCAACCACAGTACTAATGGGAACAAATTGTAATTCTCATTCCTGACTACCTACCTCTGTTGGCTTTACTGAGGGAAATAGGTCTGCAGACACAAAAGGCCCCAGTAGCTCTAAAAAGCATCTCACAAAAGGTGCCATTTTTATAGGGAATGTCAAAGGCAGGTGGAAGCCCCCCAACCTGACAGCACCACTTGGGGGTTTTGGGGGATGTACAGAAAGCCCTTTTCTGGTGACTTGGGGGACAATGCCCTGTGTGTTGACTCCACTTCTGAGGACCCGCACAGCAGGAGAGGAAAAGACAAGGCGTGGGAGTTGGCCTGTGGGCTGCGGCTACGGATGCCTGGCCTGGACTGTTCCTGTATGGGAACAAACATATTTGGAGAAAACAGCCCTGTTTACAAATGGGGTATTATGAGTGAAAGCAAGGAAAAGGAATGCAACCTTCCCAAAGTTTCTGTGCTAATGTTTACTTTCATACAGTTTTAAATTTTATGCCAAAAGGACCAGGTCACACGAAGTTTTTATGTGGCCTTATCTTCTTCTCATATAGGAAACAGACATTCAAAATGGGGCACGGATCACTAACTCATGCATAAGTGCAACACACACTCTTTCTGCTTTTGTACAAACATGGCAGAGGTGTGTGTATGTGACATGACACCTTAGCTCACAAAGCTGAAATTACCCTTGAGCTCTTCATAGGAGAAGTCTGCTGCTGACTCGTGGTCAAGGACATAAAGCAGCAACAGAACACAGTGTACACATCTTGTTTCCTAACTAATTCCTTAATCATCAAAAACATTAATTACAGCATTTGTTAAAGTGGTCACTCTAGTTAAGAGTCTCCTTGGATCCAGGGTCCAATATATAAAATGGATAGCAGAGAAACAAAGGCCTTAATAGACATTAAAAATTCAACATACATATTTAGATTCTATAGATCTGCAGGATGCTGATGGCCAGAGCCACTGACAGAGTTGTCCCTGTGACAACAGTATGTGAAGATGGGACTCACATCGATTGGACGATGGTGAAGAGATAGTTGTGTGCTGATGCAATACTAAGGTTCCTCAGAAAACCTATAAAAATAGGCATTGTAATAAAAAATAACATTTAAAAATAACCCCCTATCAGTACCTAAGATTCATTTGTAATCAAAATCTTCAAAGTAAACTCCTTGAATTCTTGTAGTGGGCTTAATGGTGAGAAAATAAACTACTCTCCCCAGCAAGAACTGCATGAATTTGCGCCTCTGTTTTCTTAAATGTATTTCTTTAAAATGCTACTCTGAATTTCCCTTTTTGATCAAGGAACCCTACCTTGCTTAAACATGATTTGAAATGATTCTTTTTTATTCTATTCAGAGTATTCCAGTGAAGAATGAAACTACAAAGACTTTATAAGGTAGCGTAAGCTTTCAAACTGGAATAATAATCAGCATGAGGAAAGATAAGATGTTCGGAAGGATTCAGAAAAGTCTTGACTTCTGCTGCTGAGCCTCAGACAGCAGCATTAGTAATTCCAATTTCCCTCTGGGTAAGAGCACATTCAAGGAAGAAGACTGTTGTAACCAAGGAATGGATTTTTCTGCAGTTGGAACTAAAGGTGGCCCAGAGAGAATCACTTTTCAGAGCCTTATGGGCACTACAAATGCTGCAGACAGCACAGCCTGATGGTGCCTGTGCAGGAGGCCCTCCTTAGCAATCCAGCATCTTCCCCAGCACATAAAGGCTAGATCACGGAATACTTCAAAGGACCACTAGAATCCCATGACAGTTTAAAAGGATTCCAATGTCAGGAGCAAACTAACTCTGCGCCCCATCCCTATTCTAACTAGGTAAGTTTTTCTACCTGCGGGTCAAGATCTGCTCACACACTGAGACCAGTTTCTACTTTTGGCTGCAATAATATTTGGGGTCTTTGACCTCCGCAGCTTTGCAAACTATCAAATGTCTCTCTTGTCTTTGAGACCCATAACTATTTGCCTAAATATATTGCCTGTATTCTGACTCTTGATTACCTGGACTCTGGACTCCTAGCCTACATCTCTGATTTCTATCCAACTCCCTAAGATTCCATATAACATGTGGATCCATAACAATTTCGTGACCCTGCATTTGGGACTACACAGGATCCTGACTTACCAGCTGGTTCCAATCTTCATCATCATGTGTGTTCTCAGACCACTTTGAACCCTGATCTCAAACTCTCATCTCTACCAAGACTAACAGCTTTTGGCCAATAACTAATGTAATATGCCCACCTGCCCTTCTAAGTTTTTACCTTTAATCACCCTGATTTATGCAAGCCCTGATATCTGATTACAACCTGACCAACGGTGAAACCACAGTTGGTCCAGTCAATGTCTGATGCTGGTCTGCCAAAACACCACTGAGATGTGGCAACTGTTTGTTGAGTATCACTGTGTAAGTACTGTGTGTATCTGTCTGTCTGTCTGTACCTGTGTACAATTCTCACAAAAATATAGTAATGTATATGTTATGTTTTCCATTTTACAGGCAGCAAGCAATAAGCCCAAAACCACAGCAATGTGCCAAAGCCACATCACTAATAAAAGGTAGAAGAAGGTGGCACATCTATTTCTGTCTGACCATAAAATCATTCTCTGTGGAAGACTACTGCATAGGTGACCCTCAATACATGCTACCTTTTGCTATTCCTAACCTTATGTAGTCTCTCCCATTCCAACTATGGCTTAGCTATAGGACATGCTTAACTATATGACATGATGGGCTAAAGGGACATTAGCTAATATGATACAAGAAAAGGCTTTATAGGCACTTACACATGGGGCAGGCTTTGTTCATTTTAAACATCTGCTCTTGAAGCCAAACAACATAAAAAAAGTCTGACCACTCTGAGCCTGCCATGACCCAAGGAATTCCATGCTTATTAAATGTAGAAGCCATGTAGGTGAGCATGGAGGTGCCAGGTATGTGAGTGAAGCTTTCTTGGGTCTTCTAGCCTAGACTAGCTACTTATAAAATGCAGCCCAATGAGTGACCTAATTAATACCACATAGAGCAGAAGACTTTCTCAGGCAAGGTTTGCCCATGAAAAATAATAAATTGTTGCTTTAAGACTCAGTCAAACCCAAGACTTGCTGGCTTAAAAAATAAATTATGTCTCATTCTCAGCTCCCCAAGATAGTAAAAGTTTCTCAGAGTAAGAAATGGCCTCTGACCAAATCCATAAAGCTGCTAATAAAATGTGACCTCAGGGTAAATATCAAATCAAGGATGTGGCAGTAAGATATCTCTTAAAACCCTTTTCACATCCACTCAACTAGAAGACAAGGGCCTCTAAGAATCTTAAAGATGTTGCTCCATAGAATCCTGACTCTCAACCTAAAGTAGAAAAGTGTCTGTCTTACAAAGATCTGTGGAAATAGATTTTGCAATTGGATATAAGATTTATAATGCATGGGAAAACCACAAAGTTTTTAAAGGAAGTATGCCATCTTGGACTAAAAGGGAAACAGGCCTTAAAAATGAAGAGACCTCCAAACTTTTATTGGCATAAAAAAAGCCGAGAAAGCTACTTGGCTGCAAACATGGGCTCTTTCTTACAGAAAAGGAAGGATGACTTAGAGGACAGAGCCAAGAGCCACTGAAAACAATGGAATAGAAAAATCACATCCAGAGAACTGGACCCTTTTTAAGAATCGGACATGTTTTGTCCTAGCCTTGAGGGAGCTGGCAGCATGTTCTCAGTGGGATCTCAGAATTGCTATGGAACAGTGAATGCTGTGTATCCCCCATTACCCTTCTTTTGAATGGCCAGATCTATTGCCAGAGATATAAAAATCCCTTTCTTGTCATCAAGTGTTAGGAGGTGGGAGGAATGAAGAGAGATTTTACCAATCTCTTGAGAGATCAAGTCTCTCAATCAAGAGAAACTATACCCAAAGAGCCTCAACTTCAGGGGTATTTGATTTAGATGAAAAGATCCTGGACCTAGAATCTGAGAACTGATGCTATAGTGAGATGAAACTTTCAGGGAAGGGAGATGGATTGTTGTGGCCAGAGGGAAGACTGTGATGCTAGGCACCAACCATTCCTCTCTTCCCTGTCCACATTTGTTACTCTTCACACCATAAGTAGATTATCTTTTTCTTCCCCTTGACTATGAGCCAGACCTGTGACTTGCTTTGACCAACAGAATAAAACAGAAATGATGTCCTGGGATTTCTGAGCCCAGGCCTGACAGATTCTACTTTCTCTCTCCGGGATGCCAGCTATCATGATGTAAAGAAGGTTGAACTAGACACTGAACAGTGAGAACCCACATGGAGAGTTTGATGCTATTTGATGATCCTGGGCCACATATACAGATATTCGGTCAAACATCTGGATGTTGCTTTAAAGGTATTTTTTAGATTAAATTAACATTTATTCAGACTTTGAGTAAAGCAGATCACCCTCCATAGTTGAGTGGAATTAATCTAATCAGTTGAAGGCCTTAAGAAAGAAAACTGATGTCCCCCAAGAAGGATACAATTCTTCCAACCATCTGCCTTCAGACTTGAGTTGCAATATCAACTCCTCCCTGAGTATCTACCCTGCCAGCCCACTTGGCAGATTTTGGACTTGCTGTCTTCCACAACTGCATGACCAGGTCCTTAACATGAATCTGTGTGTTGGCCAGGGGTGGGGTGTACATCCTGTTAGGTCTCTTTCTTGGGAGAACCCTGACTACTACAAGAGAGAAAGAGGGACCACACGGAGAAGCCATGGAGCAGCATGTGAGCAAAGGCTTCTTGGGCTGTTCAGCCCAGCACAGTCATTCACTGGAGGTAGCCAAGTTGATGTCAAGTGAAATAGAAGAACCATCTCAACAATCCCTGCCCAAATAACTGACCCCAGAAATTGTGAGGAAAATATTTTGCATTGTAAGCTGCTAGGTTTGGAGTTCACTATCCAACATTAGGTAAGGTAAACATCTCTTTTTTGTTGCCACTAGTTCTCCCATCCTAGGCATAAGCATAATCTTTCTCAGAGTTTTAGCTCTGAGGACAATCCAAGGTCAACCTGTACCTGGCAATCATCCAACCTCCAGTCAGTGAAGCCCTAGTTTCATTCAAATCAATTATTTAGGATTATGTTTATCTCAGAATAATGTCCTTTTGGGGATTTTTAATAGACTAGCTATTTGGTGTCTTATGACTTTCATTTAAAGGTCTATTTTTTTAAAATAGGAAAGGGTGGCTAAACCCAAAGATACTTTGAAGGGAAAAGGAAGCTCAGCCCTTTTACACAAAACTTCCTAGAGTCTCTAGGTCGCAAATGAATTCAGGAGTGGAGTCATTGGAATGCAAGAAAGGCTGCTGCAAGTGTCGCCAAGTCACTTGATGACATGCAACAAGAATAACTGCACACAGCTTTACAGCCCAAGAGAATAGTATTAGTGAATGGGCACAACCACAGAAGCCTTTGAGAATCCAAGAATAATGAGGTCAATTAAATCCTGCCTATCTATCTCTAAGTCTAGCAAAATGTCACGCTGTTGGTACCTTGAGACCCAGGCTCAGGGCACAGGTGGTGCTATCACATGTGGCACACAACAGAGTGGATGCAGAGAGCTGGGCAAAGCTGCTCAGAATAAGAAGTCACTGTAATTTTGAACATGCGATCCATCTGTCAATGCAGAAAAATAACACATTTGAGGGTATGTTTATTTATTTAAAGAGTGCAGATTTTATACCCTCATTAGCATACTGAAGGAAAGGCTGCAGTAAATTTTCAAATAAATTTTCTAGGGCTCTGTGATAGGTGCGAGAACACTAAACACCTCACGCATGCTTGTTATTAATTCTTCTGTAAGTCTGGGTGCTTTTCTTCCTCACACTCGCCCCACCCAAAAAAGAAAACAGGAGCAAACTCTGTTTCTACTGTGTTCTACTGGCAGACAATTCCAAGTCCATTTTCAAGAAACACATATTAGCAATGAATACTGAATATTTTTGTGTAATTAATAGGACCAAACATCTCTCCCCTTTACCTCTGGAGCTATGTTAATAGTGGCTATGTTTTTGTCAGAGATTCCAGTTTAGACACCTAAAGCCAGCAGGCAACAGCTTGAAAAGTCATTATGGGAGTGGTTTGGGCAACTTCACTTTCCCTAAAAAGACTGGCTTTTCCAAAATCGACTTAACTTAGAAGACAGAACAAAAAAATTCTTCAGATGGACTCCTCTGCCATCCCTACCCTCTCCTAGGTTCCCTCTAATTCTTTTAATAATGAAATCACTGTGTTTATTGAATTCCTAGAACATGAGAAATATTGCACTAGGAAAAATGGGTAATTAATTGAAGACAGAGAGAATGCCTAGATTCAAGAATTTTACAATCTTTTAGATAAGGTCTTAATATGCCTACTTTTAATTGCAATCCAATAAAAGAATGTGCAAGCCAATTATGGCTGCAACTTTCTGCCACACTTACCCCTTTCTATTGAAGACAGAGATAGTAACTGATGCTCCTGAGAACATCCGAGCACTCTAAGAAGTCAGTTCCTCATTACTTCCCACACCTTCCTTCTCCTCTGCAACATGGCAGCAGAGCTGACAGCATCCTTGCTCTTTTGCCTGTATTGGTCCCTCATTGCTGCTTGGTAATTACTGATTTCCGCCTCAGTTGGTCCTTATCACATCCTTCACAGTGATCCTTCCATTCATTCCATTCTCCTTGGGCTCCTCTCTTGTTTCTCTGGTCCTCTAACTGGTAAGGTATTTTTTTCTATCCCATGGGAAAGCTATCAAGCTGTCATATCCTCCCTCTTCTGTGTTTTAGAAATACTAAGTCCTCATGCATCCTCTTCTCGTTCCTCCTCCTTCTGATATTGATTCCTTGGCACACCTGTACCTTCATGCCTCCTTGTAACCAGCTCAGACACTAACCCCTCATCAAACATTCCTTTCTCTCTAGCATGGAGAGGTAGCATGAAGAAGTGGTTAAAAGGAAGCTTCGGGAGCTAAACCTTCTGGGCTTACTCTTATAATGTAGTCTGTGAAGGAATGCTATTTACCAAAGTTCTTGAAGGTAGAATGGGTGCAGAAATTTTCAACAAGATGTAAGTATTTTATTTAGCATAATATTTAATAGGAAAAATGTTAGACTCAAATAATGTTAAGCAAACCTTTGGAAGCACTAGCAGGCATCAAAAACACTATGCCTTGACTACTCCAGGAACCTATTAGGACTTTTACCATGCCAACCACTGTGTTAGATCCTGGGGACTTGGCTATGAGTCAAGGAGACATAGTCTTATGTCTCAGTGTACCAAGAGAGGGTTTCAAAATGTTTTCTTTTTCTTGATTTTTCTCATGGTGTTCAACAACTTAATAAAACTGGATAATTTTGCAAACTGCAGTATTTTAAATTCATTATTTTAGATAAAATTGTAATATAAAATGAGACATAGAAAGCTTATATTACTACCTAGATGCATTCTTGCTCAAGCAAAAAATAGTAGTCATATTCATAGTACTCAAACAAAAAGAAACTCAATAGAGATTTTTAATTCAGCCATAAATCAGTTTATTTCCATGTGAAAATAAACTGATCATCATGTGAAAATAATAAGATCATCATGGTCAAACAAATAAAAAACCTAAATATAATATTATGTATTAATCTCTTTTTCACAGTTCTAATAAGTGACAGATCACATGGGATTATTTATTTAGCAGATTTTTCCCTCAAAGTCTGAATATCCTCATTCAATTACTACAAGGTGAAATCATGATGACGGTTTTTCTAGAGTGTGACAAATTGTACTATGGGATAGAAGTTTGAGAGTTGAATGGAGATGTCTGAATGTTAATAATTTGATGCTCAGTTCACTTACATGTGACAAGAATTACAGCATTAGTCACCCACACAAAAATCATTATTCGTATTTCTTTATTAAAGATGTCCCTCTGAATATTTATGTTGGAGGGTAAAAAAACTAACCAGTGGACCAAAGACCCTCTCTGTGCCCTACTAGACAAGTAGGTAAGTGATTCAACAACTCAGCAAGTAGATGAACTCATGGGAATTTTGGCAAGAGCATCCTGACCACATGGCATTTTATTGCCGTTTATGGTTCTGGTTTGCTCCTTGCGTGGGATTCCCCACATACAGCTCATAATGTCTTGAAAAATTATTTTCTGAATACCCACATGCACTTGTGAGTTTGTTTCCTAAGAATAAGGTATCACCAAGACACAGAAGAAAAATTACAGATATGCTGAACCCAATGTATGTGATCAGCCAGCTTTAATTCAGTCCAATTATACACAAAAGTGATAAAGTCAATAAATAAAATCTCAGAACTCATCCTTTGGTCATCATTTTCCCTCAACACCTACCATGAATCCATTATTCATTCCCTTTTGCTGTTTTCCATCTTCTGGCCCCATGCAACTCATTTTCTACACAGCAGGCAGAGGAATCATTTAAAAATCTAACTCAGCTCATTAAATCCTTTGCTAAATCCACTTCTTGGCATGGTCTGCAAGGCCCCTGCTCACTCGTTCAACTTCATTCTATACAATAATTCCCTCTTTCTATTCTCCATAGTAGCTCCTCACATCTGAAGTTTACATGTGTGATTTTTTTGCCCAGGTAACTCATCCCACAGCTCTTAGCTCAACTATATCCTCCTAGTTGTTCAAAAGCTTTTTCAACCACTCCTCTTACTGCCTCCCCACTCCTGATTTCATCATTATGTTTTGCTTCCATCACAGTACTGATGTTCTGAACTCTCTTGTCCATTTATTGAATGATTTGCCTACTATCCGCCTCCCTTCCAGGAAACTGTCAGCTCCAAGAGAGGCTTTGTTTGTTTCCATCACAGGTATATCCTTAAGGGCTGAAACGGTGTTAGTGCATTTTGGGCACTCAGGAAAGAATTGCTGATTAAACACATGGATCTCAGGACAGTATAATCTTGACCATTAATGAACGAATCAGGAAGAAATTGAAGTGTGAATCAGATCATAGAGTAGAATGAAGAATCTACACATACTTTAAAATATAAAACATGATATTAAAGAAATGTTGCACTTCAAACTATCCCATCAAATAACCTGCATTAAAACTTTGGTCTCTCTGTTGTGGGCATGAGTTGAAAAATCCTGAGGATCTGTGCTCTAGAGTCTATTCCCTGAGAATTTTATGTCCTCTCATGGCCTCAATCATCATTCATTTCTAAGTAGAGGATCCTTAAATATTTAAGGGTCATGCTCTTATTCCCCAAACACATCACTGTTCCTCAGAGCTAGACCCTCTTACTATTTTCCTTATCTTGATCAGGCTGGTGGTAGCCCAAAGGGATTTTCCTTGCCTCTTCCATCTTCTGTGCTTCTTCTCCTCCCCTCAATATATTTGACAAAACTTTTCGAATCAGTCCCTTTGTTTCTATAGCCACTACCCTGGGTCAGATATCCCTCACTGCTTGCCTTAAATATAGTTAACTTCTCTAATTAGTCTTCCTTAGTATATTATTCCCACTCTCCAATCCATCTGCCCCCAGACCATAAATAGCTCTATTCATTTCACTCCCCAACTCAAAACTTTCCAGGGTTGCTACTGATGGCAGAAAATAATTCCAACCTCTTAGCATAAAAGTGAGCACACCTCTTACAATGCCCCTGATTCATATTCCTAGTTTATAACCCTCAACCACCCACTTTCCTCCCCACAATTCTTTGTGTTAAGAACTCTCCATGACTCAACTCTCTACAAACAGCCTCTGTATTTTTTTCACTTCTGATCTTTGCTCTCAATATTATCTCTGCCCTTCCCATGATCCCTGTATTCTAGACATTTAATACACATTGATTTGTTGAGTAAATAAATCCCTGTCTTTCTTTCAAGGCTAACTTCAAGGCAAGTTCTCCATAAAATTTCCCTAATCCCTCCAATCAGATTACTCGCTCCTGTTCCTAAACATCTATTGTACTTGATAGTTCTGTTTTAGAATATTGAGTATACTCTGCTTTCCAGTATAGCTGGTTGGGTGATATCTGTCCTTTCCACTTAATTAAAATTGTCTTTATAGCTAGGATTATTGTTAATCCATTATGCATTCTTCTACAGCATTAGGTAAACTGAAGGTGTTATTGGAGTTAGGATGAGAGTTAAGTGTTTGTGGCAGTGGTGGTTATGGGGAGGCTGTGGTAGAAGAGGTGAGTTGCATATGTAATAGTGATTATATGGAAGTCCCAGCATATTCTCAGTGATCTGGAAATTTCTCATACTATGAATTATTTTCCCCATTTTTGGAAAATCCTTAATCAATCCAGGTACATGCACCAAGGAGCTCTTAGACTATAAGTGGAGATTATATAATCATTATAATCATCACTCATTAATGTTGGTTGAAGCATAGGGCAGGAATAAGAGCAATTGATCAAATCAATTCCCTTATCCTAAAGCCCTAATCACACAGCTTCTCCTCAATAACCATGACCCACACTGTGCTGGAAGAGCTGGTCAACATCCAGGATCAAAGAGCTGAAAACTCAACCAGATACTGCAGCAAAACATTCATTCCCATACTGAGATGAAAAGTATCTAGCCACATCCTGAAGTCAGCATAAACCAAACCTTAAATGGCAATATAATTTTAAGATAAATGCACTTCACAATCATATTTCATTATAGATAATATTGTATCTTAAAATTCAATGCTTCTGTTGAGAATGGGTATAGAAAAATGTAGTGGATAACTCAGAACCCTTCACATTTTATTTCTGAAGAAGAGAGTATTTCCTTATATTATTCAGAGATATGTATCTTCCTTGACATCTTTAGCATCTTTTGAAATGTATTTGGGGGAAGGGGTAGGGAAAATTACTACACAATTAAAGAAATTCTACTTTTTTCCACAGATATCAGAAGACTTTTGATTCAACAAACATTAATTATAAACAAAATCCTTAAAGTTCTTTCATGTGGCAATAGGTCTTATAGGACATTAAACATTACAGGGGCTATTTGCTTTCCTTTATTTTGCTATCATATCAGTTCCCATCACATCCTACCATTGCAGAGTAAATCAAAAGAGAAGCCAGGGAAATACAGGGACCAAAACAATTGGTACAAGCCTGCAGGTGGCTGCAGAAATTCACAACAGTAGCAGTGAGAAGCCCAGGGATAATTTACACATACACTCTCCCTCTAAATTTGTGTTTGAATCAAATCAAAGTAGATTTCAGTCAGCTAACATTGCCTCATGGAAAAAAATGTTTATGCACACTACTTAAATCTACCTTTTTACCTGCTTCTAAACCATTGAACTTTTTTTACTAAAATTCCATATTTAAAAATTATAAGGTATTTGTAGTAAGAACATTTAAGTATTGAAATACCTATTCAAATTATACCAAATCTGGATTTGTAGTAAGGATAGATTAAAAACAAATAGTATGTCTCACAATGATAGAAAGAAATTATCTTTCATTCACTACATGTTAAAATAACTGGAATATTTAGTTCATAGACAAAATGGTCAAAATCTGATATAATTTCATATATAGGAAATATTATACAGCAGATTATCAGTAAAGTTTAAGTAAATTATAAGAATAATAAAAATCAGCTTTATTTTCTAACTACTATCCTGAGAGGCTGTCAGGAAGTTACATTATCACCTGGTTAGTGGGAGGTGTTATAAATGATCTCTTTAATAGAGTTTTGGAAATTGAAGTGTTTGGCAATTCAGGGAAATGGAGTGAAATGTTATTACAGATTAAGCTATATATAAGACAAATGATGACTTTGATGAAGATAATAGCCAATAGATTTCATGACTTATTAGAGAATATAAACCTATTCCTCTTTGGACTGTGGTAAGCTGACATTTATCCATTTCATTTGATCTGTATGTACAGACACACTGAATAATTTGGGCTTCTTGCTTTGATAAAACCTACCACATAATTTCTATTTCTCTATAATGTTCTTATCTGTAGAACTACAATACTATTTTTAACTTTTCTTTGATAACCTCAAAACACTTATTTTCTGAGCAATCCCATTACTAAAAAAGGGTAAGAGTTTACAGAAATGCATTTGTTCTAGACAGGAAAGATGCCCATTCCCATGATATGTGTTGTTTTGGTGTCATACAAAACACAAAGTGTGGGCTTTGGAACAGTCCAGATCTGTGTTCAAATCTTATTCCCTTCTAGGCAAATCACTGAACTCTCCGAGCTGGTCTTTAACTGTATAATAGGTGATAATTTACTAGATAAGAGAGTTGGGAGGAGTAAATGAAATAACATATGGGAAGCCCCTGCCATAGAGCTTTCTACAGAACAGTGATTCAAAAAACGCTATTTCCCCCTTTGCAACTTTGTCATGAGTCCTTCTAAATGAGGATTAAAGCAAAGGTATTGCATAAGCTGCTGAAACTTTGTTACTGTTCAGAACCCCTCAAAAAGAAAAACTACATCCATCTTTGAAATCCCTATCACATATTTTGAAGACGTACAGTTCTTTTTCTTGCAAAATCTTTATGTCTTTGCAGGTAGGTCAGTAGAAAACAATATGGCATCGTGCCCTGGATAAGCCGTGGTTACCACCACCCAATAAAACATCTCTGTATCAAGCGTCTGACTCTCCAGAAAGTACCACTGTGATTAAAAATCATCAGATTTGACAAAACAAATGTCTGCGTCCAAGTCTGCATACAGCATCTCTCTCCCAATTTACTTTTAACTTGAGCTTATATTCACTGAGATCTACATATCACAGGTAGAACGTCTCACCTTTTGTCTGTGCTGTTTCGGTAAAGCACTAATTTTCCTTGAGAGCCTAGCAGCTTTTCCTTTCACTATCAAAATGCTACCTTCGATTTGTATACTCAGAACCAAAACACAAAAATCCCAGTAATTTAACTCCAGTGTCTGATAACCACTGCAAAAATGCTCACTTGGGGTTTTGAAGAGTTTTGCAGTAGAAATTTTGAACTCATCCCAACCTTTCTTCAAAAGTCAGTGTTGATGGTTCTACAAGAAGGAAGATGTCTTGATGATCCTACCACTTTTCTGCTCTGGGAACTCAAAACACACTCTCAAAAACAGTGAATAAGATAATAAATTTATTGTGCATTTTTTACCATAATGAAAATAATAGTGAATGATACTAGCTAGCTATAAAAATCTGTTAAAAGTCAAGTAATTGCCATTAGCCTTAACCATTAACTTCAGTATTAATTACTTTTACCCAACTGACAGGCAGATGTGCCATTCGTTCTTGATGACACCCTAAAGGATTTAGAGGTTCTGCCCATTAGCAGGCTGAAAACTAATGTAGGCTTTTTGCAGGGGGGCATGCTCATGCCATCTGGATGAGTCAAAGGGTCATATTCACAGCCATCACTACAATGTCTGCAGTGAGTGTGATGAAAGTGAAGCATACAGAGAAAGTTAACAATAGGCATGTGGGAAAAAGAAGTTTGTTCCATTTTTTCCAAAAGGAAACAGGTATAGTTCTTGGATGAAATAAAAATAATATATATTGTTAGCTCAGAGTCTTTTTCATGAGCTATAGATAAAAGACTGTAAGGCTTCAAAGGAGTCTTGGGACGCCTTTCTTCACTAACTATGTTATGTAAGTTCTGGTCCTTCCTCTCAGAGGATAAGTAGGAATTTCCTGGGCAGAGAAGATGTGAGAAGGGCAATGACCTGGGAGGTGGGAGGGGTGAGGAGAGGAGGGGGAGCATGTACACAGAAGAAAGAACCATGCAAGGAAAGGATAGTTTCAGGGCATGGCAAAAAATGTTCAAGAATTTCAGAAGAAGAGTTGTAGATGGGTAATGTATTTGCTTCCCATTGCCTCTATAACCAATAACCACAAACCTGGGGGCTTAAAACAGTACAAATTTATTCTCCTACAGTTCCGGAGGTCAAAAGTCCAAAATTAGTCTTACAGAGCTAAAATTAAAATGTCGACAGGAGCTGCCAAGGAGGATTCGTTCTTTTCCTCTTCCACCTTGTGGAGATCATCAGCATTCCTTTGCTTGTGGCTATATCCACCCAATCTCTGCTTCTGTTGTCACATTACCTTCTTTGTCTCCCACCTTACTGCCTCTCTCTTAAAGGTCTCTTATAGTTACATTTAGGGCCCACCTGGATAATTGAGGATCCTTTCCCCATCTCAAGATCCTTAAATAATCCCACCTGCAAAATCCTTTTTGTTGCACAAGGTAATATATTTACAGGTTCCAGGAATTAGGCAAGAATGCCTTTCAAGGGCCATTATTCAGCCTACAACAGGAGGTAATAAAAATTGTTAATAGCTATCATTACTATGTGTTATTCATTATACTAGACACTTTACATGCATTATACAGCCGTAACTCTTCCTCTTCTTGCTCTGCAAGATGGGAACAACTAGGGATGATATTTAGAAACTTGCACATCAGAAGGGCACTGAGCAATCAGATTAGATTGCAGATACAGTCCTGGAGCCCTCACTGCTACATAGCCTACCTCTGCAGGATTGAGAGAGAGTTCCACATGTTTCCACGAAAGCAGTGTGGAAGGCCACAGTGTGCATACGTGAGCATATATACTGATGAAATTATCAGCCTCATTAGTAGCTTACTGAGCATGTACTGGAGGCAGGCCCCCTGCTAGGTGAATTCATACATTATCATATTTAATCTTTACTTTAACCTCCTTGGGGAGAAATTGTTATCTCTTTTACAAATGAAGAAAACAAGGCTTAGAGAAGTTAAATGACTTGCCCAGGTTCACACTGAGACTCACTCAGATAACCAAGAGATAAAACTCTGCATGATTGTAAATGCCCTTTTCCTTCTATTAGGTTATACTGGGTCTTATTCAAAACTCTAAAATAATAATGGAATCCAGAGATACTTCAGGATTAACAATCCAATATGATCATCCATATAATAAATTGGATATTAGATTTGTAAAAGTAATGTAGTGGGCCTCTTTTCAGTGACAGACGTCAAATGTGGCCTCCTCTGCTCTCCCACAGAGAGGATCCAATCATCACATCAAATGACAAAGTTAGTTCTTGGGAGGAGCCCAGAAAGCCTCACATTCCAATAATTGTGTTGCGAAACCTAAGTGATATGTGGGTCTTCCAAGTATGGGGCTGGACACAAGAAAGTCTCTGGCTTTCTAACATTTCTGCCACTTGTTTTTCTACCAGGGCCACTGTAACATTCCCAGCATATTCAAACTGTGGTTTTTAAAGCTATACAACAGTGAAATAATACTCTTCTCAGTGTGCATAGACCTACAGAATTTAACAGCCACCAAAAATAAGATACTGATTGATGAATTTCAAGATAAAGTTCGGCTGGAAATATTACAGTCAGCATTCCTCACTGTCACTTGGAAGTATCATAGCCATTTTGTTTGATATGCAACAAGTTAACTTATTCATGTAAACCTGACAGACCTTTTTTTTTTTTCTTTGAGAGGGCATCTCTCATATTTATTGATCATATGGTTGTTAACAACAATAAAATTCTGTATAGGGGACTCAATGCACAATCATTAATCAACCCCAAGCCTAATTCTCAACAGTCTCCAATCTTCTGAAGCATAACAAACAACTTCTTACATGGTGAACAAGTTCTTACATAGTGAATAAGTTCTTACATGGTGAACAGCTGACAGACTTTTTTATTAATTTTCTGAGAAATTATTTTAAGAAACCATAAGAAATCAACTACAAATTCATAAGATAAACATAGCTTAAAATATTTTAAGTAATGTGTTATCACTGGATCCAGGCACGAATGCCCTATGATCTGTGCCCACACATTTGTACAGACCTTCAGCACGTACTAGCGTAAGGACCCACCAACCAAGGCCTTCCAGTCATTACAAGGAAGGAGTTTTGTTTGTTTTCAGTAACATCTGGGCCTCTGACATACGGTAATTCCTATATTCAAAAGGAAAGGATATGAGATCATCAACAGAGTAAATCACAGTAATTTAAATAGGGTGGCTGATGAGATAGGGGAGAGGTGTTGGTCAATTTTTACACACCATTAACCTAATCATTATTCAACTTTATCCACAAATTCCCATGAATATATACAAAAAGGCATACATACTTATACCTTCCAAATCTTGTCAAAAGAACATTGGGGAATTCATAAAATTCACAGAATTTCAGGGAAAAAAAGGAACAAGTCCTGAGTCTCTTTATGACCTACCACTGAAGTCAGTGTTGCCTCCCTACCCAGAAGCCCTGGCGAGGACTTCTGCCCAGTTACCCTTATATCCTCACAGGCCTGCCTGTGTGCATACATCTGTGAGCATGAATTAAATCCAGTAAATGAACGCTGGCATGGACACTTCCAGGCCTATTGGTTTACTCCAGCCAAACAGTGCTTTGTTTATAAATGATCTCAGAATGTCATTCATGCCTTTGAGGTGGAGGCAAGGGGAGAAGAAAGAGAGGAACATGAAATAAATCTAAAATCCAAAATGTGTACTATCTCTATATAGTTTATCTTATGATAAACATTAATGTTGTTTCTGGCTGTAAACTCCTTGTGACAAGTTATCAGAGACCAGAAGAATCTCATGCCCTTCAATTAACTGCATACTAGGTTAACTTAGGTTGTTACATGTAGTTTTCCATCACGGCACCAACCCAGAGCAAGAATATAGAGATGATAACACTATCTTGTGGGGAAAGATATAGAGAGAATGAGTTAAATAAAATCCTGAAGGTTAGGGAATCAGAAAATATTATAAAAATTATAAGTTAAAATGTTTTGTACCCACACATTCATTTTTAATAGCTGTCTAAAGTAAAAGTAATTAAAATTAGCTGACTCTCACTAATGCTTATACCGTATCTTTACCACTCTGGGCCCATATATTTATTTATTCATTGATACGTTCATCACTGGTCCTGTTAGTGAGAATGCCCTCTATGCCACTGGCCATGGTATGACTCAAAAATTCAAGGGTGAACAAGAGTGAGAATGTTCTCTGCCCTCATGAAGTTTTTAGTGAAGCAGAAAAACAGATTTTGGACAAATGATTCCAGAAATTTAATTAATAAACTAATTCAATAAAATTAGTGCTATGAAGGAGACATATAGCCCATTATGAAAGCATGTACCTCCTAACTTATTTGCATATGATATTTTTCAGCTGAAGAAATAAAAGTTAGTACTGAAATAGGAAACATAGGTAGCTGGCTTTTATTCTGACACTTGCTATTTTTATAGTGATTTCTTAAACAACACCAAAAAGATCTTAAGTCAACTACTTTGTGTTAGTGTTGCGCATATAATCAAAATGAACTACTTCTCTATAATGCCTGCATCAGTCCCTAAGTAATATTTCAGATAATACATCTCAGCATTAACTCTCTCATTAGCCTAAATCTGTGCTCTCATTCTGGCTGCTTCAAGACTTATGAAGTAATATGTTAAACAGTAAGATGTTCTTTGCTTATTTAAGATTCTTACAATTAGGTGAACCTGGAATTTTTTCATAGGTGTTAAAAAAATGTCTTCTTGCTCTGAAGTAGAATGCTTTAATTATTTTAGCTGATTAAGCATTTGTAAAAGGCTCACTGATCCACTGAAAATTCAACTGTCATTCTTAGATCTTTAAAAAAACACCAATCATTAAGTCATAAACTGCTCTGATTTTTTTATTTTGAGAAGTAATCACTCCATAACTAAAACTCTAGGATTATGAGACATAGATGGTATAGGCTGGTTGAAAAGTGAAAATGGTAGTTGACTATCTTGTGTGTGGCTAATTTCTTCAGAGAATTATGAATCTATCATCATAGTTCCATACAGTATTCTTGTGGTACTGTTGAACCTCCATTTCTCTTGGGGAAAAATCCTACCCAAACTCATGTCCTATCCTATTTCAGTCACCCTGAGAGCAAACCATACATGGAGGAAAGCATAGTTAATTATTTTAGGCAACCCAAGATCCTTTTGTACCCTGCCAGGGCAATGTTAGAGACTTATTACATGGTATACAGTGTTAATCATAACATTTGAAAATAACTGAATTATAAACTAAAGGATACTCATCAAGACCCCATAAGCCTTTTCAGTTTAAGTAAGTATATTTTGATCTATATTAAATATGTATATTTTGCTCTATATTAAATGCTCTTCTCTTACCTGGATCTTTCTAGCTGCAGGAAACAAACAAAACAAAACAAATTAAAACAAAAACTGTGGGTAGAAGAAGTAAGGCTGACACTTAACATGTTCAGAAGAAATTCCAGAATCTAATTCTGATCATAAAATGTCCAGAATGTTGCCATATTCACAGACAGCAAGAAGCAACTCAGCAAATACAGAGATAATTACAGATGTGAAGTCACTATCAAAGATGAAGAAGAAGAAGAAAAATAACAATCATTTAGGACATTACAAAGATCCATGGCATGGACAAACATGGCCATATATTATAAATTGCATAGAACTCAGCTTTCCCAGAAGCCTGGCAGCAACTGACACCAAACCTTTTGATTTAGCAGGATTTTATTATATTGAATTATAGAATACAAATATCTGTTACATTTAATGAAATATCTGGACGAAGGTAGAGTCTAAAATCACACAAAAAAACCTCATAGTTTACAAATGGAGTCTCCATTGACACACAGGCACTTCCCTCCACTGCCTCACAGAGGTTCCCGACTTGGAGTGACCACGAAGAACCTGCATAAGAGTCTGGGCAGGGGAAGGATCAGGGGAAGTCAGTGTGGCTGATGTCTCTAAGGTGTGCACATGCCTCTGTGGTTGATTTTCTCATACCTTTATTCAAACCAAAGATAAATCATAACAATTGATTTAGAACAACCCAGCTCATTCTCCTGCCCATTAATATTAAATGGCTAAATTACACTTGTATGTATATATATATCACAAATTGCCCATATACTAATACAGTCATGATATGTATAGATAGATACCAAGCTATGACCATGTATTATAAAAATAGCTAAGTGCCATGTCTTATCTAAGCACTTCCATGTTATCTCACTTCACCCACATGGTTACTCTAAGAGACATAAATTATTATCCAATCAAAGATAAGAAAATTGAAACAGCTTGAAGTTAAGTGACTTCCCCAAGGTACTCAGTTAGAAAATGGCAAAGCCATGATTCACAGCCAGGGAGTCTGACTCCAGAGCCTGTATTGTGAACCTCTGCTCTGCTCCACTTTCATCTTATACCCTGGGTGGAGGGACCATGGAGGAGGATGGTAGAGAAAGAAGAAAAATGACTTAAGAGGAGGGATAAATGGAAAGAAGGAAAAGCTTAACAAAGAAACCAGGGGGAGAAGAATGGAGAGGTGAAGAAGGGAAGAAGAGGAAAGAAAGACAACATATAGATGCTAATAAAAGAAGGCAGTAGCATCAACTTCAGTGTCTTTGCTATATAATTTTCCTAATGAAATTGTAGGGAGATGAGAAATCCTTCAGTAACTGCTCATTACCTTTCATCTCAATTCAGCATAAAACTTGGGTAAGTGCCACATCAAAAAATTAATAAAAGAAAACACCAGTTTACAAATGAATCATAGTCCTACTTTCACTCCAGAAAATTGCCTAATTTCTTCATTGTAAGATATTGGGTCTCCCTCAAATGAACCCCTCACAGCACCTTCTTTCTCAGTTTAAAATAGAGAAGACCACTGGCCTGTATTAAACATCTTTTCCAAATGAGGCTTGTAGAGAATCCAAAGCCCCACAAGTAGTTTGTCCTGCAGCTCTGCTCAGATGTGTCACCATGTGAATGACAGAGAAAGAGGGGAAGCAGCAGAGGTAGAAGTACCATGGCCAGAGCTTCCGTGTCAGAGGGATTTCCCCCGAAGAGAGACAGCAGAGTGTTGGAGTGGGGTGGGGTGGGGGGCTGTAAGTGAGCTCTGGATAATCACAGAGTTTCTTCTTGTTCTATGATTCCACATACATATATTTTGAACGTGCAATGCTGTATTTCAAAACAGAAGTAAGGAGGCCCAAGTTCTGGGCTGTGCTTTTGATCTTGGGCTTCCTACCTCATTTTTCTGGGCCTGAGTGGCCATATCTTTTAAACAAAGTGCATTTTCAGGTTTTATAATCTGTGACTTTTTTGTCTGCAACTACCTTTGGCAAGCACCATTTTGCACACACAAGCCAGTGTGTGTGTGTGTGCATGCACGAACATGTGCACACCCACCCACCCACAAACCCACAAACACAAAGCTCTATCTTTGTGTTATTTTGATACTATTACAACAACTTTCTATGTTCAGGTAGAACTATACCTATTTTATCTGAGATCAGTGATTATCCAACCTAAAGATTTCTTTGGCTAGCACATTTTAATGTCTTAGCAGGAAAAAGAATTTTCTCACATATATAAGCAACTGTTTTAGAATTGGGATTTAAACTATATATTAAGGTGATATTAAGGTGAATAAAAATGCTGAGTTCTCCTGTGACTTGAGGAGGTAACTGAACAGCAGCTTCTATTTGATGAAACCAAAGCGTGCACAGAAGCAACTGGAAACCAAGAGACATTTAGGTGATGAAAGTAAAAGCTATACCAAGCCAGGTTCATCATAAGGATATTATGTAAGATGAAAATAAAGACCAGTACCAGTAATCAATCCAGCAAATATCCACAGATTTAAAACTTGAGAAGTAACACAAGTGTTAGGATATGCTTATTTTCACATAAATTCACAAAGTCATAGGTCATCTGCAATGAGACATCTGAAGGCTCACGTGCCTTAGAGGTCTAAATTATGCTAGTGGCGTTTAACACACACAAATTTACAAGATATGGAGTCAATGGAACTTGACAACAAACACTTGTCCAAAGTAAAACTGAGGCTGTAGATCCTGAGATACCCAGAGGGTAGTTTCTTGTCTTGCTCCATCCACCTAGAACATTCTGCAAGTCTCCTCTTCTTTTACCCATTTATTAAAATGTAGTGTCCCTAAGATTCCAGCCTATCTCACTCTCATGGAATGGTCTCATTCGCTCTTGTAAGTTAACCAGAAGCCTCTACCTGATGACTTCTACTAAAGATGATTCTCCAGCTGCAACTTGTACACCTCGATGTCTGTGAGTCTCTGCAACCTTCATGTCTTGAAGGAATGAATCTCCAAGGTAACATGTTCAGATTTAATTTACTATCTCAGACTAACTCTTCTGATTTCTCTCTCTCTTGACAGTGCAAAACTACCCAGCAATACGAGCTAGAAATATGGAGTTATTGCTGACTCTTCTCTGACTCTCAGCATCCAAACAGCCTCCACGTCATACTGATTTTTACTTTCTAAGTTTTTAAAATTAAACTTCCCTCTAATCTAACTGTTTTAATTCTTATCTCCTACATTAGCTATTACATTTTAGTTGATGGTTTGCCTGTTAAATCTATTGCTTATATAGCCAACAGAGTGATCTCTGAAAAGCACAAATCCATCTGTTTCCCTCCCTTGCTGGAAAATACTGCAGCAGCTCCGGAGGCCTTTTATCCCTCTCCAACCTTAGCATCACAGACAGCAGATTCCCTGCTGATCTGATCCCCTTCAGCAACCCTCCCATCTCATTTCTTATTACTCCAAAACTCCTATTTGTTTTGTTTTAGCAACACTCCTCAGCCTTGGCTAATATGTCTGGGATTTCAATATGCATTCTTTGCCCCCACCAAAAAAGCCATGAACCCCTTTTTAATCTTTTCTACATCAACCTCAATAAAACTTTCACATCTTTTAATCCTCAGCTCTGGCAACACCTCCTCTCAGAAGCCTTCCCCCATTCTCTTCCTCTTCTGTCCCCCACACCCAGTGCTTCCCAGGCCTGCACTACTATCTCTATCTTACATGTAAAACACAGTATTATTCTTTTCATTTCTTTTCTTTTTTTTCTTCTGCTTCTCTCCTTAGCTAACTGTGAGATCTTTGAGGTCAGGGAATATGTATTTTTCGACTCACACAGTGCCTAGCACTCTGTAAATATTGAGTTAAATATCTAACTAATATAAATATGATACTGGATTCTTCTTATCTCTAGGGTTCTGTTAATATAGAGTGTATTTAAATGAGATCTGGGTATAGGTACTTATGACTGAAGCCATTTTTCACCTGAAGGAAATAGATGCCATATTTATAGAGAAGTTATATAATTCTTGTCTGTAGGAATTCCTGTTTGGAACACACTATTACAATTGACTGCAATTGTGTTAATTGGAAGAGTTTAACTTTTGTTATTTATAGAAGGGTTGAGAGTTACCTAGAATTGTAATAACTTTTGTGTATGACTGTTCTTCGAGAAAGAAACTTAACAAGATTCCCCAAATCTGTTGCTTTATAGTGTGTTGGTTTCAAATCCTCTATTTATAGTGTAAAAAATTGACCAAAAAAAAAAAAAATGCTGTGATTATATTAGGTTAAGCAAACCCTAAAAAAGCCAGGTACTGAAAACTGATGTTTAAAAGACACCTGAAAAAAAATGGTGAGGTTTTAAAGGCTCCTGAATATACAACTAAAATTTTGAGCACTGTGAGCTGTTTACCCCAATCTTGTCTCTTAGAATCATTAAAACTTTACCTAAGTATGATAAAAATGAACATTGTACTGAACTCTCTTGGTTTCTTGCATTCAATCTGCTGATTTTATCTTGTGCTGAGAGAATATTCTATAAGGAATGGCTCAAACTAAAATAATGAAAAACAAAAGAAATAAAGCCTCAGAGTTAAATTATAACATCCCCTTAAGATTTATTTATACTTTACAAAATCTTCCTCTTTTTGTTTTGGACTTGAGCACTGTTATTGCAAAAACTGTCTATCTAAATTTATAAACACATAAATGAAAGTAATATCCCCAGAAAATGTGATCTATACTCTTAACTTGTCTCTTGGGGGAAGAGAAGATGAAATAAACTTAAGGGCTGCTAGAAAGTATTTCTACAAGGAGCTCTTTTATGGAATGAAACCAAGTGATAACTGATAAAAGAAAAGATCATAAAAGTTCACACACCCCCATAATAGCATCTGCAAGTTTACTATTAAAATATAATAAAAGATGGTTTATATTGCCAACCTCTTATTCTCCCATAACATTTTAGGGAAAAAAAGTGTGAGGCAGTATTGCCATCCACAAGATAGATGTCATATGATAACACCACATATGAAAATCCTCCTTGTTCATTTTATGAAGAAAAATACATCCCAAGTTATTGTCATTTATTGTTTTAGAGAACTGAATAGTTACATTAGATAAACCTTTGTGTCAAATATACATCCATGTTTTCTGTTTTTCTTTTTGGGGGTGTTACTCATCCCAGTACATTGTTTAGAGCCTCTTTGGGATACTAGAAACATCAAGGGTATGAGATGTTCTACCTATTTTGGCATTGTCTAATACACTTACTATTTTTCAGTAAAAACGTTTTCCTCTATCCTGCTTGATACCGTAATGATGTAGATACATGACACTATGTATTTGGCAAAACCCACAAAACACTGGGACTTCTGTTAAGATTTACTAGCTTTATGCTATGGGCATCGAGAACACTGGCAGCAAATGTCTGTGATCTTTGCACTTCCTGGTTTCTTGGATTCTAGTGGCATCTTCCCTAATTCCTTGATTACTTGGCATTCCATGGAAAATGACTGTGTAAGCTTCTAAATACTTGTGTTACATTCTGCCCTGCGTGAAATTCCTAGAATGGCTCCCGTTTCCTCAATTAACATCGTTATATGTATTTATTACATCTCCCATCTCAGATGCCACTAAAGGGAAGGGAAGTACAAAACCATGATGGCAGGTGGGAACTGGAAGAGAGTTATCAGAAAATAGGTGATTTCAGCAGATTTATTGGAGTCAAATAGATAAAAGAAGTGATAACTAATGGAATAGAGTAAACCACAGCTTGGAGTGTCTAAAAAGGAAATAAATGGCAGTGGTTAGGCTTCTCTGCCATAGGGAAACTTCACTAAATACAAAAACTTCACTATAATAAGGAAATAAATGAAAATGATAATAGCTTCAGACAAAAGACCACAATCTGGAATGTTTTGATCTCTCTGTAAAACTGTCAATTCACAACCCTATCATCCTAAAGCAAAACGTACAACAGAGCCCATTCAGCTTTTCATCCCTAGAACTTGAATTAAAAAATTACCATAGATCACCAGGCATCTTAAGAAAACTTGCCCTGAAAGAGCCCAAGATATACAAACAAAGAAGATAAAATGACTCCAAATGAATCAGATCATTTGGAGAAAGTTCATTAATACTTCTAATTACTATCCTAAGAGATATGAGAAAATATTCCTTCACATAACAAAAACAAGATGTTATCATGATAATGTAAAAGAGAACAAGAAAGAGCTAAAAAAATTATAAACAGAATTGTTAAAATATTCAATGGGGGGTTAGAATAGAAAATGAGAGAAGTTCCTAGGAAGTAAAAGTTTTTTTTAAAGAGCGAGACAAAAAATATGAAAGAGAAGAGACAGTGCGATCCTCTAAGAGAGCTCACATCCAACTAATATTCCTGCAATAAGAGAATAGAAAAAATTGAAGATAATAAATTATCAGAGAAATTCTACATAAGAAAATTTCCTAGAGGTTAAGGACCCAAGTCTGGAATTGAAAAGTCCCACAGCAGTGGGTAGAGGTTGCACCAATGAGCTAAGGCTGAGACCACAGCGGCCCTTGCTTTCCTTCCGCTCTCCTGGAATCATCTCATTCATTCTCCTGAGTTTCACCACTTCAAATCCGATAGTGATTGAATTCGTATCTCCAGTCTGAACTTCCATACCTCAAGACCTGCTCTCTGTGCCACCGGCATAGCTTGCAGGAAACACCAACGCAACATATTAAAATGAGATTTACCACCCTCCTCCACAAACCAGCTCTTCTTCCTGTTTTTTTTATTTCTCCTGTTTCTTTGTTCCTTTGATGAGACTGTCATCCCTCTAACTAGAAACAACCTAGCTATTTGGGAATCTTCCTTTGCTCTTCTGTCCTTCTCACTGTCAGGATACACAATCACTGAGTTGCATCAATTTTACTTTAAAAAAAAATCCAATCTATCTTCTCTTTTCCATTCTTACTGCTTTATGTAGAACATATAAATTTGCAGTCATCAAAGGTTAGTACTGGCAGGGCACTAGACAAATTGATTATGGAACAAACTAGAGGTGAAAACCAGACCATATGGAAACTTACCACAAATAACATGAAATCTTACCATACTAAAGGTGGCATTTCAAGTAAATGGGGAAACTATGTCTATTTCAGTATATGGAACAATTGGCTATCCATTTGGAAAAAAATAAAATTATCATCCTTTTTGACATAATCACAATTACAGATGGGTTTGACACATAAGTGTAAAAAACAAAACTACAAAAGTATTAAAAGAAAAAAAGTAGGGGATTATATGACCTGGGATTAAAGATCTCTTTACCCGAAGACAGTAGAGTATGGTATGCAAATCACTGAATACAAAGCAGTACAGGCACAGTACAGGCTATCACCTTTCCTCTGTGGTGCAAACAATAGTGATTATGGAAATTGTTTATAAGCAAGTTTTTCCCAACATATTATTTTTCTTTGCTGCAAACTATTTAAATAAAATTGAAGATTATATTTAAAAACATAATCTTGCTCTTATTCTCTGAACTTCCTATCTGCAATATCACCATCTTGATTTTCAGGCTTAAATGTTCTAAATTACATCTGCTATCACCTCCATGCAAGCCTCACTTACGTCTTTACCTATCAAAACTAATAACTCACAATTGAGCTATAGTCACCTTATTGAGCACTCACTGTATTTCAGGCTTTGTGCCAAGAATTTTGAATACATCATTATTAATTTTCAAGATAACTTTCATTTTGGCATAATTGTCTCAATCTTGATCTCTCTTTCTTATGAAAACCACTTTTCTAATATATATATATATATATGTATATATATATATATATATACACACATACATACCTTAAATAACTTACATATAAATAAAAGAACAATGATGAAAGCAAAACAAAAAAATTCATAATCTCACCACCAGAAAGAAAACTTGAACATTAGGCAAACATGATTCCAGACATCTTCCCAAGAATGTATTTTGATAGATGGATTAGTGGACAGAGAGAGGAAAAGAGAGAAATGAGAGAAGTATTTTTCTAAAAATTTGAATTATATAATACTGTCATTTTTATTTAAAATTATAAAATTTAATTGTAATTAACATTAATAAAGGAAAACAACTTAAAGACATAATTATTAAGCTTTAAATCACAAGATACTGTATTCAAAAAAGAACCTTCTAGGTTTAAGAAATTATTAAAAAGAATAAAGTACCCAGGAGTAAATTCAACCAAGGAAGTTAAAGACCTGTACTTTGAAAACTGACACTGATGAAAGAAATTGAAGAAGCCATAAATAAATGGGAAGGTATTCCATGCTTATGGACAAGAATTAATATTGTTAAAATGGCCATACTGCCCAAAGCAATCTACAGATTCAAGGCAATCCCTATCAAATTACTAATGGCATTTTTCACTTAACTAGAGCAAATAACCATAAAATTTCAAATGGAATCACAGCAAACACCTAATAGCCCAACAATCTTGAAAAAGAAGACTAAACCTGGGGACACCATACTCCCTGATTTCAAACTCTCCTACAAAACTACAGTAATCAGAACAGTATGGAACTGGCATAAGAACAGATACATAGACCAATGGAACAAAATGGAGAGCCAAGAAGTAAATCTACAGTCTCTACAATAAATGATGCTGTAAAAATTGGACAGCTACATGCAAAAGAATGAAATTGGATCACTGTCTTACACCATACACAAAACTAAAGTCAAAATGGATGAAAGACCCGAATATAAGGAGTTTTATGAAACCATAAAACTCCAAGAAGAAAACATAGGCATTATACTCTTGACAATTAGCATTATTAATTTTTTTCTGGATATGTCTCCCCAGGCAAGGGAAACAAAAGCAAAAATAACAAGTGGGACTACATCAAATGAAAAGGCTTCTGCATATCAAAGGAAACCATCAGCAAAACAAAAAGTTAGTCTATTATATAAAGAATATATTTGCAAATGATATATCCAATAAGGAGGTAATATCCAAAATATATAAAGAGCCCATACAACTCAACACCAAAAAGCAAATAATCTGATTAAAAAATGGTCAGACCTGAATAGACATTTTTCCAAAGACAACATATAGGCCAACAGACACATAAAAAGATGCTCAACAGCACTAATCATCAGGGAAATGCAAATCAAAACCACAGTGAGTCATCACCTCACACCAGTCAGAATGGCCATTATCCAAAAGACAAGAAGTAACAAGTTTTGGCAAGGATGTGGAAAAAAGGGAACCTGTGTACACTGATGATAGGATTGCAAATTGGTGTAGCCATTATGGAAAGTAGTATGGAGGTTTCTCAAAAAGTTTAAAAAAAGGTTTCTTTGTGTGAATTCCACTTCTAGAAATTCACACAAAGAAAACAAAATCACTAACCTGAAAGGATATATGCATTCCTATGTTTATCATAGTATTATTTACAATAGTCAAGATATGCAAACAACCTGAACATCCATTGATAGGTGAATGAATATGGCAGACGTGGTATATATATATATATGATGGAATATTACTCAGCCATAAAAGAGAATAAAATCTTGCCATTTGCTACAACATACTTAGAGGGTATTATGCTAAGTGAATTAATTCAGACAGAGAAAGACAAACAACATACATTTCATTTATATATGGAATCTAAAAAATAAACAAACAAATGAAATTGAAATAGACTCATAAACACAGAGAATGGACTGGTGGTTACCAAAGGGGAGGTGGGCAGTGGATGCATTAAATAGGTGAAAGGGAAAAAATTACTGACAATATTTGATATCTTGATCTGGGTGATGGTTACATGACTGTATACATCAAAACTGTGTATATGTCAAAATGAATGTATATGTCAAAATTCAACAAGCTGTACATTTTGTGTAATATACAAAGCTGTAATATCTGTGTATTTTATTGTATGTGCTTCTATATAAAATCAAATTTTTAAAAAGTTAAAAATAAATGAAATTGTGAAACTTTGAAGGCATTGGGATTAGTTTTCAAACTATTTGATTTTAGAAAACTTGCTCTCTTCTCTTTGAAAAAAAAAAGCACATCTTGGTGTTTTCACATTCTCTCCTATTATCTTCTCCCTTCCTCCCATCCTCCTCTCTCTTCTTTTGTTATTCTTACAATGACCAGGTTTATAGCTGTATATAATCTCTCCTTAATCAACAGTTCCTGCAATGGTTTATAGATCATCCTATAGATGAATTTATTATAGACCAATTATTCTGGGATGTTCCTTATAAAATTTACCACTGTGCAAATTGTAGATGTATATGTGTGATTATTTGAGTAGTGTATCCTTTTCTCCCCAAAGACTTAAGTTCCATTAAGGCAACGACCCTGTTTTTTTTTTTGTTCACTACTATAACACCACATATCACACAGTGCCTGGTACAGAAAAGGTATTCAATAAATATTTGTTGGATGAAGAAATGAATTAAGGGTTCCATGGAATGAACATGTAGACTAATAATGAGGTTCAACAGAGAGTGAAGTGCTCAGGAAAAAAATTTATAGAAGATATTTTCTTTGAGGAGCATTGGATTTTGGATTTTGACAGATAATAGTGTCATAGGTCAATATGTGATTTCATTATAGGGGTAGAATTGAGTAGGAGCAGCAGGGGACTGACCCAAAAAGATGTGTGCATGATATAATTTTATATGTATGTTTTATACACAGAAAACTGTCTGAAAGGATAGTACCTACTATAGTTAACTATAGTTACCTGAAGGTAAATTACCAAACCTTTTTCCTCTGCATCTTTCTCTAAAATCTATCTTTTAAATGTTAAGTTCATATCATTTTCTTAACCAGATGAAAATAATAAAGCTATTTCATTTTAGAAAAATATACATCCATAACAACTAACATTTATGGAAGGTTTGCTTTGTGCCAGAAAATGCTCTAAATACTTAAAAGTATTGATTCATTTCCTATTTGAAACAAAACTGTGAGGTAAGTTTTATTGTTGTGCCTATGCTAATGAATGAGAAAAATGAGAACAGAGAGAGGTTAAATATTTTGTTCAAGATTGCTGTTAATAAGAAAAGGAACTAGCATTTGAAACCAAGCTCTCTAGCTCCAGAGTTTAATGCCACTATCCATACCTTCCTAACACTGCAGAGCAAAACTTTGATAACCAGAGCTTTCTTTATACCATTTTTAATTAGAAGAAATCCAAGAAGCATTGATGACAGGCACAGCCAGCCCCACACTTTGTAATCTTACTTTCCACTCTTCCACTGTAAAAATATTAATCCTGTCCAGTGAAGACCTTCAAGCTTGTTCACTTGACTCCCTCTACCAACATCAGGCCACATGAACAACTGGAAAGATGCCATTCAAACTCTGTTAAGATGCAGTCTCCCAAACTAGTTGCAGATGAACTCAAACCCCTCTTGTATTATTTCTCCATGTTGTTCTCTTAGATGAAATCAAAGGATAATTCATCACCTTTCTTCAAAGGGCTGTTTCCAAAACCTTCAACTGTATTGGCATTTCTGTTCCCAATATAAATGTCATGGCTCATCAGGGTCAGATACTGAAATGTGATGTGGTCTATTTGCCTGAGTTTTCAAGGGCATTTGGTGACTGCTGTTCTCTAAACCTTATCCATCATTCTGCACTTCCCTGACTGCAACAAGAGAAGGAGACACAGGTAATTCTTACCCTCTAAGCAAAGCCTATGCCTTATGTAGGACAGAAAGTCAAATACAATATGACTCATTCCTAATAAACCTTGAATACACAATTGGCCTTGTGACTTCTGGGTCTTCTGGGGTTCCTTTATGCTCTACTCAAAAGGATTCAGAAAAGCAGCTGCTGCGTATAAGCCTCTTTCTCCCAAGAAGCTCTATTTTACTATTAAGAAATTGGATAAGTCAGATAGAATCTATGTTTAATCTTGATTTCTTAATTGCCAGGCTTTGGCAAATAGAGCGCAAGTATGTGTGTGCAACCTATTCTTTTTGCATGTATATGAAATTTATGTTTTATATGCACATTCCATATTATATTGAAAGGTGATTAAGTGAGCAGATCACATGACATTAAACATTTTTATCAATACTTTTTAAACATTATATGTCTCTGCACATAATATATTCTTGCACAGTAGTCCTATTTAGTATGTGGAAATGTTTTTGAGTGATCTCTTGATAGTAGAGTTTTTACAACTAACTCAGTTCATTGAAACAACACAGACAGTTCACCTAGAAAATGGAAGTGAAATATTCAATTTGGGGTCTAGAATCATTTAATTCAACTAACCATATAATTATCAACTCTGTCTCATTTTGTATTGTGTGGCTCTTTCTTAAAGAATAAAATCACCTCAGGAAAATGACCAAGAAAATCTAAGATGAAAAGCCACTTTTTCTCATTTATGCTTTTATGAGGTGAGTCATCTCATTCGCAGTCATTGCTCAGGCTTGGTCTGCATTATTTAAGCTCCTTCTTTTAACTAATCTCATTTGCTTCCATCTACGCTGATATGCATTGTTTTCTCAAGAGACATGGTGAAAAGAAAATTTTTGTGCTTTTATCTGCTCGTGTTCTTTCTATAATTTGTCAGGGAGCTCAGCATTTTACTCTGACACAATTACATCATCATCCATGAGCATCTATAATGCTTCCAGAGAAACACTCTGTTTCTCTGTAATTTCTGATGCTCTGCCATGATCACAGACAATAAAATAAAATAGGAAAAAGAAATTTAAAAACAAGAACAATACAAGGATAGCATTCTTGGCCCTCTTTTGACGCAACTAAATTCTGTCCTCTGACATCTGATGTATTCACTCAAATATGGCCACATTTCACTTATTCATGTTCCCCAAGTACGTTAACTCTCAGAATAAAGCGCTGAGCTGACCTGCGTGCTCCCTGGCTGACCCCTGCTGGTTGCCTCCCACTAAGGTATGGCATGTGTTCCCTAAGGTGAGTCTGTGTGGCAGACCTGGGCAGTGGGAAAGACCGGATGGGCCGGGGCACAGGTCTCTGCACCTGGCTTTGCAAATACAAACAATGATTGAAGGAGGCAAGGAGGAGACTCAGTCTATTTTCTTGAATGTTAGGGAAGAAGACATCATAGAATTCTCCTGTAATTTCTTTATAAATTGCTCTATTTCTCAAAATAACAAAGGACCTGTTAGTATTTATGCAAACATAAGAATATGCCCCAAATTTAGAAAATTTAATTGAGATTAAGAAGAGAAAGTACATTAGAATACCACTGTGTTGATGGACCCCCAAATTCCCAATATTTTGAGACTTTCAGCACCTCCCTGTCTATTTAAGTTCATAGCCTGGTTATCTCAACCTTCTTCTCCTAAAAATTCTGTACTTTTCTTTAGTGAATGAAAAGATCATTTTGACTACCCCTTAATCAGATCTGTCTTTCTTCTTCTCCTTCATCTTCCAAGCATTATATATCCAGTCACTCCTCCATATTCCAGGCTTAATCCTGGATGCACTTTATTTACTGTATTGTCTTAATAATAAAGATAACACTGTTATTACCTTATTATCTCTAATTTTCAAAAGTTCTGCAAGATCAGTATTATTCACTCTTTTGCTGAAGAATGAGATGTAGTGTTGGAGAAGTTAAACAGCTTACCAGGTTCTAGTAGGTAGAAAATAATGTAACTAGTACTCAGAATCAGGTACTGACTCCCGAATTGTGCTCATTCATTCTACAGCGCCAGGGTGGATCAATGTGCGTAAGTCTATTCATAATGACATCCCCCAGGCAGTAGAGAGTTGTATCACAGAATAGGTTAGAAGTGGAATTCCTGACCCAAGTAAGGGAATATTCCAGAATGAAGGTTGTCTTCCACGTCATAGAGAAGTTATGACTTCTGTGGTACGTATTACATACAGGCTGCCCAAATGGTACCCAAAATGGAATTTGCCATCTGGCTGCTTGTTATGGTAGGACCTATTTGCCTGAGTTTATTTGCACAGCCCCTTTCTCTTTGGAAGGGGGCTAGGAAGAAGTTTCATACCTTGGATTTGCAGTCAGTGGTGTTACAAGGAGGGAAATAAGAGACAAGAGAATAGTGGGTGCTATGGACTGAACCGTGTGCCCTCAAAAATTGCTATGTTGAAGCCCTAACCCCCAATATTGCTATATTTGGAGATAAGGCCATTAGGAGGATATTAAGACTAACTGCAATCTTAGGGATCTGGCACCCTTATACCAAGAGGAAGAGACCACAGAGCTATCTCTCTCGGCCACTGAGGACACAGCAAGAAGGCGGCCCTCTGAAAGCGAAGAGGAGAGCTCTCACCAGAGACCAGAGTGGGCAGGCCCCAGGCTCGCAGATGCCCAGCCTCCGTACCATGAGAAAATAAATTTCTGCCATTAAAGTCACCCAGCTTATGTTGCTGTGTGATGGCAGCCTGAGCTGGCTAAGACATGTGGGTTTGGGACATGCTCTGATGCCTGCTATCTTTCTTTTAAAAAATTAATGTATACCCCTTCACATAATACATTCACAACTGATGGTATGGTTTTTTATCCCAAATGAGGAAAGGGGTTAGTCAGATGATGAAGTAATTATATTCATTAAAAAAACCCGACAACACTCTGAGCACAAACAGTTCTACCTCACAGTATAGGCGACAAAATATAGCATGGAGTTGGGCAGAGGGTCAATTTCTCTACCGCCTCACCCTTCTGGGTATTAGAGCACACAAAGGCATCATCAGCAGAGAGAGGGCCCCACCAGAGGATGGCCCTGCCCAGAGAACAGCCTTCTCCTGTAGGGCAGCAACTAGATGGACAGGGCTAAGGGATGACAATGTCCACAGCTGTTTACAGCACATATGAAACAGGGGACTGTCAGATATCAAAGGAGGATTATTTGAACAAGAAAGGGGAGGAGTGGGGGGCGGGAGGACAGGAGAGACAGAGGTGCTGCAACCCTGCCAATGGTAACCAAGATACACTGCAGTCAGGACAGACAGCACTGTTAATGGGATCTCATTGGCGTTCATAGGCTTTGAGAGCTCTGGGGACATTCATAGTCAAGCAGTGACATTTTACAATATACATTAAGGCATGATCTTTATAACATGCTCATCATAACATAGACTTTCTAAGTTTTGCCTGAAATATAGTAATAATATAGTAATACTAATAGGATTCTTTTTCTTTTTCTTCATTCTGTTTTTACAGAAGAAACAGTTTTATTATCCACATCAGATACTTTTGCCTGATATTTTCAGGAAAAGCTCTGACATGCTACTTAAAAAGTACACATTCTTATTTTTAACTTCCACAAATATTTGGTTTAGTCAGACATTTCTCTGCTTCTAGAAATACATGTCCAAATGTTAAATGATCTTCCCAGAAACAAAAATTTGCCAGAAAAACACACTGACATGATGCTCACAAAGTTGGTACCTCTGAGAAAAAGGTATAGAAGGAATCTGACAAATTACTGCCAGCTATCCCATTTTAGAAATATTCACTAAAAGACAGTGACATCAAATTTCTTGACTCACCTGGCTTCAGTTTTTAAAGCAAATGATTCAAACTTTCAGGTTATTTCATATGCATATCCATGCCTTTACTAAATTTATTCACCACTACTGACCATCTCAGACTAGAGCTCCTAGTAGGGCAAGGCGAGGGTTTCAGGGAGCAACCTTTGATATAGAATATATGCAAGGCCCAAGGGAGATGAGAATTCCATTCCCAGAGTGGATTTCGGTATGGGACTATGGGGCAAAGCTCCTTCAGAAGCAGTGTGTCTCAAGCTATTGGGTTCTAGAAGATGTCTGAAGGCTACTAGAAGTTAGCTTTCTTAAAAAAGAAAAAAAGAGTTGAGACTCCTAAATATGTCATCAGCCCCATTCATCCAACTGCCCCTTTCTTTCCTCTAACACTCAGCGAGCTGCCTGAGGCTTTCTTTCCCTTGCTGGACAGCATGCACTTCTGGCCCACTCTGGGCCCTGAACTGGCCGAGGATTCAGATTCTCGTTCACTGCAGAGCCACACTGAGCAGACAGTGTTGTCAGAGGTCCCTTCCTCAGTTAAGGACATCAGAAGCTGGAGGACACAGACTTGCCTCTATTTGGGGGTAGGAAGGAGAAAAGCAAGGCTCTACTCTGTGTACAGACTCCTCTTTCATCCCCCAAAACTTCCCTCTATTAGCTTTTAGAGACAACCAGCCCTAAAACAGGCAAGTGCTGTATTGTAAAACAAGAGGGACTTGAAAGTGATACAAAGCCCCACCATCCAGTCTCTTCTGCACCATCTTGTCCAGCCATTTCTTGGTTTATCTAGGCAGGGATAGCCCACCTGAACAGTCTTTCCAACACGGTGTGAACATACAGGATAATAGCTTGCTTGAGGCCAAGTTCAGCCACTCCCCTGGCTCAGCTCTTTGTATTAGAGAAACATGGCTAACCTCATGCAACACCCCCATTCATTGGGGACAAACTTCCGGGCCTTACTGGAAGGAAAAGAGAGAAGGGGCCACTCTGCTCTCTGCTCACCCAGCACTCAGCCACCATATTCTGAACTTCTCCCCCACCCATATTTTTCTATCACCCTTTCACCTCCATTTAATAGTTCTTTTTTAAAGGTATTCAGTTTGATATTTACTTTATAAGTTCTAAATTTTTTTTAATCCTTAATTTTCCTTACATTTTTTCATAAGTCTATTATTTTAATATTTTATCTGCTTTAATTTTATTTCTGTTAGCCTCATTTGCTCCAACTTTTTAATCTAATGTTTTAAATTTAATATATTTCATCTTTCCACAAATTTTACCTATTCACCTTCCTTTTTGTTAGGATTTTAGTGCTTTTATTTCTTTTTTCCTCCTTTCTGCTCTTACATCCAATTAAAAAGAAGAAAATTCTATCCCTTCCTAGCCTTCTCTTCCCTATCTCTTATTTTTAAATTGAATGTGTCCTCCTCTGCCCTTTTTCACCAGCCTTTTCCAGCAGGGACCCCTCCAGATATCCACATTCACCTCTTCTAGGACATCTCTTCAAAATTCTCATCCCAGGAAATCCAAAAGACCACAGATTAATAATTTGCATCAGGGCTGTAATTGTCTATGGATTCATGTTGCCTGCTAATATTTGATGCTATTAAGTCAATGTCTTAAATTTCTATGTATGTTCAGCATACCTGATGATCAAATTTGGGTAAACTATGGCTATCGCTGGCAATAATCTACAGGGATTTTTAGAATAGTAGCTCACCCTTGGGAAGAAACCCTCAGTTCCAGTGATCTTTAAACTTTTTAGTTTGGCAATATTGAATAATTTTAATTAAATTATTTATTCCCTCATATATTTTCAAGTCATATTTTCTCATCATAAGTTTAAATAAGTGCAAGGAATGGGCTAAACAACTGCAAAATTGACATTTTAAAATAAAATGTTAGACAATTTTCTAAGAATGTATCCAGTGAAAATCTAAATGCCATGGTAATCTGGTAATTTGCACAAAGTCTTCATTAACTACCAGATATTTAATATTGTTAATATTTCCTCTTAAGCTTGTATTTCCATTCCATTTCCTTAGGAAATATTATCCAATTTGTATTTTAAATTGGAAAGCATTTTATAGCCCTACCATACTTCTAGGCAACAAAAAAGCAAATACATTGATACTTAGTTGTTAACAATTATAATCATAATGCTTTAACTATTAAAATTTTTCCTCTAAGTGAAGCCATGATAATCACACAGTATTTGTATTATTATTCAAAACATCTTAAAATTTTTAATAACTGTTTAATATAAAAGCTAAAATTTCATTAGAAATTTATCTCTTAATGAAAATAGTCTTGAATTTCTCAATCTGCTCATTTATTTGTGGGTGAATATATCACCTTCTTAGAGTGAAGTTCAGAATAAATTCTATTCCTATATTAAGTTTTATAATAAGTGTTACATATAAACAAAAGTATATGGGAATGGAAGGAGCTTTGTCATGGTGATATCATTAAATCCTTTGAAATCCTTAATCATGCCCCCCAAACACCTCAAAACCTGGTATTGCATATCAAAAATCATTCTCAATTATCAGCTTTAGACTTGAAATAGGTCCTCCTTCAGTTTGGTTAAAAGCAAGGAGTAGCCACTTTTCTTGAGCAAAAAAAAACTTCTTATCAATAGAGAAATCCATTTTTTAATACCACTACCAAAACTATTTCAAACTGTCCCTTTGATTCCTGCTGGAAAATATTTAAGTATTTTCCATAGCAATGCACAATAGTGAAATTAAGGGTAGGGAAGAGGGGAATGTTTCCTTTATAAAGTGGAAGAGGGACAATTAGAAAAAGAGGAATTGGAAAGAAGAACATGTAACTATCTGTACTGGTTCTCAGGCAGATCTGTTTTAGCAAAGGGAACACATGTTCATTGAAGGTTTAAAAATGATGTTCTTAACATTACCCCCAATCAGTGCAATGCCTTTGCATACCCCACCTCCATGTAATGCCCCTGGTCTGACTTCAGTAAGGACATACACAGTGTTGAGTCTTCCCAAAGCATTCATGGGAAAAGGTATGATATCAAGTACCCACGCAGACGTCAGGCACAGCTCTGCAACAGGCAGAGTCTAACAGGTATTGAAAGATAGGGTCACCTGCCTTCTTGACAGCTTCTTGAGTTCTGGGCAGGTAGGCCTGATAAACAGCCTACATCACTGGCTTTGAACCCCTCTGGAAATTTTCTCAATGACAGAAAAGTGACTAATTTATTCTTTATCCTTTACATTCATTCCTTTAATTCTTTATCCCTATGAGACAATTTACAGTCTGAGAAGGGTAACTTCACCAGGGTCATAGGCACCACACATACTTCTCTTCCTAACATTAAGGGGAAGTTTTCCCCCTACCACCTCCCGCCCCCTCTAGAGCAGAACCTGCTGTAACATTACAAAAAGTGGTTTCCCCTCTCACTTCTACTTCCAAAAGAGACCGTCCTCTCTGCCTGACCTCTGGCTCCCTTCATATACCACCCAACACCACTTTTCCTCCTTGTTTTGCTGATGGCTTGGAAGTCCCATTCCAGTGCAGAGGTGATATGATCCATTACTAACCTTATTCTCAGGAATTGGCCGGAAAGTTGTACGTATCCCTGTGCCCACAACTCACTGGCCAGGTCTAGCAGCATGGCCCAACCCCAGCACAAGGCACACAGAAGTGCAATCCTACCTTGTATCTGGACAGAGGCCAGAAAGTCACAAACTCATTGCACTGCACTAGGACTGCAATAAAATACTCTTCACCCTCATTCTATGTCATTCCCTCTCCCTCTCATCTTAGCCAAACTGACCATCCATCAGTCCCCCAGTTGATTTGTGCATGCTATTCCCTCTACTTAGATTTTCCTTCTCCCACAATTGCTGACACCTTTTCATTCTGCAGGTCATAGCTAAAATAATTCCCTCCCAGAGAAGTTTGCTATAATATCTCCATTCTCTCCTGAGGTAACTCTTATTATTTTTTTCTAAGCTTTCTGATTTTTTTTTTCAGCTCTTGCTTTCACTTGTATTTTATGGTTATTATTCAACTGATTAATTCATGTCAGTCTCCTCCATTTAACTGTAAGTGTCTTAAGAGACCAGGTCCATTTTGTTCACTGCTGTGAGTATAGCTGATGCCTAACTTACAATTGTACAGTACATATTTGTTGAGTACGTGAGTGAACACAGGACCTTTTAGAGCTTCACATCAAGTACCTGTAGAGAGAAATTTCTCCCTTACCTCACACCAAATGAACTGTACATTTTAGATATATCAAAGATGGGATTAGTGCTAATTTGACAAGATCTATGCTAAGTAGCAAAAATCAAAACAAACCCAACAAGAAGGAAAAAAAGGCTAGACTAGAGTAGAAACATGCAAAAGGGAAAAGCAGAAGCCTCTCATGAGTTAAACAATGTAAAACTACAAAATGTTATATTCTTTCAGAGCAAACTCAGTACAAGCCTGCTTGTCAGATGTAATAATCGGTGAAGATTGTAAACACAACAGAAAATTGAGTCCTGGGTGTTAATAACCAGATCTAACACCTGAAAAGTTAACTTTTCTCAGCTTTTCAAAATAAAGTCACTGGCCCCAATTTGTACAGTCCTTACTTACTCACTGCCGAGACCTTGGGAATATTCCTTCATATTGCATAGGTTTTCCTAAAAAGCTGTAAGATAAATAAAGCACACACAGAACTGTTTAAGGAAGTGTCCCTGGAGCTATTTGAATTCCAGTCTTCATAATGGGCTTGTTCCTTGCCAATTGTTTATCTTTAGTAACTGCCAGGGCAATGTCGGGCCTGGCTGGAGCCAAAGGTTAGACTTTACCATTTGTCAAAGAGACAGCTCTAACCCCATTTGGCTTTTAACCTATTGTTTCTTAGACATTCCCTCTAAAGTTTAGGCTAGTTCTCTTCATTATAAATTCCAAACTCGGGCTTTTCCAGCTAATGTTCTATAAAAGAAGACAAGCTTCAAGCCCAATTATTTTTGATATTAAGCACATTTCATACCTTACCACTTTATGGAGAAATTCATGAGGACTAATAAAAGAATATTTGTAGTTTTTACCGAAGGGTTAATGTGAATCAGAACTGGTAATGGATACAAAATAAACCCTTCATTTGATGATTAGTATGTCTGCAAGTGGAAGCATATGAATGGTGTTGTAGGAACTGGAGAGGAATTTTCAGTGAGGAACCATAGGCACTTGCTATTATCTCACTCCTTTTTAAATTGTAACTTAGTTATTTGACAGTACTCGTAATATGTATTCTTCCCCATTTATGGAAATTATAAATATGACATTTTATGATAGTGATTCTTAATATTTTGTGTGTGTGTAGAATGGGCCCCTTTGAGAACTTGGTAAAAGTACCTGGTCTTCTTCCCAGAAAAAAATTATGCATATACCACTTGCCCACCAAAATTTGCATACAATTTCAAGACGTCCCATAACCTATTTGAAATTTATGCAAGGAAAGAAAAATGAAACAAAATAAACAAGCAAACGAAAAGAACAAGCTATTGAGCAACTATTTAAAATCACACACCTTTTGGTCGATATCCCAAACATTTAATTCTCTTAAAGTGAGTTGTGCAGAATTAATTTTCTTGAGTTACTGCTAATCCACCCACTTACGTGGTAACCTACTTCCATAGTCAGCAGTTATGCATCATTGCAAAAATATTAGAATAGCCTGTGTTGGCTGGTAGTACTGGCTGCTTTAAACTCTCCTTAAACCCCAACTATTAACCTGCCCCAGCCTCCAGGATACCAGGGACCATGTCGTCATCCAGGAGCTGGGAAACTGAGCCTGAGCTACAGCAGGGGCCCAGGGTGCAGTGCCGGCACAAAGATCAATGCCCATCTGATTATTTAGTGCCCAGACCTCTTATGGGAGGTAGGAAATATTTTTAATACAGCCCCTGACTTTATCCATTTAATTTTTTCTAGAAGTAATCATCTACCTGGAAGGGAAAAGAAAAAAGAAAACAAAAACACTAGGGACTTTCTTTAGTTCATTGAAATTGGAATTACAATGAAGCAGTTGACTTTGTCCTGTCTTTTTACAAGTAGGAGCTGGAAAAGATTACTTACAGGTTAATTTTCCAGCAGGAATGCAAGAAATGAGAGGGAACAAGAATTAGGGGCAAAGGGTGAAGGAAAGGAAATACAGCCTTAGGATGTGTAGCTAGGTGTTTTTGACTGCTCAGCCTCCTGTTGCTTGAGAAACCATCAGACCCTCATTTCCTAGAAGTCTGTCAGGGCTCCTATTCCTGGTCCTTACTCCCCAACTTCCAGGAAGAGCCAATCATATTCTTTCATTTTCCTATTAACAGTATTCTGTCCAAAGAGTAAACATTTAATCCAACGAGCCAGCCAGGAAGAATCTTCCCCTGTATTAACACATTGATGATGGAAAAAAGCAGCTCTTTCCAATGGAAGGCTGTACTGCTATCCTCCTTTTCATGTGGACAGAGCCTGGGTGCAGACGAAGCCAAGAAGAGGTTAGAGACTGACGGAGAGAAAAGGTCCCACTGACAATGAGGTGAGCCTCTGAGACCCTGGCTCTATAGTTATCCCTTTAATTTATAAGTCCTCAAATATCCTTCCAACTAAGATAACTAATACATTGTCACTATTATTTTCATTATATTAATAGCTTAGCTTACCTTGAGCTGGATTTCTGTCACTTGCAACCAATAGAACTCTGATTAATTTAGAAGGTTAAGCTAGAGGCCATGTCTATCTGAAAATGAGGGAATCATTCATGACAAGATACGAAATTCTAAACAGAAGGGTAAGATTGCCAATGTTAACACAAAGGACATTTTAACTATGGGATCATTTTTAAAAGCACAGATCTGATAATTTTTTAATTGCTTGGCCATAAAAAGACATGAGTATTATACTCATTGAAAATACTCTGTAGTTTAGAATTGCCATATTCTAATAGAAAAAATATATACACAAACACACACACTCACACATATGCACATTGGTTAGTTGAACGCCAACTAGAATAAGCACATATTTTTGGCAATTTATGTTAAGGAAGTCTTAAATAGTCCAGGTGAAACAATAGAAGGGCTGAGATTAAATTTTTCTAACACCTTTACAAATAAGATGGAATATATGAAAGCTTTATTTTTAAAAGAAGGTGTAGGCTTTCTGATAAAAATTGAACAATGAATCATTGCTTTGATAATTGATTTGTTACTCCATCTCCAAGGAGCTTTAGAAACAAAAGAACTGCTCAATATTATGGCTCTTTAGCCTGTGAATTTTTTTACATTTAAGAATCAGTATTCCATCCTTTTGAAAGACGAAATGAAACCATGAGCACATTTTATGAACCAGCGCATAATAATTCACATTCAGTAGGGAGAGTTACTAAGCTTCATAGCACTTACTAAAAGCTTTAACCATGAAAGGAATTTTTCTTAAGAATAGAAAACTTGTCACAATGGACTGAAAAAGCAGATCATAAGGTTGTATAGGACAAATGGTTACAAAGTGAATGAGCCGCAGTGAGTCCATCTGTGCAGACACATGACTGCTGACTGAGGAGTGCATGGAGGGCACTAGGAAGAGAGTCAGGACCTTTACACTCCAGAACAACCTTAAACAACCTCAGTAGAAATGCCATGAAGGTCCCACTCTTTCCAGCGGTGAATTTCCTTTATCTCTACTGCAGTGAATCACCAAGCTCAGATTCCCACCAGCTGGAACTAAAGCCAGATTTACAGTGTGAACAGACGCTAGCTTTTAGATTCCATTTACAAGCCTTGGAGTAAGATCCATGGGCCTGGGCCACCAGCGACTCTGGAGCTATATTGTAAACAAGCAAGGGACAATGAAGCAAAGACAAAGGGAGAAGATGGCCTTCTGCAAGCCCAGGAGAGGCGTGGAGCAGATCCCTCCTTCACGGCCTTCCAAAGGAAACAACTCTACCAACTTCTTGATTTCAGACTTCTAGCCTCCAGAACTGGGAGTCTATAAATTTCTATTGTGTAAGCCACTCAGTTTACGGTACTTGTTACAGTAGCCCTAGGAAATTAATGGAAGTATTTAATTTTGCTAAATACCTATATTTTTGTATGTGCACTAGTCATTTGTCTTTATCTTCATGAAAAGCAAAATTCACAAAAGGAAGTCTAGCATTTATGAGAGCACTTGGCATAAGCAAGAAAACAAAAGCCTGTATAATAAAAATTTTGAAGAGTATTATTTTATCCAGTTTTTCACTGGGGCAATCAGAGTAAGCTACTCATTTCTTTCAAAAAGAGAAAACAAACCTTTGAATTTTATAAATACTAATTGTTTGCTCTATGACTCAAGTTAACTGTGCATTAAGGATAAACAAGAATACATAGGATGAATGAAGGCAACTTTAAATTGTGTTCCTTCACATACCATATGTTCATTTGGATGTACTTTATGGTGCAAGCACACAAAACCATTTTGAAGCAAGGTCACGTTTACAAGTCACTGAACACTAATGCACAGTTTTAATGAGACCAGAAATATGCCAGTCAAGGCTGAAATCCTGAAAGCTATTGACTGAGGCAACTGTATTGCTTCTAGGGGGGGAATAATGGGATTCTGAGCCTTTACGGTATTTAATTACATGGCTTCTGGGCCATTAGTTATAAGGAAAAATAGACTTTTAAAAATCTCCTACCCAAGTCTCCTTAGCAATTCTCTCTCTTTTCAGAGTAACAGCTAATGCCTGAGGAAACACCATGAAAATGGGTGTTTCTTTGTTTAGTGAGGCTCTTTTTGTGCCTGTCAACTGTGTCCTAATCAAATAATAAATTCTCAGGGCTTCAGAAATGTGAACTCTTATTGGTATTCTTTCAATTAATAGGAAGTAATATGTTTAGGTTAAAAAGCAATGTGATCCAGTAATACACTCATTCTGAAAACCACAGCAGAGAATGGAGTTCTGAACATGGTAGAGAGTGAAAAGGAGAAAGGAAGAAAAATAATGGAGAAGAAAATCGGTGCTTCCTGAAGGGCACATGTTAGATGCTGTTTCTTTGAATGCTATGAAGTAGTGTTGTCTTTATTTACAAGGGTGAAAACAAAGGCTTGGAAAGATTAAGTCATTTGCTGAAGAGAGCAAGTGGGAAACCGCACTATGAAGCTTGTCCTTCTGATTCCAAATCCCATTCACATCCGAAAACTACACATATAACATCTCCAAGTTAAGAGAAATTGTGAAATGCTTTTGTGAACTTGTTCTCCATAAAAGTCAATAGATTATATAGCATTCAGAGTATGACTTAATTACTAAGGTTAATTCGATCTTACCATTTTGGTATAGAATGTTTTCTATTCGAGTGCTTGAGATGACATAATTAACTTGTGTATAAATTTCAGATTGATACTTTACTTGCTTCCAAAGAGATATAAAATCCACAGTTAATGAAGTGATGTTAGAGATCAGTTAGTAACAACTCCCCTGTCTGTTAATGTAGTTCTTTATTTGCTCAGTATATCATGGGTGTGTTGCCCGTGTCTGTGTCTCTGTGTGTGTCATACCAGGTGCTGTGATGGACATTAGGAATCCAGGAATACACAAGACAGAAAGGGTCTCTATTCTGAAGTTTACAAAACCCTGAGACCCAGAGGGAAACCAGATGTATATCTGCTTATACAGACTAATGGGGATAAAAAGAGACTAGAAAACTCTTTCTTAGTCAATAGTTTCAGCTTCTTGGACGTGAAGTGAAATTACTTACTTAAGGAATATTGCTTACTTACAAGAGTAGGGACTATTTCTAACTTAGCTGTAAATCTATTACCAGCACCTAGTAGGCAAAGAATGTCTGTTACCCTCAACTACTTGGGACTTCCTCCTTCCCATTAAACCACTTACCATAGGTCACAGCCAGACATGGCTTTGTAAGATTGACTTCCATTTATTCCTTGTCTTGGACAAACAGTAAAACTGTCAACACACAGCCTAAACCAAACAAATAGAAGGGAGCATAATCAGTCTTTGAATAATTAATTGAATGCTGAGTAGACTGAAAATCGCATATGTAGGTAGAGTTAGGTTTGATTTTTCTCACCCAGGGCCCCATTTTCCCTGCCTGCAGTAGAATGTCACCTTATTCCACAAGCAGGCCAATTCTTCATGCCTTTCCCACAGGTCACTTTGGGAGAAGGTAACAGGGCTAAGGTAACTGTCGTGTTGGGACCCTATCACAGAATCATAGAATCCGCACACTTTAAATGTGAGAATATCCATCTGGTGCAGAAATGCAGAAGCAGGACTTATCTTGGCAAAAGAGGCAACAGGAGCGGAATGAGAACTGAAGATCCTGCTCTTCTTCTTTTTTTATCTCTCAGCATTTTATGTCTTTAAGGAAGTGTTGCTAAGTTCCAATTATTCTCTTTAAGACTAAATAGAGCCACAAAGAGAGTGAAACCATCTTTCCCCTCTACACACACACACACACACACACACACACACACACACACACACACACTACATTTTTAGAAAAATTAAAAGATAGAGAGAAAAAACCCCATAAATACTAAATTACCTGTAATCATGGGCTGGGCCCAAACACCCCAAACCGACCAAACTTCAGGAGGTGGGGGGAAGGGTGGCCCTGAGTGTTCTGGGCACCGTGCAGAAGAATGAGGACTGCTCAGGGTCTGGTGCCCAGAGTCTGGTGTGCCCCTGGCTGCACAAAGCACCGGGCAGGAGCACAGGGGAAGCCTTTATGCCAAAAAATTGAGAAAGTGTCTCCAGCGCCTCCCATCCCTCTTTCTCAGTATCCTCCTCAAACTGGTGTTGCAGGAACATCCAGCTCATTCCAAACACATAATCTTTTTAAACATAAGATCATCACATCCGCACTAGATCACCAATACAAAGAAAAACAGTGAGAAGCAGCAAGACCCTCTGCAGATGAAGATAACAAATCAGAAAAGTGTTAGGACAGCTTGGAGGAAAAGCATGGCCTGTGTGCTGACCTGAATTTTTCAAAAACATCAAAACAATGTAAATCTAACAGTGAAAATACAGAATTCAATGAAGAATTTGCCAGCCAAACGGAGATAAAGTGACAAACAACAAGAAGATACGAAATGAAATTAACAGAATTCAGGAAAGAAACTGAGGAAGAATGAAAAACTATCTGAAAAAAGAGATCCCATTACAATGACTATGAGGTAAAACAGACATAGTGGAAACCACATCGGACACAGAGGGAAAAAATGAGAAAAGTAAAGAAAATCGATGGGACCAAAGAGAGAATTTTTGAACATTTGAAGGAGAGTAATAAATACAGAAAACAAAGGAGATGTTACATATGATTAGAGTCACTGAAGAAGAAAACAAAGATGATTTAAAACCACTTGTGTATAACTTAGCAAACTTTTCCCTGAAAAGATTTTAAAGGGCGTCTTATGTACTTAGGCAAATTGATCCAGATGGTAGACACTAACATATCCTGCTAAAATTATTAAATATTAAAAATAAAGGAAGAATCCCTTGGGCCTGCAAATAAAACTATCTAGTCATTAATAAGGACAATAGAATGAGCTTTGCACCAGCACTTGTAATGGAAAATTTCAACAGCAGAAAACAATGGAGCAGAATGAAAAGGTACTCAAGAAACAAAATTTTAAGCCAAGCTGGTTTTCAAGCATAATAATTATGGACAGGCACTTATGAATGTCCACAGACTCAAGGACTATTGTTCCTATGAGCTGTTGCTGAGAAAACTAATAGAGAATAACTGGAAAATATTTGGGAGGAAAAAAAGGGCACTGATTGAATTCTAATGTAAAAGGAAAGTGGGGGTAAGACTGAGAGAATGGCATACAAACATAGTATGCCCCGATGGTGCAGAAATACTGCAACTAGAAAAAATGGAAGGCAAGAGGGGAGGCAAAGGAGAATAATTAATGATTGCCTCACATATAATAAGTGGAAGTAAAAAGATATTATTAAAACTTAAGAGTATAAAGGCAAATATTAAATGGTAATACTATTAACTTACACTGGTTGGGAGAGGAGAGAGAGCAGAGAAACAAGGAAGAGGTCACAAATCATGAATATCAATACTCCTTTAGACAAGAGAGATGGTATCTAAAGAGACATATAAACAGAATATAGAAGAATCACTAGGTAAGAAAAAAAGCATTGTATACACTAGAAGAACAACAATATGCCAAAAAGAACACCCAAAACAAATATACCACAAATGGAAGATTTTTTAAAAGAAATAATATATAAACATGTAGAATATAAAATAACACGAGAGAACTAAAGTCAAACACATCTGGCATAACAGTAAATATAAAGCATTTAAATCATCTGTTACAGTAAAAATATTTTCAGATTGGATTCAAAATTTTACAGATTACAAACTCTGCTACATTTAAGAAATACACTAAAATAAAATGCTTCAGAGAAATTAAGTGAAAGGATGAGTAATGACATATCCTACAAATGAAGAAAAAACCTGGGGTTTGTGATCTTACCATCAGACAATGTAGAATACAGGGGGAAAAAACCCAATGAAGTTATAATGCTGAAGTCTATAGTTTATAGATAATACAAATATATATATGTAAAATAACAGCAATTCTCATAAAGTGGAAATGATAAAAGATTAAAGAATGAGGGGCGGAAGATGGCGGCGTGAGTAGAGCAGCGGAAATCTCCTCCCAAAACAACATATATCTATGAAAATATAACAAAGACAACCCTTCCTAGAATAAAGACCAGAGGACACAGGACAATATCCAGACCACATCCGCACCTGAGAGAACCCGGCGCCTCGCGAAGGGGGTAAGATACAAGCCCCGGCCCCGCGGGAGCCGAGCGCCCCTCCCCCCAGCTCCCGGCGGGAGAAGAGCAGGCAGAGCGGGAGGGAGACGGAGCCCAGGGCTGCCGAACACCCAGCCCCAGCCATCCGGGCCAGAGTGCAGGGCCCTCGAAACTGGGAAAACAGGGCAGCAAGAACAGTGAGCAGGCACTGGACGCTGGGCAACAGAGGGCATAAGAAAAGCGCGCGACCATTTTTTTTTTTGCTTTTTTGCTGTTTTGTTTTGGCGAGCGCTTTTTGGAAGTCTTAAAGGGATAGGGACCCCAATACTAGGGAAACAGGGCAGCAAGAACAGTGAGCGGGCACTGGAGGCTGGGCGACAGAGGACATAAGAAAAGCGCGCGACCATTTTTTTTTTTTTTTTTTGCTTTATTGCTGTTCTGTTTTGGCGAGCGCTTTTTGGAAGTCTTAAAGGGATAGGGACCCCAATACTAGGGAAACAGGGCAGAAAGACCGGTGAGCAGAGGCCTGAGGCTGGCACCGGAGAATAAAGAAAAACGAACGACCACCCCTTTTTTTTTTTTTTTTTTTAATTAAAAAATTTTTTTTTCTTATTTTTTTTTTTGGTGGTCGTTGTTTTGTTTTGGCGGGTGCTTTTTGGAAGTCTCAAAGGGGCAGGGCGGGTCACTTAATACAGAGGTAGGGAATCCGGGATCTCTGGGCACCCTAACCCCTGGGCTGCAGGGAGCAGGCAGGCCCCTTACAGAGATAAATAGCCTCCCAGCAGCTCCTGCTCCAACGCGACTCCACCATTTTGGAGTAGCTGCCCGAGCCAGGCCACGCCCATGGCAACAGCGGAGATTAACTCCATAGCAGCCGGGCAGGAAGCAGAAACCCTGTCTGCACGCAGCTGCGCAGCACAAGCCACTAGAGGTCGCTGTTCTCCCAGGAGTGGAGGGCCACAAAACAACAAGAAAGGAAGTCCTTCCAGCCGTCACTCGTCCCAGTTCTGCAGACTATTCCTATCACCATGAAAAGGCAAAGCTACAGGCAGACAAAGATCACAGAGACAACACCAGAGAAGGAGACAGACCTAACCAGTCTTCCTGACAAAGAATTCAAAATAAGAATCATAAACATGCTGACAGAGATGCAGAGAAATACGCAAGAGAAATGGGATGAAGTCCGGAAGGAGATCACAGATGCCAGAAAGGAGATCGCAGAAATGAAACAAACTCTGGAAGGGTTTATAAGCAGAATGGATAGAATGCAAGAGGCCATTGATGGAATTGAAATCAGAGAACAGGAACGCATAGAAGCTGACATAGAGAGAGACAAAAGGATCTCCAGGAATGAAACAATATTAAGAAAACTGTGTGAAAAATCCAAAAGGAACAATATCCGTATTATAGGGGTCCCAGAAGAAGAAGAGAGAGGAAAAGAGATGGAAAGTATCTTAGAAGAAATAATTGCTGAAAACTTCCCCACACTGGGGGAGGAAGTAATCGAACAGACCACGGAAATACACAGAACCCCCAACAGAAAGGATCCAAGAAGGACAACACCAAGACACATAATAATTAAAATGGCAAAGATCAAGGACAAGGAAAGAGTGTTAAAGGCAGCTAGAGAGAAAAAGGTCACCTATAAAGGGAAACCCATCAGGCTAACGTCAGATTTCTCAACAGAAACCCTACAGGCCAGAAGAGAATGGCATGATATATTTAATACAATGAAACAGAAGGGTCTTGAACCAAGCCAGCACGACTATCATTCAAATATGACGGTGGGATTAAACAATTCCCAGACAAACAAAAGCTGAGAGAATTTGCTTTCCACAAACCAGCACTACAGAACATCTTACAGGGACTGCTCTAGATGGGAGCACTCCTAGAAAGAGCACAGCACAAAACACCCAACATATGAAGAATTGAGGAGGAGGAACAAGAAGGGAGAGAAGAAAAGAATCTCCAGACAGTGTATATAACAGCTCAATAAGCGAGCTAAGTTAGGCAGTAAGATACTAAAGAGGCTAACCTTGAACCTTTGGTAACCACGAATTTAAAGCCTGCAATTGCAGTAAGTACATATCTTTCAATAGTCACCCTAAATGTTAATGGGTTGAATGCACCAATCAAAAGACACAGAGTAACAGAATGGATAAAAAAGCAAGACCCATCTATATGCTGCTTACAAGAAACTCACCTCAAACCCAAAGACATGTACAGACTAAAAGTCAAGGGATGGAAAAACATATTTCAAGCAAACAACAGTGAGAAGAAAGCAGGGGTTGCAGTACTAATATCAGACAAAATAGACTTCAAAACAAAGAAAGTAACAAGAGATAAAGAAGGACACTACATAATGATAAAGGGCTCAGTCAAACAAGAGGATATAACCATTCTAAATATATATGCACCCAACACAGGAGCACCAGCATATGTGAAACAAATACTAACAGAACTAAAGGGGGATATAGACTGCAATGCATTCATTCTAGGAGACTTCAACACACCACTCACCCCAAAGGATAGATCCACTGGGCAGAAAATAAGTAAGGACACGGAAGCACTGAACAACACAGTAGAGCAGATGGACCTAATAGACATCTATAGAACTCTACATCCAAAAGCAACAGGATATACATTCTTCTCAAGTGCACATGGAACATTCTCCAGAATAGACCACATACTAGGCCACAAAAAGAGCCTCAGAAAATTCCAAAAGATTGAAATCCTACCAACCAACTTTTCAGACCACAAAGGCATAAAACTAGAAATAAACTGTACAAAGAAAGCAAAGAGGCTCACGAACACATGGAGGCTTAACAACACGCTCCTAAATAATCAATGGATCAATGACCAAATCAAAATGGAGATCCAGCAATATATGGAAACAAATGACAACAACAACACTAAGCCCCAACTTCTGTGGGACACAGCAAAAGCAGTCTTAAGAGGAAAGTATATAGCAATCCAAGCATATTTAAAAAAGGAAGAGCAATCCCAAATGAATGGTCTAATGTCACAATTATCGAAATTGGAAAAAGAAGAACAGATGAGGCCTAAGGTCAGCAGAAGGAGGGACATAATAAAGATCAGAGAAGAAATAAATAAAATTGAGAAGAATAAAACAATAGCAAAAATCAATGAAACCAAGAGCTGGTTCTTCGAGAAAATAAACAAAATAGATAAGCCTCTAGCCAGACTTATTAAGAAGAAAAGAGAGTCAACACAAATCAACAGTATCAGAAATGAGAAAGGAAAAATCACGACGGACCCCACGGAAATGCAAAGAATTATTGGAGAATACTATGAAAACCTATATGCTAACAAGCTGGGAAACCTAGGAGAAATGGACAACTTCCTAGAAAAATATAACCTTCCATGATTGACCCAGGAAGAAACAGAAAATCTAAACAGACCAATTACCAGCAACGAAATTGAAGAGGTAATCAAAAAACTACCAAAGAACAAACCCCCCGGGCCAGATGGATTTACCTCGGAATTTTATCAGACATACAGGGAAGACATAATACCCATTCTCCTTAAAGTTTTCCAAAAAATAGAGGAGGAGGGGATACTCCCAAACTCATTCTATGAAGCTAACATCACCCTAATACCAAAACCAGGCAAAGACCCCACCAAAAAAGAAAACTACAGACCAATATCCCTGATGAACGTAGATGCAAAAATACTCAACAAAATATTAGCAAACCGAATTCAAAAATACATCAAAAGGATCATACACCATGACCAAGTGGGATTCATCCCAGGGATGCAAGGATGGTACAACATTCGAAAGTCCATCAACATCATCCACCACATCAACAAAAAGAAAGACAAAAACCACATGATCATCTCCATAGATGCTGAAAAAGCATATGACAAAATTCAACATCCATTCATGTTAAAAACTCTCAGCAAAATGGGAATAGAGGGCAAGTACCTCAACATAATAAAGGCCATCTATGATAAACCCACAGCCAACATTATATTGAACAGCGAGAAGCTGAAGGCATTTCCTCTGAGATCAGGAACTAGACAGGGATGCCCACTCTCTCCACTGTTATTTAACATAGTACTGGAGGTCCTAGCCACGGCAATCAGACAAAATAAAGAAATACAAGGAATCCAGATTGGTAAAGAAGAAGTTAAACTGTCACTATTTGCAGATGACATGATACTATACATAAAAAACCCTAAAGACTCCACCCCAGAACTACTAGAACTGATATCGGAATACAGCAAAGTTGCAGGATACAAAATCAACACACAGAAATCTGTGGCTTTCCTGTATACTAACAATGAACCAACAGAAAGAGAAATCAGGAAAACAACTCCATTCACAATTGCATCAAAAAAAATAAAATACCTAGGAATAAACCTAACCAAAGAAGTGAAAGACTTATACTCTGAAAACTACAAGTCACTCTTAAGAGAAATTAAAGGGGACACTAACAGATGGAAACTCATCCCATGCTCGTGGCTAGGAAGAATTAATATCGTCAAAATGGCCATCCTGCCCAAAGCAATATACAGATTTGATGCAATCCCCATGAAACTACCAGCAACATTCTTCAATGAACTGGAACAAATAATTCAAAAATTCATATGGAAACACAAAAGACCCCGAATAGCCAAAGCAATCCTGAGAAAGAAGAATAAAGTAGGGGGGATCTTACTCCCCAACTTCAAGCTCTACTATAAAGCCATAGTAATCAAGACAATTTGGTACTGGCACAAGAGCAGAGCCACAGACCAATGGAACAGACTAGAGAATCCAGACATTAACCCAGACATATATGGTCAATTAATATTTGATAAAGGAGCCATGGACATACAATGGCGAAATGACAGTCTCTTCAACAGGTGGTGCTGGCAAAACTGGACAGCTACATGTAGGAGAATGAAACTGGACCATTGTCTAACCCCATATACAAAAGTAAACTCAAAATGGATCAAAGACCTGAATGTAAGCCATGAAACCATTAAACTCTTGGAAGAAAACATAGGCAAAAATCTCTTAGACATAAACATGAGAGACCTCTTCTTGAACATATCTCCCCGGGCAAGGAAAACAACAGCAAAAATGAGTAAGTGGGACTATATTAAGCTGAAAAGCTTCTGTACAGCAAAGACACCATCAATAGAACAAGAAGGATCCCTACAGTATGGGAGAATATATTTGAAAATGACACATCCGATAAAGGCTTGATGTCTAGAATATATAAGGAGCTCACACGCCTCAACAAACAAAAAACAAATAACCCAATTAAAAAATGGGCAGAGGAACTGAACACACAGTTCTCCAAAAAAGAAATACAGATGGCCAACAGACACATGAAAAGATGCTCCACATCGCTAATTATCAGAAAAATGCAAATTAAAACTACAATGAGGTATCACCTCACACCAGTAAGGATGGCTGCCATCCAAAAGACAAACAACAACAAATGTTGGCAAGGCTGTGGAGAAAGGGGAACCCTCCTACACTGCTGGTGGGAATGTAAGTTAGTTCAACCATTGTGGAAAGCAGTATGGAGGTACATCAAAATGCTCAAAACAGACTTACCATTTGACCCAGGAATTGCACTCCTAGGAATTTACCCTAAGAACGCAGCAATCAAGTTTGAGAAAGACAGATGCACCCCTATGTTTATTGCAGCACTATTTACAATAGCCAAGAATTGGAAGCAACCTAAATGTCCATCAATAGATGAATGGATAAAGAAGATGTGGTACATATACACAATGGAATACTACTCAGCCATAAGAAAAGGGCAAATCATACCATTTGCAGCAACATGGATGGAGCTGGAGGGTATTATGCTCAGTGAAAAAAGCCAAGCGGAGAAAGAGAAATACCAAATGATTTCACTTATCTGTGGAATATAAGAACAAAGGAAAAACTGAAGGAACAAAACAGCAGCAGAATCACAGAACTCAAGAATGGACTAACAGGTACCAAAGGGAAAGGGACTGGGGAGGATGGGTGGGTAGGGAGGGATAAGGGGGGGAGAAGTAGGGGGGTATTAAGATTAACATGCAAGGGGGGGTAGGAGAAAAGGGAGGGCTGTACAACACAGAGAAGGCAAGTAGTGATTCTACAACATTTTGCTATGCTGATGGACAATGACTGTAAAGGGGTTTATAGGGGAGACCTGGTATAGGGGAGAGCCTAGTAAGCATAATATTCGTCATGTAAGTGTAGATTAGTGATAACAAAAACAAAGAAAAAAAAAAAAAAAGGGCAGTTCCTGTGTGGTAACCTCCAACGAGTTCTACACAAGGGTATAAAGGGCATATAAAAGTGTAGGCAAAGGGTCTGTTTGTGTTTATACAGAGGATCAAAGCCTAATTGGGCTACCCCAAAAATGAACTAAGATACGATATGAAAAAGAACTTCCAACATCAGCACTCTCTGGAAGACTCATGCCAGAAGATGATCATCAAAAAACCCCAACAAAGATCCACGCACTGCTACAGCTGTAGATGCACTCATCCCACCAGTTCCTGGACTTGCCATGGGAATGAGGAAGGAGATGTCTAAGCTGGCCTGTGCATACAGTAAAACAACAAATTTGACTGGATCTATACTGTTGGAACTCAACCAAGAATTTGGAGAAGTGCAAATTGTAGCGCTCCAAAGTCTTACAACTACAGACTATTTACTGTTAAAAGAACATATGGCATGTGAACAGTCCCCAGGAATGGGTTGTTTTAATTTGTCTGATTTCTCTCAGACTGTTCAAGTTCAGTTGGACAATATCCACCATGTCATAGATAAGTTTTCACAAATGCCTAAGGTGCCTAACTGGTTTTCTTGGTTTCACTGGAGATGGCTGGTAATTACAGGTATGCTTTGGTTATGTAACTATACTCCTATTATGTTAATGTGTGTGCGCAATTTAAGTAGTAGCTTAAAACCTATTCATGCTGAAGTTACTCTACAAGAAGATATGCCAAAGAAATAATCAATCTTCCCATGTTGTCTTCCGCCTGCTACTTCTACAGCTTTTCTTCCTCCTTCCTAATTACAACCCTTAAATAGAATTCGTGCCTCGTATCAAATTTATCGAGTATCATAATTCTTCCAAGTGGTAAAGATACCTCAAGACAAATGCTGGGCATAGAAGCCACAGGGCATAAATATGCAAAGATGTAAAAAGCTAACCTTTTCAAACAATAAGGCTTCTCTCTCACTTACCAACTTCACATTTCCCTGTATGGCCCCGGAAGATGACTGGTTAGCCAGAGACGGGTAAGATTCCTCAAGGGAGGAACAACCTAAGACAGGCACAGTCGCAGGGGGGCCATCAGGTGAGAAATTGGGGATCAACAGAGGTGAGGCTTAGAACCTCACCCCCCCTGTTCTGAGAGAAATCTTCTGCATACGTGGACATTTTATTGCCCTGGTCTAGCTTGGATTAACACATAGTCTACAGGCACACACCTGATCATCTACATTTGCTCTCTTACAACACTAAACTATGTTTTCTACCTTTATCTTGTATCTACCTACCACTTCAGGATTTTATTAAAAATAATAATAATAAAGAGAGAAATGTAGTATCCACACATAAATCAAGTATAAAAACCAAATGAGTATTCATATTTGAACTGACTGTTTAGAGTTCATAATGCATGAGCAAAACTGAAAGTTTCTGTGATGACTGCCCTTGTACTGTTCACTATGTAACTTATTCATTATGTAAGAATTTGTTCTCCATGTAAGAACTTGTTTGTTATGCCTCAGAAGATTGGAGACTGACGAAAATTAGGCTTGGGGTGGATTAATGATTGTGCATTGAGCATTGACTCCCCTATACAGAATTTTATTGTCGTTAACAATCATTTGATCAATAAATATGAGAGATGCCCTCACAAAAAAAAAAAAAAAAAAAAAAGGACAGACTTCCAATGGTAAAATAAATAAGTAACCGGGATGTAATGTATAGCATAAGGAATATAGTCAAGATAATGTAACAGCTTGGTAGGGTGATAGCTGGAACCTCGAATTATGTATATAAATGTTCTACCACTGTGTTGTACACTTGAAACTAATGTAATGTAATACTGTGCGTCAACTACCCTTCAATAAAAAAATAATTATTAAAAAAAAAAAAAAAAGAAAGCACATAGGAGGTGCTCAGTTCATATCTTCAGAATTAACCAGTATAACATCTAATCAGCATAATTTCTTTGCAATATTTCACTGGTTACAGTGAAAACATGTTACTTTTCACAGTTTTCAAATAAACATTTAATAAAGAAAAAAAAAAAAAAAAAAAAGATTAAAGAAGAAATAGAAACACATCAATATGAGACCGTGTCTCTCAATTATCAAAAAATAAAGTGATAGGAGACTCAAAAATAAATAAGGCAGTTATTATAGATACAAAAACGCACATTAAAATATGTATTTCAGTAATAGAAAATACTCGTTTCTTAAGTACTTTGAATATTCATAAAAACTAGCTAGGTATTAGGTCTGAAAGAAAATCTTATAATTCCAAAAGAGTAGATAGAATAAAGACAGTAATTTATTTTCACAATCCAAGACTGGAAACAGTAAAATCAGAGATCAACAACAACAAAAATCCCTTACAGCTGCACACATTTAAAAAATCTCTGTGAAATTACTTTTAGGTCAAAGCAGAAAAACAAATTGCAATTGCAGCCTTTCTAGAAAACTATAATGAAAATATTACATATCATACCCTAGGGAATACAGCTAAAATAGCATTCACAGGAAATACATATCCTTAAGCACTTATGTTGATAAATAAAACAATGAAAATGAATCAAACATTTTTACTAGAAATAACAACAAAATAAATAGAAGTAAGTGAAGGAATAAATTAACAGGTCTGTTTATTTATTAAGCAGAAATGAGAAAGAAGAGTAGGGAAGGAAAGGAAAAAGTCTTGCTCCTTTTGGCCTGAAGCATCTTGGTCACGTTATCAATCCCTGTCAATTATTTATAAAGAGCATTTTGCTTCAAATTCCTAGGTGGATCTAGAATATATTTGAGCTGGCTTTCACTTCCCTCATCCACTCTCCTTTTCACTTCCCCATCCACCTTCCTTTGCAATATGAAATAGCACCAGGGAGGCAGACACACATTTGACAGCTGGAAAAATCCGACACTCCTATTCCTACTTTCAAGAGCTACCACTCTTCTCCAGGTTCTCCAATCTTGCATTCTTTCAGACAAGGGAATACCTAAACTGCATGAAAATTGTAGATTCTTTTGAAAGAGGGTGTTATGAGTCTATGCACTAAATGATTTTATCATTTATCTACAGCACTACCGTGGAACAACATGGGAAAATAACAGCTTTCAGGAAATGTGTCCACACATACACACTGGAGCATCAGGTTTTATGGGGTTTTTTTTTTTCAGTTGTTTTAAGTTAAGGCTGAGGCCTGTGGTGTGTGCGCATACTGACTTTTAAGAAGGTCATGCTATGAGACCTGAAGTTCTCACGAGGTGGTCTAAGACATGATTCCCTGTGTGCTAAATGTGTCCAGAGTAGGATCAAGCCTGCTTTCCTTATTGAGGAGCAGAAAATTGTTGTGAAAATATGAAGGCACAGGTAGTCAGAAAGATAAATTTAAAAAAGTGAAGTTTTCTTGAGTATTAAAAAAAGCAAAGGACAAAAGGAAAGCATACTAACCTTATAGCTGTCTAACATATTCACAGCAATTTGTGAGAAGACTTCAAAATGTATTTTGCAAAAGGTGATTTGGCATTAACAGCTTTCTGTGATCTGGAGGGTGGCAGAGACTCCAAACATGTACAAATTGTTCAAGTGATCATGTTCTTAGGAAATTAGGATCACTGGCAATAGTGTGAGTCCTTGAGGGAGTTTTGCATTGCAAAGTTGAGAATGATGTGACGTAAAAGCATGACTACTTGTGTGGTAGGAGGAAGGAAGAAGGAAGGAAAGCCTCAACTGATGGAGTCTTAATCTCCAGTGTGATAGAATCTGTTATGCATCAAAACTGAGCAAAGAGGAAGGCAACCTTCCTAGAGAAATGTAGTGAATGCAGACCTAAAATCCAAAGCCTGACTCAGCATCTGATTGCATCTCAGCATTCCTTCATTTTCACGTGAACTTATTCACTAATAAACTGACAAGAAAAATACAATCTTCTAACATACACACTCTTGCTAACAATTCTGAATTTCAGGGTACATCTCATATTCATCCATTTACCTACCAAGAGCAAGGTATTGTATTCTTGGCTAAAATATTGTTTCTAAAGTATTTTGATCAACTTCCAGCCAGAACGTGGACAGGTGAATTTCTACTCCTTACCTGCCAGTAGCTAGTATGCAACCTTGGCCCAGTTGCTAGCATTTCCTCACCTAAAAAAAATTAGGAGGATTTGGACTAGATGCTAACTTTTAATACTAAGAATTTCTACAGTATTACTTGCATACTGTCTCAAAATACAGTGTTTCACATGCCTCAGTTGAACCTTGGAAGCTAGGAACTGAATCCTGAATCATTTACTGGAATAATTGTCTCTAAAAAATGCTAATGGAACTTCACAAATGCTTCCTGCCACACCCACTCTTTTTCAGAGAATAGAAGATGAGAGTGTAAATTTATGGTAATTAAGCAAACACCCAAACACACTCTAGTTTAATTTTTCTTTATTATTATAGTTTAAATTTACTGCAGATGACTAACACTTATTAGTATTCTTTTCTACTGCCACCAACACCAGAAGCTGCTTTCTGTTTGGTCTTGCCAAACCATGAAAGTAAATAATTCCTTAAAATATATACAAACCAGCCCAAGAAAATCAGGTGAAGGTTTCAGCTGAATGGGAGCTACTGAAATTCTGATACGCCTTCCATTCATCTCAGGAACCTGCTCTAGATAGGGTTTCAGAAAACTAAAAAATAATTAATTTTTAGAACCACAATACACTATAAATCATCTAACCAGGCTCTCCAGTCCAGATGGTTTTTAATTTGCCAGGGAAGTAGATCACTGGAAGTCTGATTATAAATTATAAACTGTTTTTTTTTAAATTCAATCTGTGAAGCAGAAATCCTTCAAACAGCCCATACTCAGCGCTGGTAATGAAAGTAGAAGTAGGGAGGAAGAAGAGAGGAAAGGGGGATTGCGGTGAGTAGGTGAAAAAAATGCTGAATAACATCTACATTTCACAAACAGTGCTTTAGCTGGACTGACAAGTTTACATTTTTAACATGTCTGGCACCCTCCAGAGGAATCTTAAGACCCAAGGACTGAAGTGGCTATGTAACTATTTTACCAATAGTCACCGTTTTCAGATACACTGTTGGAGAGCAGACAGAGGCTAACAAAAAAGAAGAGACAATGACCCAGAAGGGTGAAACAGAATCCAGAAAGAAGGCTTTCTGCACCTCTAAGGATTACTAAGAACACGAGTGTCTGCAACCATTAGACCATATTGAATATATTTAATAACCAATATGCCTGGGCACAAACCAATGAGAATTAAGACTGTGGCCAACCAGGAGGGACAAGCACTGTACGGAGTCAGCTGAATACCAAGGCCCTCCAGTCCTACCATGAAAAGGAACCTATCTTCACCCAAACTCCATCTTTGCCTCCATTTCTTCTTGCAACCTTCATTTAGCTAAACACAAAAAAACAACAGAAAATGTTATCCACCAGGAGTTAAAGCGTTTGTAGCACAGGAAGTTCTTAGAACAGCCTTGCACCATGGGTCCCGTTAATTCAGAAGCTCCTATGAAGAACTCTGACTGCTACAGCTCCTAGCACACTTTCCAGAAAATGATTTCAGTTAGTATTGCTGTCTCATTGCATGACAGAAAGACACGACAGCCCAAGTTGAGCTCCTGGAGTTATGCTCCCTGCTGGGGATTCAGATGCAAAACAATTGATACTAACTGCCTCCTTTGCTTTTAGGTGGACTTGAACAAGTTGGAATTTCAAACTCATTCATAATCATCACTTCACTATAGACTAAACAAGAAAAGAAGGATGAAAGAGGAAGGAGGACATCCAGAGATGAACTGTTTCAGGAAGGGGGTTAGCAATTCCCGGGCTGGGACCCCTAGTATGTATTACTAGCACATGGTGGAAGGATAGGATTTATTAAACAGGAATAAAAAAACATGTAGGCAGGCCCCAAATTGAACCAAACTGTCCATTGCTAGAATTAATACAGTCTGGACACTTATGGTGACCTGAGGGACCTCCAGAAGTTTATTTTGTAGGAGGGAAGAAGCAGCTCTATGGAAAGAAAGAAACTCAAGACAAAACAGAGGCAAGCGTAACAAACTTTACTTAAGAGCAAGCCTTAATCATTAGAGGGGAAGAGAAATTTGGAGTAAAGCATTCTAACACTCTTTTTGAACTAAAAGAAAACTATGGTTTATAAAATAATAATCGGAAAAAAATGAATTCACTTATACCTTACATTAAGGTGAATATCCAAATGTGAATGTAAAAAAAATAAAATCAAAATCTTTTTATTAGGGTTGGTTGGTTTTCTGGAAAGGGAGAGAGGGAAGCAAACACCAAAGCTATTATTTGAAAATAAAAACTAGCTGACCAGGATATTTTAGGTTATATTTTAAATGGCAACAATAATAGCAGTGATATTGTAAGCACTGAGCAGGAAATTAGCTTGGGCATTCACCTAGGAAACAAAAAGTAGTAGGTATTTGTGAAATACCTTACCTAGTAAATCTTGTATTTGGAAATATTCCTGGGAAATTAAATAATTTTAAAGATGGTAAGTATGTAGCAGTCATCAGTATTGGAATGTGTTTCGCTTCAGTGTTCTAGTCAGAGCCAGTGTTCTAGACAGGCCTGCCTCACCCCCAGCCCAGCATTTAACCAGCGAGTGTCAGAGCTACAGCTCATGTTCTATAGACTTCACTCATATCTTACAATAGTACCAATTTATCTAGACTGACATATCTAAAATTAATACATCAGTCGTAAGTATGTTACTAGGTTTTCTATAAAGATATATAAATAAGAAGAAAAATATATCTTGTGACAAAGAAATAGTAACTTCTTTGTATAATAAAATACAATAAGCTAATACAATACATGATATATTAAAATATATTATAAAACATATTTAATATTTATACATTAACATAATAAATATTTAATAAATTATGTATTAAATATGTATTAATATATAATATATTCAATATAGCACTAATATATATTAATAAATAATAAAATAGCTAAATACAGTAAAATATAATGTGATATATTTTATAAATATATATAATACAAAATACAGTAAAAAGCTAAAATCAATAAAATTGTCAGTTTTTTTTTTCCTCACCTGATATGGGAATGGTAAATGACTGTTTTATGGCCAGACTCCTTATCCTCTTATAAAGATTTTTTTCTTAACCAAAATCTAGGTTTAAGTCATTACTTAGATGTTAATTTAACTTATATTTTCATGAAGATATTTTACCATATTTTAATCTTATGACACCTGCATTGATCATATGGCTTCAAAGCAAATCTAATTTATGGGAAATCTCTGATCCCACAGTCCTCTTCTCCATAGTCCATAGGGGTCTCCATGTGCACCTAGTTAAGTCTTTGATCAATCCAGCTGCCTCAGGGAGCCTTGGGTAATGAAAGAGGAAGGTAGTTATTAAATTTCAGTGCGTTTTATGTCAATAAGGACTAATGTTACTGAAAAACAAAGGCTGTTCATCCAAAGAATTGTGTCTTTTTCCATTCTCACACATTAATTTTTATTCATTAATAAAAATGAATATTTATATGCTCAATTCCAGACACAACCAATAAGCATGGCTCTTCTAACATTTCAAGTCAACTGCACGGAGTGAATTATCAGTACTGTTTTGAGCTCTGTGGACTCATGTATATCAAAATTCATGAAAAAAATATGAACAGCATGACGATTTCTGATTTGTTATGGTGCTGCTTGCTTTTCTTGATCCCACACGGACCATGCGAACTTCCAGTCACCACATGAGTGAGTTCTTTCACTATGTTTTCCACTTAGACCAAACAGCATACTCCTGATCTGATCTAATTATTACGAGAACTATTTTTTAAGGCAAACTTAACACTAAATTTATAACTAAGAAGTAAGTCAAAAAGATTACATTGGTCTTGTCATAAAATCACCTGATCATGTTCTTTCTCAAAAGCACACTTTAGGTGAGGTATTTATAGCTACTACAGAGTGAGTCAACTGAGGGCTGACACCTGGCTATGACTTACATTTTACAAGGTATAGGTAGAGAACTTAGAGAAGAATGGCTCTGAGATTCTTCACACTGGGAAATGGAGGAGGCTAGCTTTGTCCTTCCTTTGCTTTAAGCCTCCATCTCAAATCCCAGTGCAAGGTAGGTTCATGAGTTCCTGCTTCTACTTGCCCTGAGTCATCTGCAAACTGCTTTAGGGAGTGGGGGTGGACATCAGATCCAAAGCAATGAGACATTGGTTGATTTCATTTGCAGACATTTCCCATGGCCTTGCTTTGAATTAGTATACAAAAAAGGCTCAATCATGTATCTGTAAGCTCCTGTAATAATATGAATTATTTGTTGTAACCATCAGGGCCTCTGCTGCTTCCAAATCACATATTAAATAACTGAGTACCAACTGAACTAAAGGCCTGTCCTAAGCAGAAGAGTCAAGTTTGAATTACCACTGCTCCATTCACCATCTCTCTCCTTAACAAACTATGTGCCTTTCCCTTTTGAACACAACAAATACCACACACTTATTTAGGAGCAATAGCACTCAAGACTGGGTTTGATGCAACAGAGATCACTAAGGAGAGCGGTACACAGACTTTGCCCTCAGGAAACTTTCAGATGCACCTTTGCCCATCTAGCCACACACCTCAGAGGCCAGTATCTTAGAGTCTCTGTGCTCTTCCTATGAGGGAATCACAGCAACCCCTTGTCTAGGGGGTCAGGCAAAGGCCTAGGTGCTGGACATTTCCAGACATGCCTCTCCTTATAATACCACCATTGCTCGCTGTGTCCTTCCCTCAGGGCCACACATGACAGTAGCTCCCGAGTCCCTACCTTCCTCCAAGGCAATGGAGAGACATCATTCCCCTAACACAAAGTCCTTTCTCTAGGTTTTTTTCACTTCTGCCTACCCAGAGACCTTGCCATAACAATCAGCAATTGCCTCTCCTTCTAAGATGGGTCTTTTTTTACACACATTTAAACATACTAAGTAACAAGAACAAAATTCTCCCTTGGCCCCATTACCTCTAGTGGCCATCTAAAACTTGCCTGTCTAGCAGGGAACCCTCAGAGCACAGTAACACCTCCATGTAATTAAACTCCAAGGATATATCTGTCTGTTCAAAAACTGTGACTTCTAGAGCAGGGTAACTTACAAGTTAGATTAAGGAGGGAGAAGTAGTTTCCCTGTATGAGACTGTAAAGTGTTTCTCAGGTATGTTACAGGATTACTGTAAAAAAAAGAAAAAAGAAAAAGTAACACGGTAGCAATATTTACTGAACTGTGGAAACATTTATTCTCCCTGCTCTCCTTCCCCAGTACCTAGCATAGTCCTTCACACATGGAAGATACTTGATAAAAGTCTGCTGAAACAAATTCATACAACTGAAGCTACAATAGAAGGAACGGGTAATCCATGAGAACAATGGACTTGAGGCTTTACCTGACTCACTGAATCTCACATCCTCATACCAACTGTTAGTATGTCACTGACTCAGCACTCAGTGGAAGTTCACAGTAGTTATTGCTTGATATCATTTGTAAATTACAGCCATGTATTTATTCTACAAAATGGCAACTTAGGTTTTTAAATATCAGTGACATGGTATAACAGTCATGTTTTAAATGTAAGAAAAATGATGGTACTTAGAAAATATAAAACACTGCTGCATAAATTCTCTTATTTTTAATTGGCCATTACATTAACGTTTTAATGGTTAAGACTATATAATTCAGATTAGCCATATACAGAAAAAGATACCCTCAATTTCCTTAGCCCTGCAGAACTTTACAAAACATAATCAGCTTCTCTCAGAAAATGTGGTGTTTCAGAGCTGGAGGTCAAGACATTATGCTGAATATAAACCAGAGAACATAATTATTGAATCTTGTTCCCATTAATAGATAGGGTGTATTGAAAAAAAATGATTAACTCCATAAGCTTATCCCTGATCCTGCCCCAAAATACTTTGCTTTGCATGAAGATAAAAATTTCAGTAGGCTGCAAAGGAGCTCACATCTGTCATCAGTTTTCTTGTTAAAACCCTACTTAAATACAACAGAATATCACAGTACATGAGAAACACTAAATAATGCAATATAGTTACCACTTTCTTAATCCATATTTAAGACTTATAAAAGTACTATATATACATATATACTTAATATATAAAAACATTATATAATTACATAGATGGATGGGTAGATAAAAGGAAGGAAGGAAGGAAGGAAAAAAGGAAGGAAGGAAACCTAGCATGGACTCAGGACAATTTCTAAGAAGCCATCATATAGGAAAAAGGGGAAAGTAAGCCCTAGATTGAAATGACAGATCATAGTTTCTAAAACCGTAAGTCTATACAGACCAGAGATATTTTGAAGAAATTTTTTCCAGTGTGCTGATGGAATGGGCTCCCTCTAGTCTTGTGTGAAGTCCACCTGTCAGCATAAAAATATTTTCCTAAACCTTGACATAAGAGTAGCCATCCTTATGTGTAGTCATCCTTTGATCGATCCAGTTGGTAGGCAACACTGGGGTGACTGGGAGTCACTGCCATCTTCAGAACCTCCACGCAGGTAAGGGTTGTCACCATGTCCCCTCATCAACAGGAGGTCTCTGAGTGAACCTGACATAGATGCATCCTCATTGTGTCACTCACGGATGAAGGATGATTTAATTATAAATGACTATGTAAGAAAGTGACTGGAGATACAAAAAATGATATTGATTTTTATAAAAATATTTTGAGCACTTATGTACCAGATACTGGACAAAGAACTTTACATTCATTATCTTAAGTATTCTCAGTACAACCCTATGACCTAAGTATTACCCCTGTCTGTCAGTGAGGAGCCTGAGCTTATAGAACTTAAATAATATCTACCCAAATCAAACAGCCCATTTTTGATAAACCTAGAATTCAAATTTATGGCCCTTTTTGTATTTTGTCTCCCTATTTCCAGGTTGAGGGTCTTCAATCACTTAAAATCTGGTATTAAAGAACAGATGCACATAATTCCACAATAATACCAAAATCTATATGATACAATATTCAGTATTTTTATAAAACAGCACATTTCTTCATGTATGAAAGAAATGAATAATTGATCAGTTTACTGACAAAGTGTTAATGGCAGAGAGGAAACAGCCCAGATTCTGTCGGTTCTCTATTTTCTGCTCAACATTATACTCACAATTTAGTAGAGAAGATTTAAATTAGAGGCTATGTTTTGTGTGAATAACATTTATAAGTAAGAGATACAGCTATTATAGAATAGCACCTGCCTATTCTGGGCTATATATCTTCTTGGGCTATATATCTTTAACCCATCTCCAAATTAGGTCTTCTTCACAGCATAGTACCCAGCTAAGGAGTCATAATGCAGGGCTCTGCAGGGCAAGCAAGGGAACATAGCTAGAGCTTGGAGAATGGCACGAAACCCATAGTCTCTCTTCTGCCAGAGGCAAAAGGAGCAACCCAGTTGGTGTTATGCATGTAAACTTTTTGCCCACAGACAAAAAGTTGAGACTCAAGAGTTCTACAGGCATAGCAAAGGCACATTGGATTCTGAGCTTCCAAAAGATGTTGATGAGAAAATAACCCTCATACTTATTGACATTCCCAAATGCCATAAAGTGCCATCAGCACAACATAATTCTTTGGAAGTTTCCCAACTTTCTCTAAAGCCACACATACAAGGAGCTTGACCAATGTGTTGTTCTGGGTGGGGAGGAGTGAGGAAAATATGTATTTTTAATTCTGTCAGTTTTATACATATCCAGTAATGCAGAAACTAGAGACCTCGGTCTATAATTGGGTCTAATTATTTGTGGGAAAATAATTGGGTTAATGGGATATTTGTGGGAAATGCTGGTTGGGGCTGCTAAATGGAAAATAATCAAGGACCTTAAAGATACCAGAAACTACAGCAGGAAAAATTAAATTCTTCCATGTGGGAAATTACAGACTCAAAGCCCACAGGAAAGGACATCTGGAATGCAAAAATAACTTCTTACATTATAATTGACTGAGCAGCTGTCTGCATCTATCATGTCAATAAGCAGAGCTACCTAGGCAGAGTGGTATGAAGCAAGCAATATTTTTGTTCATCCCTTTGCAGCACACTCAAAAATATTTGGAACTGAACTGAGAGACCAGAATACCTCTAACTTTCCACAAGTATGAACGAATGCTGGCTATACTTTTAAGAGTTATTTCCACAAACACTCATACAGTTGCAGCAGAAAAATAATTTAACATTACCCAAAATTGCTCAGTCCTAACACAACAACCACATTTCCTTCTAACCCTTACCCAGATGTATAACTAATTTTAAATAATGATATTATAGCAGTAACATAATTTTACATTATCCTTAACATTGTTTTGGCATTATTTAAGAGTAATGTTATGCAGAATCAGAAATGAGAATGGAAAAATCACGACAGACTCCACAGAAATACAAAGAATTATTAAAGACTACTATGAAAACCTATATGCCAACAAGCTGGAAAACCTAGAAGAAATGGACAACTTCCCAGAAAAATACAACCTTCCAAGACTGACCAAGGAAGAAACACAAAAGTTAAACAAACCAATTATGAGCAAAGAAATTGAAACAGTAATCAAAAAACTACCCAAGAACAAAACCCCCGGGCCAGACGGATTTACCTCGGAATTTTATCAGACACACAGAGAAGACATAATACCCATTCTTCTTAAAGTTTTCCAAAAAATAGAAGAGGAGGGAATACTCCCAAACTCATTCTATGAAGCCAACATCACCCTAATAACAAAATCAGGCAAAGACCCCACCAAAAAAGAAAATTACAGACCAATGTCCCTGATGAACGTAGATGCAAAAATACTCAATAAAATATGAGGAAACCGAATTCAAAAATATATCAAAAGGATCATACACCATGACCAAGTGGGATTCATCCCAGGGAAGCAAGGATGGTACAACATTCGAAAGTCCAGCAACATCATCCACCACATCATCAAAAAGAAACACAAAAACCACATGATCATCTCCATAGATGCTGAAAAAGCATTTGACAAAGTTCAACATCCATTCATGATAAAAACTCTCAGCAAAATGGGTATAGAGGGCAGGTACCACAACATAATAAATGCCATATATGATAAACCCACAGCCAACATCATACTGAACAGCGAGAAGCTGAAAGCTTTTCCTCTGAGATCAGGAACAAGACAGGGATGCCCACTCTCCCCACTGTTATTAAAAATAGTACTGGAGGTCCTAGCCACAGCAATCAGACAAAACAAAGAAATATAAGGAATCCAGATTGGTAAAGAAGAAGTTAAACTGTCACTATATGCAGATGACATGATATTGTACATAAAAAGCCCTAAAGACTCCACTCCAAAACTACTAGAACTGATATCAGAATACAGCAAAGTTGCAGGATACAAAATTAACACACAGAAATCTGTTGCTTTCCGGTACACAATGAACCAATAGAAAGAGAAATCAGGAAAACAACTCCATTCACAATTGCATCAAAAAGAATAAAATACCTAGAAATAAACCTAACCAAAGAAGTGAAAGACCTATACCCTGAAAACTACAAGTCACTCTTAAGAGAAATTAAAGGGGACACTAACAAATGGAAACTCATCCCATGCTCATGGCTAGGAAGAATTAATATCATCGAAATGGCCATCCCGCCCAAAGCAATATACAGATTTGATGCAATCCCTATCAAATTACCAGCAACATTCTTCAACGAACTGGAACAAATAGTTCAAAATTCATATGGAAACACCAAAGACCCCGAATAGCCAAAGCAATCCGGAGAAAGAAGAATAAAGTAGGGGGGATATTACTCCCCAACTTCAAGCTCTACTACAAAGCCATAGTAATCAAGACAATTTGGTACTGGCACAAGAACAGAGCCACAGACCAGTGGAACAGATTAGAGACTCCAGACATTAATCCAAACATATATGGTCAATTAATATTTGATAAAGGAGCCATGGACATACAATGGCGAAATGACAGTCTCTTCAACAGATGGTGCTGGCAGAACTGGACAGCTACATGTAGGAGAATGAAACTGGACCATTGTCTAACCCCACATACAAAAGTAAATTCAAAATGAATCAAAGACCTGAATGTAAGTCATGAAACCATAAAACTCTTAGAAAAAAACATAGGCAAAAATCTCTTAGACATAAACATGAGAGACCTCTTCTTGAACATATCTCCCCGGGCAAGGAAAACAACAGCAAAAATGAACAAGTGGGACTATATTAAGCTGAAAAGCTTCTGTACAGCAAAGGACACCATCAATAGAACAAAAAGGTAACCTACGGTATGGGACAATATATTTGTAAATGACAGATCTGATAAAGGCTTGATGTCCAAAATATATAAAGAGCTCACCAACCTCAACAAACAAAAAAAAAATAATCCAATTAAGAAATGGGCAGAGGAACTGAACAGACAGTTCTTCAAAAAAGCAATACAGATGGCCAACAGACACATGAAAAGATGCTCCACATCGCTAATTATCAGAGAAATGCAAATTAAAACCACAGTGAGGTATCACCTCACACCAGTAAGGATGGCTGCCATCCAAAAGACAAACAACAACAAATGTTGGGGAGGCTGTGGAGAAAGGGGAACCCTCCTACACTGCTGGTGGGAATGTAAATTAGTTCAACCATTGTGGAAAGCAGTATGGAGGTTCCTCAAAATGCTTAAAACAGACTTACCATTTGATCCAGGAATTCCACTCCTAGGAATTTACCCTAAGAATACAGCACTCATGTTTGAAAAAGACAGATGCACCCCTATGTTTATCGCAGCACTATTTACAATAGCCAAGAATTGGAAGCAACCTAAGTATCTATCAGTAGATGAATGGATAAAGAAGATGTGGTACATATACACAATGGAATATTATTCAGCCATAAGAAGAAAACAAATCCTACCATTTGCAACAACATGGATGGAGCTAGAGGGTATTATGCTCAGTGAAATAAGCCAAGCGGAGAAAGAAAAATACCAAATGATTTCACTCATCTGTGGAGTATAAGAACAAAGGAAAAACTGAAGGAACAAAACAGCAGCAAAATCACAGAACCCAAGAATGGACTAACAGGTACCAAAGGGAAAGGGATTGGGGAGGATGGGTGAGTAGGGAGGGATAAGGGGGGGGGAGAAGAAAGGGGGTATTATTATTAGCATGCATAATGGGGGTTGGGAGAAAGGGGAGGGCTGTACAACACAGAGAAGACAAGTAGTGACTCTACAACATTTTGCTATGCTGATGTACAGTGACTGTAAAGGGGTTTGTGGGGGGGATCTGATATAGGGGAGAGTCTAGTAAACATAATATTCTTCATGTTATTGTAGATTAATGATAACAAAAAAAAAAAAGAAAGAAAAGGGGGATTACTCCCTGATAGGATAAAACTAACTGCAAATCACCAATTAATACATGCTATAAATATCCTTAATTTTGATCATTTAAAGGGTGTCAGATGATCAGCTATGGAAGTACATTTTTCTGATAATATTCTATTCACTTAAAAAAAAATCACTTCCTGTGTGGTGATCTCCAATAAGTTCTTCACAAAGGTATAAAGGGCATATCAAAGTGTGGGTAAAGGTTTTGTTTCTTTTTATACAGAGGATCAAAGCCTACTTTGGCTACCCAGAAAACGAATTAAGATTCCATATGAAGAAGAACTTCCAATATCAACATTCTCTGGAAGAGTCATTCCAGAAGATGATCATCAAAAAACTCCAACAAAGATCCTGGCGCTGTTGCAGTTGTAGCTGCATTCATCCCACCGGTTCTTGGACTTGCCATTGGAATGAAGAAGGAGATATCTAAGCTGGCCTGTGCATACAGTAAAACAACAAATTTGACTGGATCTATACTGTCAGAACTCAACCAAGAATTAGGAGAAGTGCAAATTGTAGCACTCCAAAATCTTGCGACTATAGACTTATCTACTGTTAAAAGAACATATGGGATGTGAACAGTTCCCAGGAATGTGTTGTTTTAATTTGTCTGATTTTTCTCAAACTATTCATATTCAGTTAAGCAATATCCATCATATCACTGATAAGTTTTCACAAATGCCTAGGGTGCCTAACTGGTTTTCCTTGTTTCACTGGATATGGCTGGTAATTGTAGGTCTGCTTTGGTTATGTAGCTGTATTCCTATTATGTTAATGTTTGAATGCAATTTAATTAGTAGTTTAAAACCTATACATGCTGAAGTTACTCTACAAGAAGATATGTCAAAGAAATAATCAATCTTCCCATGTTTTCTTCCGCCTGCTACTTCTATAGCTTTTCTTCTTCTTTCCTAATTACAACCGTTAAGTAGAATTCGTGCCTCATATCAAAATTACCGAGTATCATAATTCTTCCAAGTGGTAAAGATACCTCAAGACAAATGCTGGGCATAGAAGCCACAGGGCATAAATCTGCAAAGAAGTAAAAAGCTAACCTTTTCAAACAATGTTGCTTCTCTCTCACTTACCAACTTTACATTTCCCTGTATGGCCCTAATGATGACTGGTTAGCCAGAGACGGGTAAGATTCCTCAAGGGAGGAACAACCTAAGACAGGCATAGTCGCAGGGGGGCCATCAGGTGAGAAATTGGGGATCAACAGAGATGAGGCTTAGAACCTCACACCCCCTGTTTTGAGAGAAATCTTCTGCATCTGTGGATGTTCTGTTGCCCTTGTCTAGCTTGGATTAATACTTAGTCTATAGCCACACACCTGATCGTCTCCATTTGCCCTCTCACAGCACTAAACTATGTTTTCTACCTTTATCTTGCATCTACCTACCACTTCAGCATTTTATTAAAAAAAATAATAATAATAATAATAATAAGGGAGAAATGCGGGATTCACATATAAATCAAGTATAAAAATCAAACGAATAATCATGTTTGACCTGATTGTTTATAGTTTATGATGCGTGATCAAAACCGAAAGTTTCTGTGATATGACTGCCCTTGCACTGTTCGCCATGTAAAAACTTATTCATTATGTAAGAACTTGTTCACCATGTAAGAACTTGTTCATTATGCTTCAGAAGATTGGAGACTGTTGAGAATTAGGCTTGGGGTTGATTAATTATTGTGCATTGAGTCCCCTATACAGAATTTTATTGTTGTTAACAACCACCTGATCAATAAATATGAGAGATGTCCTCTCAAAAAAAAAAAAAAACTTAAGTGATGTATATCCAAGAATGCAATTACTAAATGAAATAGAAGCATACTTAAAATAATACAACAGAGGGATCGGAAGATGGCGGCGTGAGTAGAGCAGTGGAAATCTCCTCCCAAAACCACATATATCTATGAAAATATAACAAAGACAACTCTTCCTAGAATAAAGACCAGAGGACACAGGACAATATCTAGACCACATCTGCACCTGAGTGAACCCAGCGACTCGCAAAGGGGGTAAGATACAAGCCCCGGTCCGGTGGGAGCCGAGCGCCCCTCCCCCCAGCTCCCGGCGGGAGAAGAGCAGGCAGAGCGGGAGGGAGACGGAGCCCAGGACTGCCGAACATCCAGCCCCAGCCATCCAGGCCAGAGTGCAGACACAGTGAGTGCACGGGGGGTGCCCTGGATACTAGGGAATCAGGGCAGCAAGAACAGTGAGCGGGCATCGGAGGCCTGGCACCAGAGGACACCAGAAAAGCGAACAGCCATTTTTTTTTTTTTTTTTTTGCTGTCTTGTTTTGGTGAGCGCTTTTTGGAAGTCTTAAAGGGATAGGGACCCCAATACTAGGGAAACAAGGCAGCAAGACCGGTGAGCAGATGCCTGAGGCAGTCGCCGGAGAATAAAGAAAAACGAGCAGCCACCTTTTTTTTTTTTTTTTCCTGTGGTCGTTGTTTTGTTATGGCACGTGCTTTTTGGAAGTCTTAAAGGGACAGGGCAGGACACTTAATCCAGAGGTAGGGAATCCGGGATCTCTGGGCACCCTAATCCCTGGGCTGCAGGGAGCAGGGAGGCCCCTTACGGAGATAAATAGCCTCCCAGCAGCTCCTGCTCCAACGCGACTCCACCATTTTGGAGCAGCTGCCCGAGCCAGGCCACGCCCACAGCAACAGCGGAGATTAACTCCATAGCAGCCGGGCAGGAAGCAGAAACCCTGTCTGCGCGCAGCTGCCCAGCACAAGCCACTAGAGGTCGCTGTACTCCCAGGAGAGGAGGACCACAAACGAACAAGAAGGGAAGTTCTTCCAGCCGTCACTCGTCCCAGCTCTGCAAACTATTCCTATTACCATGAAAAGGCAAAGCTACAGGCAGACAAAGATCACAGAGACAACACCAGAGAAGGAGACAGAACTAACCAGTCTTCCTGAAAAAGAATTCAAAATAAGAATCATAAACATGCTGACAGAGATGCAGAGAAATATGCAAGAGAAATGGGATGAAGTCTGGAGGGAGATCACAGATGCCAGAAAGGAGATCACAGAAATGAAACAAACTCAGGAAGGGTTTATAAGCAGAATGGATAGGATGCAAGAGGCCATTGATGGAACTGAAACCAAAGAACAGGAACACATAGAAGCTGACATAGAGAGAGATAAAAGGTTATCAAGGAATGAAACAATATTAAGAGAAATGTGTGACCAATCCAAAAGGAACAATATCCGTATTATAGGGGTTCCAGAAGAAGAAGAGAGAGGAAAAGAGATGGAAAGTATCTTAGAAGAAATAATTGCTGAAACTTCCCCAAACTGGGGGAGGAAATAATCAAACAGACCATGGAAATACACAGAACCCCCAACAGAAAGGATCCAAGGAGGACAACACCAAGACACATAATAATTAAAATGGCAAAGATCAAGGACAAGGAAAGAGTTTTAAAGGCAGCTAGAGAGAAAAAGGTCACCTATAAAGGAAAACCCATCAGGCTATCATCAGACTTCTCGACAGAAACCCTACAGGCCAGAAGAGAATGGCATGATATATTTAATACAATGACGCAGAAAGGCCTAGAACCAAGGATACTGTATCCAGCACGACTATCATTCAAATATGATGGTGGGATTAAACAATTCCCAGACAAACAAAAGCTGAGGGAATTTGCTTCCCACAAACCACCTCCACAGAACATCTTACAGGGACTGCTCTAGATGGGAGCACTCCTAGAAAGAGCACAGCACAAAACACCCAACATATGAAGAATGGAGGAGGAAGAATAAGAAGGGAGAGAAGAAAAGAATCTCCAGACAGTGTATATAACAGCTTAATAAGCGAGCTAAGTTAGGCAGTAAGATACTAAAGAGGCTAACCTTGAACCTTTGGTAACCACTAATTTAAAGCCTGCAATGGCAATAAGTACATATCTTTCAATAGTCACCCTAAATGTTAATGGGCTGAATGCACCAATCAAAAGACACAGAGTAATAGAATGGATAAAAAAGCAAGACCAATCTATATGCTGCTTACAAGAAACTCACCTCAAACCCAAAGACATGTACAGACTAAAAGTCAAGGGATGGAAAAACATATTTCAAGCAAACAACAGCGAGAAGAAAGCAGGGGTTGCAGTACTAATATCAGACAAAATAGACTTCAAAACAAAGAAAGTAACAAGAGATAAAGAAGGACACCACATAATGATAAAGGGCTCAGTCCAACAAGAGGATATAACCATTCTAAATATATATGCACCCAACACAGGAGCACCAGCATATGTGAACCAAGTACTAACAGAACTAAAGGGGGAAATAGACTGCAATGCATTCATTCTAGGAGACTTCAACACACCACTCACCCCAAAGGATAGATCCACCAGGCAGAAAATAAGTAAGGACACGGAAGCACTGAACAACACAGTAGAGCAGATGGACCTTATAGACATCTATAGAACTCTACATCCAAAAGCAACAGGATATACATTCTTCTCAAGTGCACATGGAACATTCTCCAGAATAGACCACATACTAGGCCACAAAAAGAGCCTCAGAAAATTCCAAAAGATTGAAATCCTACAAACCAACTTTTCAGACCACAAAGGCATAAAACTAGAAATAAACTGTACAAAGAAAGCAAAGAGGCTCACAAACACATGGAGGCTTAACAACACGCTCCTAAATAATCAATGGATCAATGACCAAATCAAAATGGAGATCCAGCAATATATGGAAACAAATGACAACAGCAACACTAAGCCCCAACTTCTGTGGGACACAGCAAAAGCAGTCTTAAGAGGAAAGTATATAGCAATCCAAACATATTTAAAAAAGGAAGAACAATCCCAAATGAATGGTCTAATGTCACAATTATCGAAATTGGAAAAAGAAGAACACATGAGGCCCAAGGTCAGCAGAAGGAGGGACATAATAAAGAACAGAGAAGAAATAAATAAAATTGAGAAGAATAAAACAATAGCCAAAATCAATGAAACCAAGAACTGGTTCTTCGAGAAAATAAACAAAATAAATAAGCCTCTAGCCAGACTTATTAAGAAGAAAAGAGAGTCAACACAAATCAACAGTATCAGAAACGAGAAAGGAAAAATCATGACAGACCCCACAGAAATACAAAGAATTATTAGAGAATACTATGAAAACCTATATGCTAACAAGCTGGGAAACCTAGGAGAAATGGACAACTTCCTAGAAAAATACAACCTTCCAAGACTGACCCAGAAAGAAACAGAAAATCTAAACAGACCAATTACCAGCAACGAAATTGAAGCGGTAATCAAAAAACTACCAAAGAACAAAACCCCCGGGCCAGATGGATTTACCTCGGAATTTTATCAGACATACAGGGAAGACATAATACTCATTCTCCTTAAAGTTTTCCAAAAAATAGAGGAGGAGGGGATACTCCCAAACTCACTCTATGAAGCTAACATCACCCTAACACCAAAACCAGGCAAAGACCCCACCAAAAAAACAAATTACAGACCAATATCCCTGATAAACGTAGATGCAAAAATACTCAACAAAATATTAGCAAACTGAATTCAAAAATACATCAAAAGGATCATACACCATGACCAAGTGGGATTCATCCCAGGGATGCAAGGATGGTACAACATTCAAAAGTCCATCAACATCATCCACCACATCAACAAAAAGAAAGACAAAAACCACATGATCATCTCCATAGATGCTGAAAAAGCATTTGACAAAATTCAACATCCATTCATGTTAAAAACTCTCAGCAAAATGGGAATAGAGGGCAAGTACCTCAACATAATAAAGGCCATCTATGATAAACCCACAGCCAACATCATATTGAACAGCGAGAAGCTGAAAGCATTTCCTCTGAGATCGGGAACTAGACAGGGATGCCCACTCTCCCCACTGCTATTTAACATAGTACCGGAGGTCCTAGCCACAGAAATCAGACAAAACAAAAAAATACAAGGAATCCAGATTGGTAAACTGTCACTATTTGCAGATGACATGATACTGTACATAAAAAACCCTAAAGACTCCACCCCAAAACTACTAGAACTGATATCGGAATACAGCAAAGTTGCAGGATACAAAATCAATACACAGAAATCTGTGGCTTTCCTATACACTAACAATGAACCAACAGAAAGAGAAATCAGGAAAACAACTCTATTCACAATTACATCAAAAAAAATAAAATACCTAGGAATAAACCTAACCAAAGAAGTTAAGAACTTATACTCTGAAAACTACAAGTCACTCTTACGAGAAATTAAAGGGGACACTAACAGATGGAAACTCATCCCATGCTCGTGGCTAGGAAGAATTAATATCGTCAAAATGGCCATCCTGCCCAAAGCAATATACAGATTTGATGCAATCCCTATGAAACTACCAGCAACATTCTTCAATGAACTGGAACAAATAATTCAAAAAGTCATATGGAAACACCAAAGACCCCGAATAGCCAAAGCAATCCTGAGAAAGAAGAATAAAGGGGCGGGGATATCACTCCCCAATTTCAAGCTCTACTATAAAGCCATAGTAATCAAGACAATTTGGTACTGGCACAAGAGCAGAGCCACAGACCAATGGAACAGACTAGAGAATCCAGACATTAACTCAGACATATATGGTCAATTAATATTTGATAAAGGAGCCATGGACATACAACGGCGAAATGACAGTCTCTTCAACAGATGGTGCTGGCAGAACTGGACAGCTACATGTAGGAGAATGAAACTGGACCATTGTCTAACCCCATATACAAAAGTAAACTCAAAATGGATCAAAGACCTGAATGTAGGTCATGAAACCATTAAACTCTTGGAAGAAAACATAGGCAAAAACCTCTTAGACATAAACATGAGTGACCTCTTCTTGAACATATCTCCCCGGGCAAGGAAAACTACAGCAAAAATGAACAAGTGGGACTATATTAAGCTGAAAAGCTTCTGTACAACAAAAGACACCATCAATAGAACAAAAAGGAACCCTACAGTGTGGGAGAATATATTTGAAAATGACACATCCGATATAGGCTTGACGTCCAGAATATATAAAGAGCTCACATGCCTCAACAAACAAAAAACAAATAACCCAATTAAAAAATGGGCAGAGGAACTGAACAGACAGTTCTCCAAAAAAGAAATACAGATGGCCAACAGACACATGAAAAGATGCTCCACATCGCTAATTATCAGAGAAATGCAAATTAAAAGTACAATGAGGTATCACCTCACACCAGGAAGGATGGCTGCCATCCAAAAGACAAACAACAACAAATGTTGGGGAGGCTGTGGAGAAAGGGGAACCCTCCTATACTGCTGGTGGGAATGTAAGTTAGTTCAACCATTGTGGAAAGCAGTATGGAGGTACATCAAAATGCTCAAAACAGACTTACCATTTGACCCAGGAATTCCACTCCTAGGAATTTACCCTAAGAATGCAGCAATCAAGTTTGAGAAAGACAGATGCACCCCTATGTTTATTGCAGCACTATTTACAATAGCCAAGAATTGGAAGCAACCTAAATGCCCATCGATAGATGAATGGATAAAGAAGATGTGGTACATATACACAATGGAAATACTACTCAGCCATAAGAAAAGGGCAAATCCTACCATTTGCAGCAACATGGATGGAGCTGGAGTGTATTATGCTCAGTGAAACAAGCCAAGTGGATAAAGAGAAACACCAAATGATTTCACTTATCTGTGGAATATAAGAACAAAGAAAAAACTGAAGGAATAAAACAGCGGCAGAATCACAGAACTCAAGAATGGACTAACAGGTACCAAAGGGAAAGAGACTGGGGAGGAGGGGTGGGTAGGGAGGGATAAGGGGGAGGGGAGAAGTAGGGGGGTATTAAGATTAGCATGCATGGGGGGGGTGGGAGAAAAGAGAGGGCTGTACAACACAGAGAAGGCAAGTATTGATTCTACAACATTTTGCTATGCTGATGGACAGTGACTGTAAAGGGGTTTATAGGGGGGACCTGGTAAAGGGGAGAGCCTAGTAAACATAATACTCGTCATGTAAGTGTAGATTAGTGATAACAAAAAAAAAAGGCAGTTCCTGTGTGGTAACCTCCAATGAGTTCTACACAAGGGTATAAAGGGCATATAAAAGTGTAGGCAAAGGGTCTGTTTGTGTTTATATAGAGGATCAAAGCCTAATTGGGCTACCCCGAAAATGAACTAAGATACGATATGAAAAAGAACTTCCAACATCAGCACCCTCTGGAAGACTCATGCCAGAAGATGATCATCAAAAAACCCCAACAAAGATCCACGCACTGCTACAGCTGTAGATGCACTCATCCCACCAGTTCCTGGACTTGCCATGGGAATGAAGAAGGAGATATCTAAGCTGGCCTGTGCATACAGTAAAACAACAAATTTGACTGGATCTATACTGTTGGAACTCAACCAAGAATTAGGAGAAGTGCAAATTGTAGCGCTCCAAAATCTTACAACTACAGACTATTTACTGTTAAAAGAACATAAGGGATGTGAACATTCCCCAGGAATGGATTGTTTTAATTTGTCTGATTTCTCTCAGACTGTTCAAGTTCATTTGGACAATATCCACCATATCATAGATAAGTTTTCACAAATGCCTATGGTGCCTAACTGGTTTTCTTGGTTTCACTGGAGATGGCTGGTAATTACAGGTATGCTTTGGTTATGTAACTATACTCCTATTATGTTAATGAGTGTGCGCAATTTTTAGTAGTAGCTTAAAACCTATACATGCTGAAGTTACTCTACAAGAAGATATGTCAAAGAAATAATCTTCCCATGTTTTCTTCCGCCGCTACTTCTATAGCTTTTCTTCTTCCTTCCTAATTACAACCCTTAAATAGAGTTCTGCCTCATATCAAATTTACCGAGTATCATAATTCTTCCAAGTGGTAAAGATACCTCAAGACAAATGCTGGGCATAGAAGCTAAAGGGCATAAATATGCAAAGAAATAAAAAGCTAACCATTTCAAACAATAAGGCTTCTCTCTCACTTACCAACTTTACATTTCCCTGTATGGCCCTGGAAGATGACTGGTTAGCCAGAGACGGGTAAGATTCCTCAAGGGAGGAACAACCTAAGACAGGCACAGTCGCAGGGGGGCCATCAGGTGAGAAATTGGGGATCAACAGAGGTGAGGCTTAGAACCTCATCCCCCCTGTTCTGAGAGAAATCTTCTGCATATGTGGATGTTTTATTGCCCTTGTCTAGCTTGGATTAACACATAGTCTCCAGGCACACACCTGATCATCTACATTTGCTCTCTTACAACACTAAACTATGTTTTCTACCTTTATCTTGTATCTACCTACCACTTCAGCATTTTATTAAAAATAATAATAATAAAGAGAGAAATGTGGTATCCACATATAAATCAAGTATAAAAATCAAATGAGTATTCATATTTGAACTGACTGTTTATAGTTCATAATGTATGAGCAAAACCGAAAGTTTCTGTGATGACTGCCCTTGTACTTATTCACCATGTAACTTATTCACTATGTAAGAATTTGTTCTACATGTAAGAACTTGTTTGTTATGCCTCAGAAGATTGGAGACTGATGAAAATTAGGCTTGGGGTGGAGTAATGATTGTGCATTGAGCATTGACTCCCCTATACAGAATTTTATTGTTGTTAACAACCATTTGATCAATAAATATGAGAGATGCCCTCACAAACAAAAAAAAACAAACAAAAAAAACCAAAAACAACCAAAAAAGTACACACTTCCAGTTGTAAAATAAATAAGTAACCGGGATGATGTAATGTATAGCATAAGGAATATAGTCAAAATATTGTAACAACTTGGTATGGTGATAGCTGGTACCTAGAATTATCATGTATATAAATGTTGAATCACTATGTTGTACACCTGAAACTAATGTAATGTAATACTGTCGACTACCCTTCAATAAAAAATAATTATCTACCAAAAATAATAATAATAATAATACAACATAAAAATAAAAAAAGACTAAAGTTGATCTAAAGTAAAAAAAAAAAAAGAGTAATTGTAATTGTTATGGACTGTTTGTACCCCAAAATCCATATATTGAAGCCTTCGTCCCTAATATGATGATATTTGGAAGTGAAGCCTTTGGGAGGTAGTTAGGGTCAGATGAGGTCATGAGAGGGGCTGGAGAGAGCATGAAGAAGCTCCCTCTCTCTTCGCCATTAAGGACACAGTGAGAGGGCAGAACCCAGGAAAAGGGCTCTCAGCAGAACCTGACTAGCTGGCATCCTAATCTCAGACTTCCAACCTCCAGGACCATAATAAATAAATTTATGTTTTCACGTCACCCCATCTACGGTATTTTGTTATGGCAACCTGAACTGACTAGTAATTGGAACACTTTTTCCAAACAAAGGAATTATTCTGGTAAGAAGGGAATATTGGTTGGTCTTTCTTTTTTCCCTTTTAACCTTGAAGTTATCAATCCATTTTTTCCTACAAGTCCTATTAGCTCATCATTTTGCTTTTCATATCTTCAGGCACTGGTTCTTCTCCAGATCTCTACTTACTTGCAAAGTCCAGAACAAACACACTCCTTTTAATTTCAAAAGTTCACATAACCTTTTTCACTTCCTGATCTTTAACCTACCATCACAAAAATAGCAATGTCAATATTTTAAAAATCAGTCCATATCCAACTACAAGCTGAAAATATGGGACTGTTATCTTTATATTTCTTTTTTAGAGGATTGAAATAATTATAATAAAATCTGAATGAAACATCCTACCTCATCTTTCTGGAACATGATTTAATATTAGTCCCCAGGAGACCCTGATCCTGTAACACATGATTCATCAGCAATCACTTTGCTCCCTGCCATTGTGAATATTCCTGAATATTTCCTTGTTTACCTCTCTGGTTCTTCAAGCCACCAACATCAGAACCTTCCAGTGTGGTGTTTATTAAAATGCAGTTTCCTGAATTTAACCCCATTTCTACTTAAACAAAATCTCAGGGGGTTTGGTCCTGGCGTAAAGCTCTCCCAGGACGTTGTAACAAGCTTCTCCAGGAGATTCTGACATCCACTAAACTTGGAGAACCACGGCACCAGACTAGAAGGGAGAGCTCTCAAGGTCTGTATGTGCCTTGATATTCAGAAAGTCGCAGCACAAGGCCAACTGATTCTTCCTAAAACATGGTTTAATCTCCTGTCATTCCTTCAGCGCAAAACTTTTTCATTGCTACCAGCCGCGAGATAAAGTCTCTCCTCGCCCACCTGTCATCAGATGAGACTGTCAGCCAGTAGGCTCTCATCTATTCCAGCCTTATTTGCAGTTACCTGGTGACACATCCTTCTATTCACATATTTTACCTGTGATTTAGATAATATTGGTTAATATTCATATGAAAACTAGGATAGACACTCCTCATATGTTACAGTTTCCAATATAGCTAAACACCAAAAGAAGTTCTGTAAGATTTGGGAACTCACAGAAAGCCGTAAGTAACTGTCAATGAAATGCAAGTCTTCTGAGAGCACACTTCCTCTGCAACCAAAGCCTGTGTATCTTTCCACCAGTGAATGTTCTTGCTGAAGTTGAGATTCAAATAGAGACTTATAGGCTTTGGCCCTGCTGAACTGTGTGAAATTTGGGAAAAGGATGTCCTCGGGAACGAGACTGTCTGGATTCAAATTCCACCTTCTTCATTGGCCTTTGGACAAGTTACCTCATCTCTGCCTCGGTTTCTCCACTTGTAATATGGGTGTAATAAGAGGACTTACCTTATTAGGTTGTTTTGGGGAATTAAAGAGGTAATACAAATAAAAGACATAAGACAGTGCCTGACACACATGGGAAGTATATGTGATATATTCATATACATACACACAAATGTGTATATATAAAAGTAAGTAGGATAAATACTAAACTTCATTTTATATTTAAGAAGTTTGAAATACTTATGGTACATTCAAGTACATAAAAATCTGTAACCCAGAAAAAGTTTGGTCCTTGGTCATACAGGGAGAGGTATGGCTGTCATCATATATCAATGGGACTTGAAGCCACAGATATATATGAACTGATCCTGAGAGAAGATTAAAAGAGAGAGTATTTGAAAAACTTTAGGACAAAAGCTAAAACTAGAACTTTTAGGCAGACCCAGAGTTTAGTGGCTATCTTCTTTAGTGGACTTAGCACTTAACTACGACCAAGCATTATTCCTGGGTATAAGAGAATAATCTATAAGCACAGAAACTCTTCATCTTAGAGAAAATAAGATTGTCATGACATGTACAGCCACTGAAATTATTTACACTCTCACTTTGTAGCTGTTTATCAAACTGTTTCCTAAAGTATCCATTGTATTAGACCCATTCATATTTCTAAAACAAGCTTTAAATTGAACTGACTGTATATCATAAAGAGCATCAATGCACTAACAGGACAGGTGGTGTGTCCGAGTAGCTCAAGGTAGGAGCTGGTGTTTATAAACTTTGGATACCTAAGGAGGACCTGGGCCTGGGTTCATAAAGTAAGAGGCCGGCTAGGCAGAGGGCAGAGGGCCCAGGAGCCACATCTGTTTCACAAAGGAACTAGCACTGCGAGGACTGCTGCTCAGAACCAATGGGAAGTACGGACAGTGGGCGACCCACAGTGCCAGACCCATGTGCTACTTGCGATGGCTATTCTGTTGGGTTGCCCTTCCCCTTGAGGAAGTGCGGAGAGCAGCCCTGCAGGCATGGTCACTCTCTTGGATGGTCTTGTATCAGGGGGATGCTGGGTCTCTGAGGTCTGGTTTGGTCTATAAAGTAGTCCCATTCCTCAGAGAGCACTGCCAGGTGTTGGGGGTCTGCTCTCCTGCCAGCTGGAAGCTCTACCCCCACACCTTCCCAGCTTGCAGTGCTATGTTGTCTAATGAATGTTCTTACCCATTTTGGAGGGATGAGAAATGATACATATATCAGGAATGGCAGGAAAATGCTTGACAGGTGTTCATTTGTGAGAAAGTATTTCCAACTCATAGAATCACCTCAGTGTCAGAGCGTTACTTGATGTTCAGTGACCACAGAAAAGAAGGAACAGGCCTAAGATGCATGAGATCGCCCAGGCTTTTTAGGTAAATATATTAAACAGCAGAGAAAAGGCCTGATTTCCAGTCCTGTGTGACCTTTCTGATTTTACTCTGAAACCACTCTCTCAGAATTTGAAATGGAACACAAAATAAAATTTGGCTAAGGAAAAGCCCTACAACTCTTCAAATAATTTAAATAACATGGCCACAACAAAGAATACTCCCACTGATAACTTTTAGTTTAATAATTTAAAGATAAAAACCAAAATATTATAAATGAACATCCTAGTGCAAACGGTCAGATTCTCAAATTTCCATGGTAATATATGTTTATTAAAATTTGGAACTTTGCACTGAACCATATAATGAAATTACCAGATCTCATTGGCCCTACTCTCTAAAAAACATTCTAAGGCATGCAGTGCAGTAACTTTTTAGTTTGGTTTTCCATTATCATTTTTTGTTTAATACCAAGTTGTTTAATAGCCAATTTGGTGTATGCTTTTTTCATACTCTTTGTTTAATATAATGCTTACCCTCAATCTCAACTTTCCAAGCACTCAGGACTTCTTGAGGTTATTTCTTACTACCTTTAAGCCCTCAGAGCTATCTAGAAATGTTACTATATTTTCCTAGTTTAGCCTCTCTCCTGTCTACAGATGATTATTTCACAACTCTAGTGAAATTTTCAACAGCTTCTGCCTTATCCTCATGTTCAGTTGAGAACTGATTTCTGCTTTAGTGAAAAAAATAATAGCAAAATAGAACATAATGTTCCCTGCTTCCTCCATCACATTTACCAAATCCTTCACTTATGTACTTAATCCCATCCCTTTTCACCTGCTCATAAATATTTCTCCAGTTATTAACTTCTCTCCTGCATTACTAATTTTCCCTACTTCTCTGGATTATCCCCATCAACATAAAGTCCCAACAGTATACCTCATTTGGTCTTAACTTACCACCTGTTTCATTTCTCTGCCCTCTTTGGAGCAAAAGTCCTCAGAAGAGTTTTCCAAAGACATGATTTTCACTTTCCACCCTCCTACTTACTAGTTCTTGAATCCATTCCAACCACGCTTTTTCCTTAGCACTCCACTCAGCAGCTCTTGTCTGTCTTCCAAAAAGTTATCAATGCTACTACCATCAGTCAATTTCCAGTTGTCACTCAAGCAATCAGCAGCATTCAGCAAATACTCCTTCCTTTTTGAATCACTGTCTTTACTTGACTTTCAGGACTCCCTATACTCTGGGTTGTCTTCCTGCCTTGCCAGCTGTACCTTCTCCATATTCTTTCTGGACTCCTTCCTAAATCCCATGCATTGATTGGCTTCTCTTATTTATCTACAGTACCTTAACTTCAAAATAATCACTACCCAAATTACATTTGTAAACTTGACCTGATTTCCAGATTCATATAACTATCTACTCAACATTTCCACTGATATCTGAATTCATATACCAGATATTACATAGAAATCCTGATTTCCCCTTTCCAGTTCAGTAAACAGCAACTCTATTTGTGCAGTTTCTCAGACCAGGACTCACATAGTCATCTTTGACTTCTATTTCGCAACTGAGATCAGTCCAGCAAAAACTCTTGTCAACCCTACCATCATAATGTATCTAGATCTTATCTCTCTGAACACAAACAGAGCTACCAACCTGGTCCAAGTCATCATCATCTCCCACCTGGAAAAATGCAAATGCATTATTATCTTCTGCATAGATGCTATTGATACTTTGCCTAGATGCCCTTCACTGGGCAGAAGCACTCATCTTCCAGGTATTGTGAGTACTGATTTCTAAATAACTCATAACTTCACCCCCAGAGAATTGTCTTTGAAACCCAAGAGGAGACTTCTGCAGGGATGCCTGCAAGATTATGGCCTCCCCCACCAAGTTGGCTTAAAGCCCCAAGACCTACTGATGCAGGGATATAAAAGTTGGCCCCTTGCCTTGAGTTGGGGCAATTCCGTGGTACAATTTATACCCTAGAGTTTCTCCCTGGATTAGATCCCCCACCCAGTTTCGACTAGACTAAGGCTAGACTTAGATGAAACTACATTTTTGCTCAGCTCCTTTTCATGTCTTATCCTGCTGCCCTCACTTGTTGGTAGGTTTCTCCTAAGAGGACTCCATGAATAAATCACTTGCATAATAATCTCCATCTCAGGCTCTGCTTCTGTGGAACCTAATCTAAGATTCCTTCTAACTGGTCTTCTTTTCATTGTTATTTTCTATTCTGAGCACCATCCCAATAAATCTTAGAGTCAGACTGTGTCCGTCCTCTGCAGAACACTTTCCAGTGGTCTTTCATCTTGCTCACATAAAAGCCAAATCCCCTACAGTGGTCTATTCAACTTAACACAATCTCTCTGATCTAGTCTCATACAAGTCTTTTCTTTTCTCTCTCTACTCCAGTCCCACCTGCATCACTAGGGCTCCTAAAATATGCCAAATACATATGTGGTGGGAGGATGATGCAACTTGATAGAGATAGACATAGATGCATACATACCTATATCTGTATTTATATCTATCTAGTCTCTATACCTATCTTTCAGAATTTAAATTCTATGAGGGCAAAAATTATATGTCTCATACTAGTTTGTTCCCAGTACCTAAAAAAGTTTTTGGCATACAGCAGGAATCAAAATATGTTGAATTCATGAATCATCTAGCATATACCCTTCAATGTTCCTCTTATCCTAACTTTCCTGTCAATGTCCAGAGGAGGAACAGAATTTCATTTAGGGCAAATATAAGTGCTATTAATTGAATGTCAAAGACCATCCTCCTAAATAAGAAAATAAGGGCTATGTTTTCTGCTTCTTGAGCTGAAAGTGCCCTTTAATATCTCAAAGATCCTAGCCTGAGAGAAGCAACAACTTAAAAAAAAGAAATAATTGGGGGCATGGTCTTTTTAAGTTACAGGGGTCTTTGATTATAATTTCGCCTCCATCAGCTTCAGAAGATTAGGTGCCCAAGTTAATAAAGCCTTAAGAACAGCCTAAATTATAATATATACTCAACATTTGATTCAAAGAGTGAATTGCATCTGTCAAACACTCTAGGGTTTACTACAAAAATTTTATTACTTCCTATCCTAAATTCAGTAACTACTGAAAAATAAAAGCCAAATTTAGACCTGAGGTCAGTAATGCTAGTCACAGATGCCAAAAAATCCACCAAATACCAAACAGAAATGACTTTAATTCCACTGTAATACTCTTCTTGTTTTTCAGAGTAAGCACTCAAAATTACATGGAACCCCTATGTTTATCGCAGCACTATTTACAATAGCCAAGAAATGGAAGCAACCTAAGTGTCCATCAGTAGATGAATGCATAAAGAAGAGGTGGTACATATACACAATGGAATATTATTCAGCCATAAGAAGAAAAAAAATCCTACCATTTGCAACAACATGGATGGAGCTAGAGGGTATTACGCTCAGTGAAATAATCCAGGCAGAGAAAGACAAGTGCCAAATGATTTCACTCATATGTGGAGTATAAGAACAAAGAGAAACTGAAAGAACAAAACAGCAGCAGAATCACAGAACCCAAGAATGGACTAACAGTTACCAAAGGGAAAGGGACTGGGGAGGATGGGTGGGAAGGGAGGGATAAGGGCGGGGAAAAAGAAAGGGGGCATTATGATTAGCATGTATAATGTGTGTGTGGGGGGGCACGTGGAGGGCTGTACAACACAAAGAAGACAAGTAGTGAGTCAACAGCATCTTACTATGCTAATGGACAGTGACTGTAATGGGGTTTGTGGGGGGGGGGACTTGGTGAAGGGGGGAGCCTAGTAAACATAATGTTCTTCATGTAATTGTAGATTAATGATACCAAAAAAAATTACATGGAATATTTATTACACAAATATTTTTTTTTTTTTTTTTTGTGAGGGCATCTCTCATATTTATTGATCAAATGGTTGTTGACAACAATAAAATTCTGTATAGGGGGGTTAATGCTCAATGCACAATCATTACTCCACCCCAAGACTAATTTTCGTCAGTCTCCAATCTTTTGAAGCTTAACGAACAAGTTCTTACATGGAGAACAAATTCTTACATAGTGAATAAGTTACATGGTGAACATTACAGGGGCAGTCATCACAGAAGCTTTCGGTTTTGCTCATGCATTATGAACTATACACAGTCAGTTCAAATATGAATATTCATTTGATTTTTATACTTGATTTATATGTGGATACCACATTTCTCTCTTTATTATTATTATTTTTAATAAAATGCTGAAGTGGTAGGTAGATACAAGATAAAGGTAGAAAACATAGTTTAGTATTGTAAGAGAGCAAATGTAGATGATCAGGTGTTGTTACACAAATATTTTATCTGAGTATTTATTACTCCTTCTGTTACAGTAGGTAGATAGCCAAACATGATCAGGGAAGGGGTAAGGGGACTTCAGCCAGTGATTACATTCGGCTAGATGCTTCCTTATATTCTACACACTCCACGTAAGCTGTTCTGTGGGATGCGGAATGAGAATACAGAAACAGATTGGCCAGAAATGGCCAAGTTGGAGGAGAAGTTGACCCAAACTTCACCCCCAGAAACATTATACACTCATTAACATAGTAAAAATCATGCCTCTCCATCATTAACATAGTAAAAAAATCATACCTCCCCCAGACACGATGGTTCTGATAGGGATCAAATTTAGTCAAAAATCCTTCCACCCAAAGTGAGGGCAGAACAATACCAAACTCCAAGAAGATTCTACCTGTTTCCATGAAAGTCAAATCTCACTTAGTGAATATTCATCTCCCTTCATACAAAAGAGGATTACTATAGTCTCCTTGGGGCAGCCCCCTGGGTCTGCCTGAGCCCCAACTCCCCCAGCGTGTACTCTCTCCTTTCTTTCAACTCTAAATCTCAAACTCTTAGTGTTCAATGTCTTTTCTGCATTTGTTCTTGGATTCTTTTTCTCAGTGAGATCAAGGAACCCTCTTGGTAACACTTCTACCAAATCCCTGTTCCTTTAGAAATAGATGGTTAAAGAAATGACATAGGAATAAGTTAACTTGATATAGTCAAGGCAGTCTTAATCCCTCAGTAAAACCTTCCTATTAATGGCAAACTCATGTGTCTCAAACAAAATGACTCACCTGCATTTTTGATTAGGAGTCAAACTGGGCTAGCTGACGAAGCAATTTTCTTAAGTATGTCATTAAAATTAATTTATTTAAATACTGGCCATTAATGTCCACTTGAATTAAATAAACACGTATTGTAGACTCACTGTGTTAGATGGAAGGGTAGGGCCTAGGATTTAAAAAGGAATGGTTGTTAAAAAAAAAGATACTGGTTGGATAAAGACATTGTTTTAGGCACTGCTGATGGAATGATGAATAAACAGGTTATTTTCAGTAAGTAAAAAGAAATATTAACTATTTAATCACATACATATGATTAAAACATCACTTAAGTAGAGTGAAGAGACTATGTATGGTGCAATGACAGCACATAGCAGGGAGTCCTGACCTAAAATAATAGTTCGGGGAAGGCTTCCAAGTGAAGTGAAGTGAATTTTCTAAGATGAAAAGGATAAGGAGGGGCTCACTAAGGGCAAGGAGAGACAGGAGCAAGTGCTCCTGGGAGAGGGGACAGCCTGAGCAAAGGCCCTGAGGCACAGTGGGAGCTCAGTGTAAGGAGCTCAGAGTGAGGCAGAGAATGCTTCAGGACAAGGCTGAAAGGAAGCTGGAGCCAGGGTCACCCTGGCCAGACCAGACCTGGAAGACTGACTGAGGAGATGTCGGCAGACAAGGGCAATGGGAAACCATTAACAGATTTTAAGACAATGGTGTGTGGTGAGTGAAAGGTCGGATTTCTGTTTTGAAAGCTGACTCTGAATGCAGGGTGGACAACAGATTGTATGGGGGACAAGAGCAGAATGCCAAGAAGTGGATTGAAACAGCTATTAACTGTGGTCCAGAAAAAGAGGTAATGTCAGCTTAGATAGGCTGGCACTGGTAAAAATGAAGAGAGAAGGATGGATTCAATAAGTAACTGGGAGGTAAAATTGACAGATCTCAGTAAGAGAATGCTTATAGCAATTAAGGAGGAGGATGACGTTCAAGAATTGGATGAATGTTGATATTCATAGTATAAGGTCCACAGAGAGAAATATGGCATGGTGAGAAGGCAGAGAGGAGAACATGATTTCAATTTTGGTTGTAAAGTGGGATACAAATAGAAAATCGTGAGATAGCAACAGGATTTGCAGGTCTGAATGCCAAGGAGCAAATATGGGCTGAATACATAAATCAGTGAGTCTTTGGTATATAAGTGATAACTTAAGTCAAAGGTATGAAAGGTACAGAGTAAGAAAAAAAGGGGGAAATCTAGAATCAAGCTTGAGGATATCCCAACGTTTAAGGACCAAGGAGAAGTTAAAGGAGAAATAGAGAAGGAGAAGGCAGAGATGAAAGAAGCAGCCCAGGAGAGAGTTGTCTAACTGATGCCAAAGAAGAAGTGCTGTGAGAACAGGGGCAGGGAGAGGCCACATCCACACAGGAGGACTAGGAAAGGCTCACTCACTACCTGGCAGTTGGAAAAGATCTGGAATAACACACATTAAGCCTCAAATATTGGGCTAGTTTACCCAAAACTATAACACTGAATCAGTAAAGATGACCTTGGAATAGATCAGTCAAGATGACTACTGAATATTATTACCAGTAACAGGCAATACAGTTATAATACGGATGCAACACATTTTTTAAGGATCATAGAAAGAAATTACTTTGGGTATCGCAGAGTCTAGAGAATAGCAGAAAGTCAGCAAAATTCATTCCTTCTTCCTGAGGCCCACTGCTAGACCACATTTTTCCAGGCATGGACATGTGACTATAATAATAATAAGATGAGTGGAAGCAATATATGTCAGTCCTCGGCCTGCTCGTAGAAAACATCTGTTTCCCCATTCATCTAGTGATGGGAGGGAAATTTGAAGCTTGAGAGGAGAATGAAGCCATAGATTCATCGGAAGAAATATAGGTGTCTCAATGGCTGGGTGGAAGACAGGCCATCAACCAGCAGTATCAACTGACTGCATGGATGAAGATAAGCTTTTGTTGTTTTAGTCTCTGGAATTTGGGGAGTTATCTGTTACAACAATGAGTATCAAAATGGGTTTGTTTATTTTTGTTTGTTTTTTACAGTTATTACAGTATTATTGACTACATTCCCTATGCTGCACTTCTCATCTCTGCGACTTAATTATTTTATAACTGGAAGTGTGTATTCTTTATCCCCTTCACCTATGTCACCCAGCCCCCCAGGCCCTCCTCTATGGCAACCACCAGTTTGCTCTCGGTATTTATGAGCATATTTCTGTTTTGCTTGTTTATTTCTTTTTTTGACCCATATGTAAGTGAAATCATATGGGATTTGTGTTTCTCTGGCTACTCTGGAGCTACTCAGATGGGTGTCACGTATCTCACGATCCACACTCATCTTTCACCCCTGGTTGACTCACTTGTGAACCATCTTTCAGTGATAGGGACATGTGTTCAGATAGGACAGTGATAGTGTAGTTCAGAGCTACAGGGAAGTTAACTCATTACTAAGCATTTCCTTAAATTTGAATGGGTCAGAATAATTTAAAGTTTTCTTTTTCTGGCAAACAGCATTCTTTTTTGAAGCAAATTATAACTAAACTATATTCTTACTAGAAAGGAAAAAACAAAGTTCCATTTTACTCCTTTGGCTAACAGTTAATTAAAAAGCAAACTCTAACTTTGTAATCAATATTGTGTTACAGTGACTTAAGTAGTAATTAAGCAAAATGTAGTTATCTCAAATTGAAAAAGAAGACTCCATATTTTAAAAATATGTACTCTCTGCTTAGAAGGGCACAAAGATTCACTTAAAATACGTGTTTATGTATTCAGATGCAAGTGTTCAACTGCAAAATATGCAAGTGCTCATATGACAGCTTGGCAAGGCAGCTGGGGAATCTTTAGAGAAAACCTCGTATGGATATTGCATATGCTTAATCATAACTTCTTTTTTTAAGTCTGCAGAGGGAAAGAAAAGACCAATAACGGCATAGTGATAGAACTGGAAAAACTCTACAGGTGGACAGCAGACAGGAAAGAAGAAATATTGAACTCATGAGAGAAAACATTTCTAATGTGATTCAGATGTTCTCTGCATTTTCCATATTTTTCAGGCTTAATTTCAGCATCTGCTTAGTAATTTGACTATGATAATTTGATTTTTTATCTTTCTTTCATCCAGGACCAGCTACATTACTGACAGAGCCCCTCCAAGTAAGAGTATGGCCCTGTGTGAATACACGGGTTGCACAGCCATGACGCTGAGCCTGCCCACATGCCTCTCTAAAAAAAAAAAATTTCAAAATAAACTTAAGGGCAAGATTTTACAAGTTTTATGAATGATAACATTTGGTTACAGTTGTTAAAGTTTTAGTATTAGCAGTGGCCATTAACCACTGTTGTCCCATCAAGACTCTGATATTCATATAAGATCTTTGGCTTCTTGACTTCCTTTTTATTGTCATGTAGATAATAGAAATGTGACTAGAAAAAAGTCTATAAAACAGAACAATGCAACATCTGTCTCTGCCCTAAACTTAGACTGCACATAACAGGAGTATAATTGCCTGGTTTGCTAGTTTCCTTTAATTATCAGTGTACACTGATAATTGAAATATGTTCCTATTTGAGAAATTAGCAAATCTTGGCAAACTTCCCATATAATAGTACCCTGGATAAAAAAAAGTTATTGAAATATCCAAAGCAAGTTCTCTTGATCACAGAGATCAACCTTGGTACAACGTGAAAGGAGATGACATAAATATGTGAATACCGGGAGTGGGGTTCACTGGAGGCCATCTTGGAGGCTATGCAAAATAGAATGTTTCTAGGTGTTCATTTTCTATGTTGATAATGGGGGTGGCTATGCTTGAGTAGCAAAAGGTTTATGGGTAATCTCAGTATTGTCCACTCAGTTATGATGTGAACCAAAAACTGCTCTAAAAAACAAAGTCTACTTTTAAAAATATCTCAAATTTTTATTGCTTATTTATATATCAATGTATTCCAGAAAGAATGTATAACATGTTGGATTTTGAGCTAATTTAGACAATTCCTTCCCTCATTACAAATGATAAATTTAACTATAATTATCTTTCAGTGGAAAAAGAAAGTAGAATCAGTACATTGTAAATACTCAATTACCTAGTGGGTTTAAGTGAGAATTAAAGGAAACTAGCAAACCAGGCAATTACACTCTTTTACTCGTACATTAGGCATTTACATTATTCAAGTAGTATTATCTTAATCATAAGGAATAAATGCACTCACACAGGTAAAGGCACTTGGTGACACATCTGTATTGTCTAAATCCGGTGGGAAGTGATTATAAACTCTGTTCCAAACCACAGTGTCCATGTCTTCAGATTGTATTTGGCTTCTACCAGATGGTGAACCAAAGAATGAAAGCTTCTTATAACTCCGGATACACAGACATTGATGTTCAGTTTCTGGCTCTACTCTAAACTGTGTAACTTGAAGTAAATTGCCTTACTGTGGAGTAATCTGGAATATTACTAATATTTCTAATGCCTACAAATGTGAGCCTAACTTCCTTAAACCATGCCATGTGCTCTGTAGCCAAGATTAAACCATAATAATTAGTATTAGTATAAATTGCAAGAAAAATGTGCTAGTATATAAGTACTATAAGTAGCTGCTTCCAGTTATTAGTCATCATCGTAATTTTGGCATGTGCATTCACACTGTTGATTTTAATGGAGCACATAAAATTGTGTTCAGGAGTGAAATTGTGACATTAAGGGCTTTTATTGATGCAAGCAACATTGTATTTTAACCCAGTAATTTCACTTTTGGAAACTGGCAATCCCTCCATCTTAGTACAACTCTGCTCCCTCAAGTATTTGCAGTGAGATCTTGGGAACTCTGATGGTTCTGAGAACAGTATTTTTTGTCCCTAAAGATAGAAGTTTGAAACTCCAAAATGATGAAGCTGCTGTTGCACACTGCTGTAGCTTCGTCATGACATTTGGCTCTTGGAAGAGGAAACACAGTTCAGCACTAAGCCGAAGGGCATCCTAAATAGACCAATTCATTCAGATAATTGAAGCTTAGGTTTATTACATAAAGGATTAGTCACAAAATGGCTAGGCTACAGCCATCAGGTTTCTCTCAAGATATATGAAGGAAACAACAAACCGATGATCAAGTGCAATTTATAACTCTTTAATATATGCATTCTAAGTTCTTAATAGGAGGCCTTACACAGTAATCATACATGCTAGTTTCAGTGAAAAATCCCTTAAATAGCAAGACTATTTTCAAGGAATATAATGTGGTCAGATAAGCTTAAACCTATATACAAGGACCACTGCCATTGATGCCTACAAAACTTCAATCCTAGGCTTACTGCTACAAAAGATGTGTAATGTCACAGCACACAAAAGCCCATGAGAGAATAAATCAGTATAATAGCTGTGCATGCAAGCATGTGGGCAGTGGAGGGGGGAGGAAGGGAAACAGACTATTCACTGGAAACCTATACAGTATTTATGTTCACCTAGATCAGCTTTTCTCAAACTGCAAGAGGTTGATGAGGTGTTCCAGGGAATAAGTTTTCCATTAACATTATTATTTCTCAAAGAAATTTAATGTAATTAAACAAACTTGTGTAATTATTATTATCATGCAAGAATCTGCACTAAAGAAATCAAGGGAAATTGTGCGAGTCTTAAACACGTGAGTTTGAACTAAATATCAGTGTTTGGGGAGTATTTATACAATAATTGTACTGATAAATATTGTCTCTAATAATCATTGCTCTTTGCCATGTAACCTGTTGTATTTCAACTATTTTTGTCTTTTCTTACTTTCCCAATACAAGTGAAAAGGACAATCTATTTAATTTGTATCCGTGTTTTGGCCCTGTGATTGAGTTAGGGCATGAGTTGTTTTTTATTGTTACTTGTAGTAATTAATTTGTCATAGATCATTTTTTTGTCCTCTTTAAGTGCAGATTATAATCCATGAGTCACTGTCAGTGTTCTACCAATATGTAATCATGTAACATTTATTCAACAGTCAATCAAGTTTGGGAAATGTGTATTCTGAATAAATCTTCTAATAATTTCTATCATTACGTGGTACACTCCAGAATGGGGACAGAATCAATGAACCATAGGATTTTCATGCTGGGAGAGACTTGGGTATGGTCACCTGCTTTACATAAAGCAAGGCCCTGAGCGGTTAGGTGACTGGGCTCAGTTTATTTTGTGAGTTATAAAAAGGATGACTTCTAGATTCCAACTCTGTGCTCTTCTTCCTGATTCTTTCCTCTCTGATATCAGAGAGTGAGAGAGAAAGAGAGAGAGAGAGAGAGAGAGAGAGAGAAAGAGAGAGGAAGAGGGAGAGGGAGAGGGGGAAGGAAGAAAAGCAGGAAAGAAGGAAAGGAAAGATTGTGGCCACCAAGAACGGAAGAGCTGGCTCGTGCTCTTGCTGCAGAATTCAAAGATAACCTGAAATACGTTTGCTATATGATCAAAAAAGTTAAATCTCCATAAATACAATGAAAAGAATAATAAATAAATAAATCTCCATAAATAATCAGCTATGCAGAAAAGATATTAAGGACTGTGAAAGATACCCTAGGGGTTAACTATAGATTCTAATAAAGAATGGGATCATGGGGAGTCAACATAGATTAGTGACTCATCTTGAGCAAAAGCAAATTAAGCTTGAATTTTGAAAATGGTTTAAAAACTACTTAACTCTCTCAGGGGATTTTTAGGCTGTAACAAACAGAACTCACTCATGCTAGCTGAAGCTGAAAAGGAGAATTTATTAAAAGGTTATAGGATTCTTTTGTAGAAATTCAAGGCTAGGAAGGTAGCTAAACCTCCTATGGGATTAGAACTCAACTAGAAAGCTGTAAAATCAAGGCAGCTCTACTCTCGTCTCTGTGTTCCTCTTGCGGTTCACAGTCCCTCACCTATATGTCCCTGGGCACATCAGTTTCTCTTCCTTCTCTGAAAACCGCTCTTCCATTTCAAGCCACAGTAAAGAGAGAGTAGAATCAATGGGTCCCAGATCCAAATTCCTCAGAAAACCTGTTCTTCAATCTTGGGCATCTGGTGGAGGCAAGCAATGCAGAGGCAGGACGTCCTGTCCCCTCAACAGCAACTACAGAAGCAGACCCTCTAGAATGGCATCATCTACTATCATTGGTAGAGTCTTTCAAACAAGTTCCCAGGTGCAGAAAATAACCATTGGCAGAGGAAGCATTTCACTTCTCCAGCGGTAACCATCCCTTGGGAAGAGGGCAACTACTGGTCACAGCAAAACTAAGAATGCACAGAAAATGAGCTGAGGCAGGCAATAGAAAGGAGGAATCCACACTAGCTTCTTTGAATATCACTGCCCTGTTCCAGTTCAAGGTTGCAGCTGCAGCAGGCTCTGTTTTAGGACTCAAAAGTGAGCCCAAGAGGAGTACAAATGGGGTGACAACCAGAGCTTGCTTACTTCCTTTACTCTCTGGACTTGCTCTTCCCAGTCCTAGCCACTCTGTTCAGAACTCCTTCTCACCAGTTTCCTGCCATGTCTACTTCTTGCCTTCCTGTGGCCCTAGGACACAGATAATAGTGAAAAAAGAGGGATTATTTGCAATGACTACCGCCAGGTGGACATGCTGTTAGAGATAAACTAACCAATCCTGCTGTGCTGAAGTAATACGTGATTTCAAATGGGACAGGCTTGGTTTCAATCCATGCCTGATGCTTAGAAGCTATCTAACCTAAATTAGTTTACCTGAACTTGGCTTCTGATTTCTCAAGATAATAAAGATTTCCTCCATGAGTTTTTGGGTAAATATATAGTATAATTTCAGATTGTGATAATAATAATTGTTCATATCAGTATTTTATATGAAAACAATAATTGGATTGCTAATCTATAACTCTTCTCCTAAACCATGGTCATAACTTCTACAACAGGCCATGAATATTGGGTCCTTTCATGTAAAACATAACCATGAGAACTGTGTGAAAACAAGAATTTATCAGTCACAGGACCGTGCCCACAAGCCAATTACAATGTTATAATGGACAACAACGCAGTACATAAATGGAAAGAAGGAAGGAAGACAGGGAGGGACGAAAGGTGTGAGGAAGGAGAGGAAGAGAGAGAAGAGAGACCTTCGAAAAAGTGTCTACTGTGTATTGTGTTCTATATATATACATGATCTTATTTCTTCTTCACAAGCCATCTTTTGTAGACAATATTGTTCCCATTTTACAAATAAGTGAACAGAGATTCAGAAAGATTAAGAGACTTCCAAGAAATATTTAAAAAGTGGTCCAGATAAAATGATGCAATGGGATCACATTAGGAAAACATAACTTTTAGCTATGAGATTCAGGTCTTTGTGAAACAGATGAAATTTGAGTCCTTCCATACCAGATTGCATTTGGGCACTGGCAGAAATACCAGTAAGAGCAAGGTCCTAATGGTAGAAAATGGAGAGCTTGACTATCTGGTCAATGAGTTGTGATATTTCTGTGGGCAGTGGAAAATCATTAATGGTTAGTAAAGACATGGTACGTTCAGATCTTTGGGCGTGAGGCTATGTATGAGGAAAATGGGGTGGAGAACATATGACAATTAACCAAAACAAAAGATAGAGTTTGGTTTAGGATAGTGACCATGAAAATGGAGAAATGATGATGGTGTAAAAGGAAACTGTAGAAGTAGATTCAACAGGTCTTGCACTTGACTGGATGGTCAATAAAGGACATAGGCAAGGATGTCATGGATTTGGGAAATAAGGGACACTCACAGTAGCTGGAAGTGAACAAGGAATCAGACAGACTCTTCTCCCTTCAACTCTCTGGCTTTCTGTTTAACAGGAAGCTAAATTTGAAGCTGTTTCTATACTAACAAATATAAAGCATATTGTTTTCATAAACCTTTGTAAAATCTGCTGTATTCTCTGGCATGTTTGCAAATAACACCACGGTCTCCAGACAGTTTATATGCAAGATGTTTCACATTACTAACAGAGAAATATCACTAAAATAATATTCTATAACAAATGCATGAAGGTCATTCCTTAAAAGACTATTTTAAAAATGGAAATACATTTGCTGAGAACTGTTAATAAATTGATACTTCCTTACATATTAGATGCACTATGTTTTTGCTTACTGCGGGTCTGGGTTGATTATTCATCCTCAAGATATTTGGAACCGTGGTTGTCAACTCCAGCTGCACATTGGAATTACCTGTAGAACTTTAAAGAATGCTAACACCTGAGTTCTAACTCTAAGGTTCGGGTGGAATTGACCTGGGTGGGTGCCGCCTAGGAACTGGAATTTTTTTTAAAGTTCTTAAGATGATTCTAATATGAGGCCAGGGTTGAGAAGCCCTGAACAATAAGCATAAAAAAAAAATTGAGATAATTAAGAAGGTTGTCTTGCTATCAAAAAAGACTATTAGCTATGTTTATATAATTTGTGCATATATAATACCAAATCAGTCTTTTCTCAACATTAGTAAAATATGATATATTCAGTTTGAAAAGTTCTATTACAAAGGAGGGTTTAGTGGGCTGAGTGGTCAGAATTGGGAGAGTAAATGAATAATCAAGAAGACTGTGAAATATTCTGGCTTCTGAAGCATTTCACTCATTTTTCTGACTTCGCAGCAACTGCTGGAATAGTACAGCTCCCCTCTGACCCTTCCCTAGATCCTCTGCAAATGTTGGTCACTGACTAGCTGACCCCAGAAGTAGATTCCAAGTTCCTTCCCTCAGCCTCCCAATAGCAGCTGCCCTTTCGAGGGTACAAAGACAAGAAAAAGCTTTTGTACACATTGAAACTCAAAGAAGAGAGAGCTGACTGTTGGCCCTGCTTCTTTATATTTGGAGGAAGGCTGAAAGGCCCGTTTATTTCCAAATGTCTTCTCCCTCCTCTCACACATTGACTGAAGTGCCAATTAACTCCACGGCTTAAGGCACTATCAACAGAAAGTCCATATTAAATGTGCCTATTGCCCAGGAAGAAAAAGGCATAAAAGTGCTTATTGCCTGGGAAGAGTAAAGTAGCTCCTTCCCTCATTCACCATTGCTCTCTCCCTTCTTGCCTAAGGATTAGGGACTTTTCAGAAAGATCTGGAGTGAAATAGGCATTCTGCTCCCTTCTCTCTAGCAGGCAGGACTGTGAGGGAATAGGACAAGGTGCACAGTGACAGCCACGGGGTATTTCTAGAGAGTTCTGCAGTACTATGACCTCTGCCTGTTCTGAATTGCTCAACCACTACTGCATTCACTAGATTTTTTCTCGCTTGATTCTGGCTATCACTCATTTTATTACTTTTCCATGGAGAGCCCTGCTCCCCAATGCTCACAATAGGAAACCTATCCTCCTCTCAAACCTCAGTTCATATGCTCATTCACCCATTTAACCACACAAACGTGAATCAGTCTTTCTTTCCTCTCTCAGCTTTGGAGTCGAACATCTTTGCACTGGCCGTTCAAGTAACAAATTTTGCCTTTGTCTAAATGTAGTTTTCACGCAGCAGTAATTCCATACTTTATGCATAACAGACACTCAATAAATCTGATCAATGAATCAACTGGATCAATTTAAATATCATCACAGACTTCATGCATAACTGGAATACTCTCAGTCTTTAAATAACTAATACATTTAGGCATGCAAGTGGGAAAAGTTTCAGAGCCTCCTCTGGAATGGACATCTATAGAGGCATTTAACTATGCAGACATCTATAGAGGACTGAAAGCAAACATGAATATTCTCAACTAGTTTACCTCATGGAATCACAGCTCTATCAGGAGTCTCTAACAATATGTATGTTCTTTACAGAAACATTATTTAAATAAGCTTGGTTCATACAAGTCCCAGTAGTCATCCTTATAATTGTACCAATGAAAGCACTATAATTTTTGGTTTAAAGAAGCTAACATATTTTCTATCAGGGTGACAAGAGGGTCACTACTTGTTTCAGGAATCCTGCATGTACCACACTCAAGAATGACTTCTCCATCTTCAGGGACTAGCAAGCCGTATGTTTATTTATGAGACCTTAATACAAACTATCCTTGCTTCCTGATTGCTGAGTGAGCTACAGGGAAAAGACTTTAATTAAGTCCTTACCAGTTCTAATTTACTTAAGGGGCATTTCTACATTGCTTCTATTGCAATCCATGGAGTTTTAGCTTATTTACAATTACTTTGCTTTTGCTTCAAGAACCTTATGTGCCCCAAATCAACCTTGTTCCTATCTGAAGTTTCACAAAATTTGGAGAGGCATTTGAAGAGTTCTAGTTTCCAGACATCCTGTTCCCAGAAGAACTTAACACAGAGCTTTTATAGCTGGTACTTAGTATAACTGGTGAAAGAATAAATGAATGGTATTTACATTTTACCAGCAGAAGTAACTGAGGTAAGAATTTGAACTCTTCAGCATTTGGTTCAGAAGAATGGCCACAAAATGGAGTTTGGGGCTGAAAAGTCTCATTTGAAACCGATCTAAATATCATGTAAAAGTTTACTTGCCTTTTATTATTAGGTATCTTTTGCTACACATGTATTTTTCAACTAGATTATAAATTATAGAGGAATTATGCTTATTGCTCAGCACAGAACTTTGCACTGAGCAGAAGTTCTCTAAGTGTTTGGTTGACTGATTTAATTCTACATCATGCAAAATTTCTCCCTTGGACTCATATTCCTCCCTGTTCCCTACCCTCCACACCAGTACAGCTTTCTGGATGGGACTATAATGTCCAAGGTCAGATAGATCCATTCACACAAACATAGTGCCAAGACCAGCCTCTTGGGAAAATTGCAAAGTGTCGAGGTATGTACTCACTGACCTTTTTCTTCACTATTTCCCCTTCTCCACCAGGTATTCACTGATCCTCTATTCACTTCAGAAAAGAATCAGATCCACCCATTAATCCAAAGGTATATCACAAACTTAATTTTACCCCTCTTGGCATTTACACTTCAAAAGAGGTCTCAAAGGAAACATAATGCTCAACCCAAAGAAACAAGGCTACTTATACTGTTATAAGCTCAGAGATTTACTTATGACGTTGACTGTGAGGTTAGACTCTAGATGACAGTCACTCCTTCTATTTCTTTCTCAGCCTCAAATGCTAAACAAGAATCACCACAGGCCTTCTGTGTTCAGGTACTCCACAGTCCACCCTGAGAACTACCTTCGAGAAGAGGAGGAGGAAATTCAGGACATTTACACTCAGGGAAGTTCACTTAATATCGCTCCAGCGTCTATGCCTTGATAGCCAGCATGAGCTCATTGCTGGAAATTAGCTCTTCCCCCAGAGGCCCAATCCGGGCATCTATGACTCTCCAGCCAGTTGCTTTTTGCTGTTTTCTAGGATTCTGCTTCATGTGGGCTCTGGAACATTCCCTCCAGTTCTTTGGCCTTGCTACCTCTGTGAAAATGACTGCCAGTATTCTCAGCTCAGCTTCCTCTGCTCTGCTGCCCACATTCCCCATCCAGCTGCATGGAGGTAACACTGCTTTCCATCTGCCTGAGGGTCAGTCTGCTCCTCTCTCCACTTGATAGAGGGCCTGAGGTGAGACTTCTTGAGGCTGGGAGCTCTGCAAACACTGCACCCTGGAGATAATCACAGGGCTGCTTGTTTCTGACCATTGCAATGTGCCCAGGAACCACATCAGCCAATTCCCTGTTTCACAGACAAGTCTCAGATCCTCTTGGCCCCAGTAAAAGAAAAAAACCCTCTGCTCCACATGTGTGTCCTCCTTCAAAAGCTCATCTCTTTTTTGCCTAAGGATTAGGGACTTTGCAGAAAGATCTGAAGTGAAATAGGCATTCTTTTCAGAAAAACCCACTCCATGTGATTTTGTCACCATTGCCCATCCTCCCATCAAAAACTAGTCCATTGCCAGAGTATTTCCAAAATCTAGATTTTAAAAAGTTTTTCCATAATCAAAATGCTACATTAAACAGTGGCTGTCAAGCATTTGGCTACAAGCCACAGTAAAAAAATACATTTTATCTTATGTAGTAGTAACTTTAGACATAAAAACATACATGTAGCTAAAAAAAAAAAAAGCTAAACCAAAAAGAAAAATAAAAACTTACATTGTGTTATACCCTGAATTATTTTATTATACTCCATTAAAATAAGAGAATCAACTGATTGGTTACACATTTCACTGAGTCCCTACACAGTTTTAAAATACTGCTTTAGAAAAATGTCCTTGGCAGCCCAAGAACTGGATCAATTGGGTTCCTAATAAAGAAGGAACCACAGTGTTAGCAAGAAAAAGATAACAATTGTTGCTATTTGAAGAATCCATCCATTCTATTAGGCTACTTTCACTGAGAGCAACAGTGCTTATTTTACTGGGAATTTTATTATTTCTTTGCTATGTCCAATAATCACAGAGCTGAGCTGTTTTCTTCCTGTTTGCACTTCAAGTTGAAAATGTCTCCTTCACAGATTGCTACCGGTGCAAGTGCCATTCAAGTACACCAGCATGAGCAAGCCACTACCACAGCAAACAGCTGCAGAATCTACTGAAAGACTGCTACAAGCCCTACAGTTTAAAAAAAAAAAGATACATTAGTACCTCCCATGATCACTGGCAAAGCATGAATTCTCTGTTGAATTGATTATGTTTGGTGGAAATGTAAGATTTCCCCAGGATACATTGAAAGCCGGTGCCTTTTAAAAGGAAACAAAGTTGTCACATAAAAGAAAACTTATTTATTTCTGTTATGAGGTTGCTCCTGGCTGTGTGGATCACAATGGTTACCAACTGCCAGCTGTGAACAGGTCATACTGCACTATTTACCAAGAAGAGGAAAAACGTAGTGACTGGTACATTCCCATTTCCATTTTTAATTTCCCAGGGGTCACAGGGGAGGTTGACATTTTACAAACACATCATTTTCTCATGATCACTTTAAAAAAAAATCATAATTAGTCAAAATAATGTGCACTAGGTATCAACTGCTGTGTAACAAATATCCCAAAACCTAGCACCTGAAAACAACATCTATTATCTCACACAGTCACTGGGAACCCTGAATGCGGAAGCAGCTTAGAGGGAGGGTTGTCTCTCAGGAGGAGGTTGCATTCAAGCTGCCAACCAGGGCAGTGGTCCCCTGAAGGCTCAGCTGGGGCTAGAAAACCTTCCCCAGCCACCCACATGGTTGTTGGCAGGCCCGGGTCCCCTGCTGGTTGTTGGTCAGAGGTCTCCCTACCTTACCTCCTTGGCTACTTCAGAGGCTGAGTGTCTTTATAACTTGGCAGCTGGTTTCCCCCAGAGTGAATGATGAGAAAGAGAGAGCGAGACAACGTCCAAGGCAGAATCTGTAGCTCAAAAGTGCCGTACTATTACTTCTGCTGTATTCTACTGGTCACAGAGATCAACCCTGATACGATGTGAAAAGGGACCACTAGAGGCCAAGTTGGAGGTTGGCTACAACAGAAAGTTTCTTTAGATGCCCATTTTCTATGGTGTAGCCAAATAATCTGATGCTCAAATGGCTACTCTATTGCCTCCCACCATGAAACTACAGTTCCTAACTTGTTTTTTTAGGGAAGGTTCTGAGGGAGTAAGGCCTAAAATCTGTTGCTAGACACCTCAGAAGAATGTACAGATGAGCCACTACAGTGTTGCACACCATTTCTTGGAATCCTAGGATCCCCTGAAAACTTTCCAAAGACCTCAGGTTCAGAAACACTGTCTTCAACAGTTACCATCTTCCTACAATCATTAGGCACAAGGATATGGCTGCTGTTGGGAACTTATAGTAGGATGTACATATAAGTAATGCCTATTAGACTTCTACAGTTAAATCCTAGTGGACATTTTCATCTAACCAGATATTCAAAGAGTTTTGCATAGAACATAACCATACCCAGAGCCAGCAATGAAGATACTCCTAGATGGGAAACACAAATCCTTACATATACTGCAATTTATTGCAATGTATGTTCTTATTGTTACTGTGATTAAACGATGCAGGACAGTTGGCAGACGTGCTATGTAACATGAAAAATTGTTGATAGTTTTTAAAAAGTGTTACTCAGAGAGAAATCTATGCTTACTGGTGTGAATATCTCAGAAGGAATGCTTCTATGAAGTAAATAAGCAGCCATTCCTATGCTGAAGGCTGAATTCTGTGATCTCTGTCATTATAAAACCAGCTATTGACCTTGACAAGTACAGGAGGTGCTTTGCAGAAAGTAGATATGACAAGGTCTGTGACTGCTAGGTTTGCATCTAAACAAAGGTAGAAGACTTGGCCTCAAGAAGAAGCTCACACACCTCCTTCAGAGTATGGCCAAGCATTCTTTTTCGACTATAACCCTGAGGGCTGGGAAAACCGAATACATGATAAAAGGCAACTAGGCCACCTTAGAGTTTGTTATCTCTATATACACAGGTAAACAGGTAGGTGTATTCATGCATCATAGCCTCTTATTATAAATCGGAACTTGGAAATAGCTCATTTAGACACTTTGTGGAATGTAATAGCATTGACAAATAAAGACTTATGTTTCTAAACTTAAAACAATAAAAAGCAGACATTTTATCTTCTACAAGGTACAGCCATTTGTCAACAATTCATGACCTGGATTATGTGGTAACTCATCCTAGTTATTTGATAACTCTGTTGCTTTCATTCTCTCTAACAAAATGCAAGTTCCCATTCTAATGTGACTGAGGGGCTCAGCAAATAATTAAACTCAGAGAGAAAAACAAACTTCAAACATCTTCAAAGCAAAATATTTCCCCTTCACTCCCTTGTTTAAAAAAAAATGCAACTTTCTATTCTTTTGCTTTTCAAATAATAGCAAATATTTTAGGCATATAAGACTTACTGCTTCCAGTGGCAGCATGAGACCACATCAGGAAACACTCTGGGACTATGTTTATATGATCACACAGTAAGCTCAGTATCAGGATTTGGTGATTTAATTGAAAAAATGATTTAAAAAATTATTTTAACTTTTTGTTGAAAGAAAAACAAATATACTAGAAAGTACACAAATCATAAGCATACAGCTCCATAAACTTTTACAAAGAGTACACCATACAACAAGCACCCTGATCAAAAAACAGTATCATCGGCATCCCAGAAGTCTCCATGTATCCCTGTCTAGTCACTAGATGCCCCCAAAAGGGTACCCACTCTTCTGATTGCTAGCACCAAAAACTAGTTTTGCCTATTTTTGTACTTTATGTAAATGGAATTAGACAATATGCATGTTTTGTGTGTCTGGCAACCTTATAGCTGAGAGATTCATTAATATTTGTGAATGTAATTGTAATCCATTCATTCTCATTACTGATTAGTATTACACTGTGTGAATACATTACAATTTAGTCTTTTCTTTTTTGGATGGGCAATGGGTACTTTCCAGCTTTTGTCTGTTGCAAATAGTGCTGCTGTGAACATTTTTGCTATGGAACATTCTTTTGATGAATATCTGTATGCAGTTTTATTTGATATGGACCTAGGGGTAGAACTGCTGGGTCATAGGATACATATATGTTCAGCTTTAGTAAATACAGCCAAACTGATTTTCAAAGCTAAATGTACCAATAGACACTCTCACAGACAGTGACTGAGGGTTCTTGTCACTCTACATTCTTGTCAATACTAGGTAGGCCTTTTTTATCTTAGCAATTCCTATGGGGAGTAGTGTTACTGAATTGGGGTCTTGCTTTTCCTTGACAATTAGACTGAGCTTCTTTCCTATGTTTATCAGCCATTTGGATATCCTCCTTGGTGAAGTGCTTTTTTAAGTCTTTTGCTCACTTTCCTAATGGGATATCTGTCATGTCCTTACTGACTTATAGTAGTTTGTTACATATTCTGGATTCAAGTCTAGAGTGAATTTTGTATTCTTACATCAAAAGTATAAGATGATGTGGCTCCACTATATGAGTGGATTAAAAACAGAAAATGAAGTGTTTGAAATTCACTTGATAAATATTTATCAAGCATCTACTACATGCCAGACATTTTGCTAGGTTATGTGGAAATGACTTACAACACTAGACCCTTACCTCAACAAATTATGGGTTATAATTGCAGAAGTTCAGGTAGAATACATTCTCTTATTGCACCTTTCCTCTACCTCAACACCTGAGATCAAATAATTTCAAAGGCTTTCCACTTCTACAGGTCTGAAAAACCAGCCCAAGAATTAGGGCATATCCTTGAACCAAATCCAGTAGTTCATACAGCTTCCAATTAAATGACTCAAATTGTAAGAAAACCCTCTTATTAAATGTTGTGCTCTGGCCTGCTGCCCTAGAGCATTGGCTGAGTTTCCTAGCCTCTGGTCCATGATGTGGATCACAGAGAGAATGAGGAGCCTGTGTGGTCAAGCTAATGAATTTAGGTAATAGGGGTGCTGGTGACAGAGCTCGAAATGTCTAACAGTCCAAGAATCAAGGGCATAGTCTTCAAAGTTGCAAGGGAAAGAGGCCAGAAGGAACTTCCTGCCTGGAATCCAGACTAGCCACAAGACAGAGCCATAGTCATTCTTGGCACTTCCACTTTCTGGAAGGGCCTGCTACCTTCTACTCTGTGTAGCTCAGGCTTCTGTATCAAATTCAAATATCTTTTACTATTCTCTGCTTGAGCTTGCTAAATAACTATTTCACCAATCCTAAATAACAAAATATATCCAGTTATTAAATCCAACTAATTCATCTCTTTCCATTGACCAGAATCCAAAACTGTTAACATCTTTGATGGTTGAGTGGAAATGCTAATATTCTTCAGACTTTAGATCTTCTAACCCCTAGAGTAGGCACTCCCCCAGAAGCCCCACTGATGTGTTAAAATTTAATTTTACTTAGAAATTCTTAATTTATATGTGCATTCTTAGATAATAAAAGTTATTCTAGACTACGTTCATTTCTTCATGGAGAGCTATAGTCCATAGTATAAAACAGGATTAGTTCTATATTATCATCAGCCTAAAATAAAGTCATTTAAAAATATTTTAAAATCATTTTTTAATAATAAAAGCTTCATTCTAGAAAACTTGGGAAATAAAAGGATAGAGAAATATAAAATAAAATCACCTATAATCCTACCTGCCCTAGTCTCTGATAATACTTTAGCATAATTTCTATCCATTATTTTGCTTATGCTTTTAAAATAATATCATATGTTCATATTTTCACAGTCTTTAGAATTAACTTAAATTCATGGCATCAGATCCTCCAGCTTTGAAAAAGCTCTTAGTAAAGCTAACTTCTAATGTTTATATAATATACCATAAGAGTGATGTGCCATAGTTTAATTATCTTCCCTCCCTTCAGGCATTTAGCATTTTTTAAACTACTTTCACCAAATAAATAGTGTTGAATTTTTTGTCCAACAAAACCACTCTTCAATTTTGGATTTTTTTTCCTGACTATATTCCAAGAATTAAAATGTGTACACAAATATTTTTTAAAGACATACATATTTCCAAAATATTTTCCACCAAGGTGTTTTTAAATTTTGTATGAATGTGGTTTACTTTGCCCTCATGAACACTGGGTAAACATTCTTTCTGCATACGTTTCACTCATTGATAGATGAAAATTGTTTTTACTTTTGTTGATTTCTAGCAGAGTATTTTTCAATTGTTTATTAGCCACATGAATTTTCTTATTTCATGGATTCATTCATTTATCCAAACATTTATCGAGCATCTACTAAGTGCCACACAGTGTTCTAGACTGAAGAAGCTAGTGGGGAGAAACAATCCATACACAGACTACCATGAAGTATGTCAGGTAATGATCAGTACTACAAGGAAAAAATAAAATAGGTGAACAGTTAGAGAATATGAGTACTATTTTAGATAGGGGGTTAGGGAAGACTTTTTTCCAATGAAATAAAGCTTAAGAAACATTGTTAGTTTTCTGTTCATTTCTTCTGCTAGTTCATTTACAGGAATTTTCTCTCTTAAATTGTGATTCAATAAAAGATAGTCAATAACTACATAATGTGGGACTAACAAAAACAATGTAACTTCTTACATCTCCTCGACTCTACTTCCTGTCTTCTCAGAAAGCACGATGACACTTAACCTACATCCAAACCTACACCACTGCTTGCAATACATTTAGCTTTTTCCTGTAAATAATGTGATATATGATTATATGTGTACCCACATACATGTATACCCATAAATCAGCAAGTTGGCTTTGTTGTTTACACAGACATCTGTTAAAAATTAACTGGTCTTAATGATTTAATTGTGAATACTAAAATCAGTTTTTCTTTGAATACATAAAAACCAGATGGTTTGGGAATCAACCCCAAGAAGGAAAAAAATGGTGGTAATTAATAATACCAAACTCATAAGGTTATTTTAAGAATTTCATGAGTTAATTACATGCTTAGCTAGATGCCTAGTATATATTATATACTCAATAACATTTTAATATTTTCACTATTAACTTAATTAGCACCAAATATTGCTCAACCAGGCAAAGCAGCTCAAATATTTTCTCACCTCTCTCTTACATTTCTTCTTGGAAATCAAAGAACCAGTGTCATGAAAACTTGACTGTGATGTTGACTGCCATTTAAAATTACAGCAGCGTATAAACCCATCTGCTCTCAAATTTCCTTATGCAAATGAGCATCATTTGAAATGCTAGAGATTTATATCAGATTTAGTCATTCCTCTATTTTTTAGTCCTCTGAAAAGCTCATGTAAGTTTGCTGGGAATCTGGAATTCATCAAAGGTAGAGCTCCACATCTTGCTCTTTGCTCTAAATGTAGACACTGACAAATGAAAAGTCTAAATTCGCTATTCTTTTTAGGCTGATGTGAAATTTTCCTGAGTCATTTTGTAAGTTCTATGAAAACATCTTAAATCTATGAATGGGTCAATAAAAACACTTTGAAGCAGAGCCTAGGTAACATTAGTAATCAAAATTCATCATATGTGCCCAGCACAAAAGATTTTCTTAATGAATTATCCATTAAGATGTCAGGTAAATTAATTGGCATGGACTGTTCTACAAGAAAGTGGAAGGACAGTGTAACAGTTAAGTGCCCTGGACACTGAAGGAAATCGATGAGCATGATGACGATGAGGGTGGCGACGACGGTCACGGCTCCTTTTCCCTCTCTGGGCCTCCATGAGCTTCTGTCTCTGCTCTCCCAACCTCCGGCGCTTCACTTCCTCTTCTGGGAAAGTACAGATATAAGTTGGCTTCCAAGGCTGTTTAGACTTTTGAATCCTAAATGGGAATTCTATATTAATGTCAAAATCCACAATGTTAAATTACATTAACTTCATCACCCATGTGCCCCTTCTTCCTCACTGCATAGAATTCAAAAGAAATTATGAGTCTGGCCACTGCAAGACTTTGGACTAAGAAAAAAACATTGTTGAACATAAATCGCTTCATTTGACAATGCTGTTTCCCACCTCTCAACTCCTCCACCTAATGGCAAGAGGAGTGAATAGCAGCCGTTTTCTTGATTCCATAGTTAAGAAGCCTGACAATATTTTTCCTTATCTGCCCAAACGTTCAGGATTCTGACTGAAACATCAGTTTCTCTCCCCTCCCTTCCACAGTCCTACACGCCACTCCAAACCAGCTGCTAGCTGACAGCCCAGGGCCAAGTGATCACAAATAAGACTGAGAGGTCACAGACCTGCTCTAGCTAGTGACAAGAACATGAGCTAGAATTCAATGCTGCTGCTTGGAAGTGGCATGAAATTGGGTACTGTTAAATCTGTTTTCTTTTTAATTGGTCTCTAATGACAATTTTCCTCACTGGAGATGAAAGGCTGCAGTGAGATTTACGTGAGAGGACAGAGGAAAGTGCTCAGCACATTCTGACTGCACTTAGTGTTAGAGAGAGCCACAGAAATCATCCACTATCTCCTGCACCTGTTTTGCAGAGGAGGAAACTGAGGCACAACGAGGCTAAATGACTTTCTAGAAATCACATCCGTCTTTACTGTCGGAGTCCATATCCTTGAGAAAGAGGCTTATTCTATAACCCGCTGCATCCAGGCTACATGGCTCAGTCCTCCCCATCCTCTGCTCTAAACAAGTGAGAAGTCATATTACACTCTCTAGAAAAATGTGAGACGGAGCATGTTTAAGTTAGGAAAAAATAAATTAGAATATATACCCAACAAAATACAGCACAGTCTTGCAAAAGGAACTTCAGCAGAATGGATTTACGCCACGCACCCCACATACGGTGGATTAGCACACCGTGAAAAACTGATGATGCTTTCCAGAGCCCAGGGTTTGGTGTCAATAACTGAAATTAACTATGGTCCTTGGAAAGGTTTTTCATTATTCCTCCATATCACTTTAGAGTTGTCCTCTTTGTGTCGCAGCAGCTGTTTGATCAGATTCCATTATATCTTTAAGGAACTATTTAAAATCCATTATTGGGTTTTGCTTTGCTTTGAGCCATTTGTTTCATTGTTACACTATTTGGGTTTTACTGGGCTTTGTGTGCGTGCGTGTGTGTGTGTGTGCGCATGCTAACTGTTGGTAATAATAGTTGAGCTACATGGGCTACAGAATACCTGCTCTGAGTTTACCTCCCAAATCTGTGATGCAGACTTATCATCCTAAAGAGCTGTATCAGTCTAAATGGGGTCCTCAGAATACCTACATCTGAATCCCTTGTTTAGCTGTGGACATCCCTGACCCCTTCCCACACAGACTGATGAAGGTCTGTTGGGGTGAACTTATAGAATATGCATTTTAAGTGCTCATTCTTGATGATTCAAATGCACATTAAGTTGTGAGAGTCCTTGTCAGGAGGATAAAAAAAGATTCCACCCAACCACAAAGAGCAAAGGAAGAAATTAATATTCTGCTTGTCCCAGAAAGCCCAGCCCTTGGCATCCTTTTCAGCTGGTACAAGACTGAGTTTGTAGAACTCCTTAATGAGAGACTTCCACCACAGGATTTTCAACGATTTGTTCCTAGTCCCTGTCCTGAGAACAAATTACAAAGACACACAGATGGTTTTCAGTTATCTATTTTTTAAACAATCTAAAAAAATTGAAAAACACCATGTGTTATTATCATATAACATCTGCACTGAAACCTACTAAACTATAATTCGAGGTCATTTGAAAGCAGGAAAAAGTACATGGACTGAAGCATCTCTTCTTCAACTGAAAGCCTGGATTGAATTCCAGGCTAGATATACTGCTTTGGTCAGTTATTATAAAATATTAGGTGTACTTCCTTTTTCTCTTTCCCACCATTATCATTCTCCATTCCTTCCATTTCTAGCCCTCTTTCTTGCTTATTTATTATTCTGTATCTTTACCTCCTGAGGAATTTCTTGAGCCCACTTCAACATTTTTCTCACGGGTCAGGTTTACCTATACCCCATTCCTCTTCCCCTGAGCATTTTTCTCTGCGGTTTTTTTAAGTGGCCTTTCCTGGCAGTCTTTGCTCTTTCTGACAGGAAACACAGCTTTACATTTATTCAGGTGCAGTAGCCTCGGTGCATCTGATCTTACAGACAGAAAAGGTAGATGGACAAAGCCCTGGGTGATCCCAAATTATACTGTATTGGTCCTTGTCTGGTGACGCAACACTTGTCGCCTCCGGGGAGCCCAAGCCTCAGCTGAGCAGTGCTCCGGGAAGGGATGAAGGTGCAGCACAAAGGGGCCGACCACACTGAGAGGGTGGAAAAATGCCTCGCGTATTGAGTGTGCCCTTAGTGGGCCCTGCGGAGACTGTGAGCCTCTTTCCTCCAACCTTTAACATTAGGAGGTACTATTTCTCATCTCCTCCCCAAGCCTTGAGGTAAGCAGGAGAGGGAAAGACTGGTGAAGAGGAAAGAAGAGAAGACTGATCCCAGGGCATCCCACTGCCTTGCTGGAAATCTGGGCACACCACACAGGGGGAGAAGGTACTGGGGATGGAAACATTCTAGGAGTTACCATCTGGCAGAGACTAAACTATCGGCTGGTGAACCCTTTCCTAGGAATGAATATATCATTTAATTACATAAACTTCAAATTGCCTCAAAGCTGTCTTTATTGCCCCTAGTTTCCAAATAACCATTTATTCTCGAGTTGATCCTACTAGTTCTTTCTTTTGTAGAAGTTCATTTTTAAAGGCAATCATCACTTAACGAAAATATTTATTCTAAAACTCTTGATGTGAAGATGAGTTAAGCAATGGGTTAAGAGAGATTAACATCAAATTCCTAAATTAAAGTGACAATAATATAAAACATCAAATAAAGAATAAGACTAAATATTCAAAAGAAAAAAAATGTTTGAGAGAAATCTTTTACTTGTAAGTAACAGGGAAACCTCCAAGGGACACTATTTTATACTTAAACCTCAATTAAAAATAGAATTTTTCAGGAGGCTCGGTGGAACCTCCCTTATGTGGTGTAACCCAAATGTCTAGAGAAATCTGAACGTTAATTGTTTTCTTTTTCTCCATCCAATCAACACTTTCCACTTCCACTAAATAGACAAATTATTCAATAAATGGTGCCAAAATAAAGGGATACCAGTTTGGGAAAAAATATGGCTGAATGTCTATGTAAAATACCTTGATTACAGAGGGAACAAACTACAGATGTCAAAAAATGAGAACATGCTCACATAGTTATTTAATTAAGAAGAACTCACAGTAAAGGAAGATGCAATAGAAAGTGTGGTTCACTTAGACCGTGCTGGGATCCCTAAGACACTGTAGGAGGCCTAAGATGTTTATAGAACAATCGAAGGAATCCCCGGATGACGCAAGAATTCATATCCCCGAAGGCTGTGAATTAGGGCCAGAGCCCTGGGACGTGGATTTCCTCCATTCGGGTTGCAAACCACCCTAGCTGTATCAAGGTTCACTGGCAGTGATTAAAGTGGGGGTGAGCAAACTCACACCCAAAAAATTCACCAAAATCCCCCAAAAGCTAGCCAACTCCCTGAAAACACTTATCAAAGACTTGCTAGAGCTAAAAGGAAAACCTTGTGAACAAGAGTGTTACCCTGTTTAGGGGCTCCGGCAGAATTTCTGCTTGGCACAGTCTCTATGAGGAAGAATTTGATGACTCGGTTTTTCAACTCCATCATTCCTGTCTTTCATGATCTCCCCCTGGAAATAATGCCTTAGCTCTTCTCTAGTCCCCACTCCCCTTAGGCCCTGTACTCCCTCACAGAATTCATGGATCACTTACGCAGCGCCTTCCTCTGTGGACTCCCTGTGAGTAGGCAGGCTGCACAGGTACATATGTGTACATGTACAGTGTTCTGTGTTAATAACATGGCTGCACCGTGTGCAACATGAAGATTGAAACAGAAAAAAGAATGCTATTTGTTCTCAGTATGCATCCGTTAGCTTTTGTTGTTATACTTGTTAATGCTACTGAAAATGCCTTCTTTCTCTCTTCTCTGTGCTAACATATCAGAATATGTATAAGACAATGGCCATGGAGGATTATTAATCTTAAAACAGTGCTTCTAATAGCTATCGCTTCAGCCTTTAATGCAACTGGAACAAAATGGATTTGTTTGTCAAGTTTGGGGGGAAAAAGAAAAACTGTAAGTGTTAGAAAGCATGGGTGAAATTATCCATAACCTTGGAGTAGAACAGCCTAGCCAAGCAGAACACAAAAATGAGGAAGCTATAAAGGAAAGGTCCAATGACACTTTTACAACACAAACGTATACCTCTACTGCTTATTATTATTATAGGTTTATATAGTATTTAGGGGAAAATCTTAAATGAATTACCTCAACTTTTTTCAACTGAATTATTTAATTACCATCCTAATTCCTCTTCCTTCACAAAGAACACAAGGAATTCTTTGCTGGTCTATCTATATGATAGAATTCATTGCTACTGTAAAATGGAGGGAAAAGCTGAACTAAGAAATGAAGAAATGGGACAGTTTTCCAACTTCATCTTCTTTGATCTATTCATTAATCTACCACTTAATGAAATATGTTGTTTTCATTAAATCCCCATATTCAGTGAGATATAAGCATAAAAGCATTCCAAATCCAAATAAATTAGTTTAGTACCATCTATCTCTTTGTTTCCCTCCATTAACGCAGGGATAGATCCTAAAGATACTGAGAGAATGTAGTAACAGGAATAAAATAAACTGTTCATTAACTTTCATTCCTTTGGATTTTAGCACAATTTTATATCACTTAATTTTTTCATGGACACACAAGTCATTTTAATTTGCACTATCCTACATGAAAGGCTAAGAAACTCAGTTTCACAGAAAAGTTCTCACAGTTTTTACTCATTTTTTTCTTCTTTTCTGCTATATATGTACCTTATAAATTACACGGAGTGGGACTTTTTTCAAAGAGTCTAAACTGGGTGAACCTTCATAAAAATTTTTTAAATTTCAGAAAAAAGTCAGTTTAAGTAGCAGTGAGGGGAAAGGAAATCTGGCTTTTACTATGCTACCAGTAGAAGTGGGATGCTTCTAGCGCTGTGCTAGGACATGTTAATGCCTTATCTCATTTAGTTTTCATTATAGCCATAAATGTAGTTATTTAATTGATATTATTTTGGGTGAATTAACTAAGGCTCAGCTTAGTGAATTAATGGCTAACAACTGAAAGGCTGGCCTTTCAGCACTGATCTATATGGTTCCAAGGATAGAGAGTGAAAGGGAACAGATTTAAAAAGAGGGAGAGAGAATAAACAGATTTGAGGATTTGGATTTAAAAGTCTTCCACTCAAATGCCTTCTCCATTACCTGATAAAACTGTGTTCTTATTTGCAAAATAAAGATACTAATACAGCCAATTTATGAGGTTATTATGAGTCTCAAATAAGGTAATGTTTGTGAAAATCACTTTGTAAACCACATAAAAATTTTGTATAGAAATGATCACAATGAGGCTTCTGTACACACACACACACACACACAAAAGAGCACTTGATAAGAGAATTAAAATGCTTCAGATAAACTATGGAGAGAAACACAGATGATGGCAGAAATGATATATAATGACATAATAGATGAAATAACAGAAAAGAACATCTTACTGAATTACAATAAATTGTTTATACAATTCTGAGAGTACATTTATCTCTGGCTCTTTAGTTTCTTATATTTGGTAATGGGAATGATCAAATAAAACACCCAGTAGTTTAATTTTAAAAAGGAGAAAAAACTAGGAAAGCTTAAGTGAAAACAGAAAGTCATAAAAGATAGAAAGCACTAAAATCTAATCATGGAAATAGTTGGGGATCAAAATACGCACCTGTAACACATTTCAGGGTCATGATTGCTAGAATGAACTATTTTCTAGATGCTGAAAAATCACTTTACCTTCTGAAGTTAAACTTTACTGTAATTTGAAACGAAGAATAGTCCATCTATCAAAGATGGAACTGACCCATCATCACTTGGTGGAGGTGTGCATCAGCTGGATGGACAGGTCCAGCAAAGGTAGCATACACAAGTCAAACACGGCTGCCCCTTTGTAAATGCACAGAATAAACTGTACAAGGAGATAGCAATTCTTTATAGAGAAAACTGTATTTCTTAGTAGATAAAGTTGATTCCTGAAATTAACTTGTGCAGAGTATATAAATAGAAGCATCTTTGCAGGGAGGGGACACTGATGAAGACGGTTGTTGATCTGGAATCGGAGGAAGAGTTAACTCATCTATGAAGTAATTTGAATAAAAGCTCTTACTATTCCATAACTCCCAAGTGCTTTATAAATCTCTTTCCCAGGAAGGATGACAACTTATCTAGCCACTTAGACAAATCCAATCAAATCTGAAAGGCCATGCTCTAATGAGAAGTGAAGCATTTGGGAAAATATGTTCAAAAGGTCATATGGCCTGTATGGCCAATTATCTTGGAGAAATTGCTGTTTGCATAGATACCATATTTAAAAATTTTCCAAATTGTAAGAACAAAATGGAATAACTTATCTTTTCCATCCTTATAACCAGAGAGCAAGTCTAAAATCCACTTTTGATCAAGGTGTGTGCATATAATAACTTTAGGGTTTTAAAACACCTTCACTATTCACTTTTATTATTAAAAGCTACATAGACTTTTTGGCATTTCCCTCATATTTTATGCTATTATTTCAAATATTTATGTTTTAGGCATCTAGGCATAAGTATCAACTCCTTTTTGTATCTGTTTATTCATCCCCCAAATAGGGATAACAATAGTACTCATACTTTTGAGGACTAAATGAGCAAGTACATATGAAATACTGGCATTTGGTAGATGCTCAATAAATTTTGATTATAAAACATTGTATTACAAAATTATTTAAAATAACATAATACAAAATGATTTAAAATAGCATAACCTCATGCCAGGTACTCTAATACCAGTATATACACATATATACATACCAGTATACATACACATGTATATATGTGTGTGTATTTGTGTGTGTGTGTATACATACACACCTATGTACACAAAATATTTTAATGCTCCCAAGTATTCAGACATCTGTGGGCAAATAAAATTAACAAAGCCTTCTTCCCAGATAACTGTGTGACATTCAGAGCCCTTCCCACTATTTCTGGGCATATGCAAAGGAGAAGTATCTCCATGTACCTATTTGATGTTTGTCACAGTTTTCTCTGAACAGCTGTCCCAGTTCTGTGGCCGTCACTGCTTCCTCACTGCCCTTGTCTCAAATATGAATACAGCCCTCCTTCTCCTCATGCCGTGGGGCAACGTTGTTACAATATTGTTGTAATTACAGAAGGTTTAAGGAAAGGTTGGAGAAAAAAAATAAACAAATGAACACTTTAAAACCTAACAACTCAGTACTCTTACAGTGGCTTTAATCAGACATCTCTGCTATGGAGTCACTTGGTGGTTCCCTCTCCTAAGCTCCATCAGCCACCACATGGCTATATTTCTGGGGAGGCTTTCTCACATCTGTTCACTTCCCAGATTCTTCCAGGGCACTGCCTCTCCCCAAATTATAAGCATCTGTGGACAAGTTAAAAAATTCTAATACTTTATTATCCAAAAGACTTTACCTTTCTTGTGACATAATCCCTCTTTCCAACAAAGCCTGAAGGTGCCATTCACATTTAAAATGTCTTTCTAAACAAAAACCTTTCTGTCACACTATAGAATGCAAAAACATCTGGAGCTTACAATGTAACATTGCTGTCCAACTGCATCTATGACTATAAATAAAGGTGCTAATTGATGGGTTACAATTTACTTTCAGTAGACACAAGGTATAAAGATGTATTAGCATATGAGTGATGCCTACAATTACAGAGTTACATATGTGAGGCTCAGTGGTGTGGGGAGCAGAGTAAAGAATTTGAAATCAGAAAACCTGGAAGTACATCGAAGCTTCTCTATTACTAGTCCATTAGTAACTCATTTAGTCTAAGGCTTATTCTGAATCTCTATAAAATGAGGATGAAAATAACAGCCTATCCTACTTCTAAGTTTCTTTGAGAAAAAAACAAAATATTGGGATGGAATCTTAAAATTCAATTGCAGTTTACAATTGTAAATTATTATGATTATTATTAACCACATTAGCACACATATTATACCTTAATTCCATTTGGCATCTGGAATAAAAATCTAACATTTCATCCAATCAGTTTATATACCAAATTATATATGCATAATCAGACTTTGCTATAATTATTCTTTTAAGAAAAAAAATCAATGAATTATGAATGACAGCTGTAACAGAAATTACACACACATACATATAAAATCAGCTTCTACTTTGTTTTGAATTTAATCTTTAAGAGCTAGCTTAAATTCTAATCAAAAGAAATTGTGAAAAGAGATTTAAAATGAGACTTAGTATACTGCTAATAGGAAAAAATAAGAGTTGCCACAGAAATAGATAATATAACAAATGCTAGTAGCTTCCACATAGAGCACATATTTTACTAGTTCTCATTACTCTGTTAAATCTTGATGAGACCAGCTGAGGAAGGAAAAATAAGGTAATCCCCAGGTAGCAGAGTTGGGATGTGGAGGGCTCAGAAAGTTGTAGCATACAGATACATGTAACAACACTTGTTGCTTGTTTAGATGTTGGGAAGGAGAAGAGATAGGGGTAAATCTAGTTGGGGAAATGTTGGGTGGATATAATGAGTGTCCAATCTATAACTGAATCCAGAAATCTGAATTGGACATTCATTGTGATATAGAAATAATCAAATAGAAGATAAAGACAAAAAAGGAAATAAGATTATCTTAGAATATCATATGGGTCAAGGACATATTCTTGGAAAAGAGCATTGTTTAAGAGACACATAAACCAGAAAAGAAATTCAGAAACAACTGTGAGCAAGAGGAGTATCAGAATTGTCAAAAGAGATATGCATGCTCAGCAGCATTAAAAGCAACTAGAAGGTTTTTCATAGACCAAGATAAAAAGGAGAGATGGAAAATAGACAAGGGAAATTGCAATTTAGCATGTAAGAGAGAGGAGGTAATTGTCTAAGTCCTCTAAGGAGATGGAGGTGATGGTCTTGAATAAGATGAACACCTCATCCTCCCAGAACTGAAAAAGCAAAGCAAAAAAAACATGAGAATATATGTGCATGATATTTTGGGGATGTCAGAAAGGATAGGAAGCTGGAATAGTTCACTCTGAAAAAATGATTTTACTTTATTTTTTCTGTATTCTTAGTATAGAATTCTGGGTTAACAAGTTTTTGTTTTTGTTTTTTCTCCTAGTACTTTGAAGATATGATTCCTTTGTTTTCTTGCTTGCACGGTTTCTAGGGATGTCTGCCATAATTCTAATCATTATTCCTCTGTAGGTAACCTGTCTTTTACTTTTTCCTCTGACTTCCTTCAATATTTTCTTTTTGTCTTTGGTTTCTAACAATTTTAATATGATATGGCCTTGTGCCTATATTTGGGTATGTATCTTGCTTGGTGCAGTCTAAGCTTATGAGTCTGTGATTTGGTATTCAACATTAATTTTGGTAAATTCTCAGCCGTTATTTCTTCAGACATTTCATCTGCCCTACTTTCTCCTTACTCACCTTCTGTGATTTTAATTATACTTATGTTTTGCCAGTTAATAGTGCACCACAATTCTTGGATGTGCTGCTATGTTCTCATTTATTCCTTCTCTCTTGTCCCTACCCCCCAATTTTTTCTTATTTTACACTTTTGGGTAATATCTGCTGACTTATTTTCAAGTTGACTGATTCTTTCTTTACTTAGCTGTGTCAAGCCTACTAAGGAACTCAAAGGCATTCTTCATCTGTGTGACTATTTTTGATTTCTAGCATTTCCTTTTGATTCTTTCTTATAGTTTCCGTATCTCTGCTGAAATTACCTATCCAATCCCATTGTTGTCAATCATTTCCATTAGTTACTTTATTAATCATACAAATTACAGTTACTTTAAATTCCTTGTCTGGTAATTTTAAAATTTGTGCCATATTTGGAATGCTTCTGTATATTGTTTTGTCTCTTTGGAGTATCTTCTTTTGCCTTTTCATATACCTCATGTTTTTTTGCTGAAAGGTGGATATTATGTATAGGGCAGTAGATACTGAGGTAAATATGGTTTTTATGCTTAAAAGTGAGCACATTTTTTCATCTGCTAGGCCTTTAGCATGAGAATTCAAATTAATGTAGTCAGGAATATGGCTGGATTTGTTTTTTGTAATGATTAACCACAATATACCACAGGCTTCTTACTTCTCTAGTGACACCATGTATTCAGGTTGTAGAATAGCCTTCTAGTCATTATTCTCTTAACTTCCACACCACTCTTATTTCTCGGCCCTCCCTCTGTACTGGGCCACAGAAAATCTGTCTCCTGAAGCTTTTGTAGCCATATTCCACTGTTATTTTTACTCCATGCTTGTTAGGATGCTGGTGGGACGTCAGGGAAGAACATTCCTTGGTGTTTTTATTTAGCCCTCCTCATGTAGGCTGTGTCCTTGGGTCTCAGGGCTGTGGCCTTTACAAGCACTCTGCCCCTCCTCCAGCTGTAGAGCTGGTCCTATACATACTTTACCCCACCCCTGGCAACACTCCTTTTTTTTTCCTGTTCCCTTCCTCACCAGTGGATTTCACCCAGTACCCTAGGTCAGCCATTCCTGTTGCTCTCTCCTTTGCAAACTAATTCTTTTATTCTACTGGGGAGATGGGTCTGGTTTCAACAGTTGCTGCTGTTCTCTTTCCCAGTCTTCCTGTGATCACCTGAGGTTGGTGGAGGAAAGCCTGATACAGGACGTTTGCCCTATATATGCAAATTCCAGCGTGTCCATGCACTTCTGCTGGCCCACTCAGCCTTTAGCAATTCATTAAAAGTTTTAACTGAATGTCCTTACTTGTTTATATGACTTCTGGTGACATCTGCCTGATGTAAACAAATGGTGACATCCTCCCTCTCCTTGACAGATGCCCATCTTTTCCCATATTAGGAGCTGGTTGATTGTCCTACAACCTCAATTCTCTGATGGATTTTTCTAAAAGTCTTGGATGTGCCATTTGCCCAGTTATTTCTTTGTTCAAAGTGTGGGAATGGAGCTCTGCAGATCTCTAGGTCTCTGAGCTTAAAGCAGAAGCCAGACAGTTCACTCCAGAATCCTTCACTATTCCAAATTAAGTGAAGTTACTTTCTGGGAATAATAGAAGCAATAGGGATTTGGTGAGAATGGTGTTAGTTTGGATTCATTGATGACTCAGTGCCTTTGAATATTTTTAGTAGAATAGGAGTACTGCCAGCTGAGAGCTGACCCTAATATTTTCTAAGGTCTTAATGGAAAAACCTGGAAGAGGGACAGGAAGTGTTCCTTTAAAGGGAAAGATTTTGGTCCAGCTCTGTGGAAAGATTTCTTATTTGATTTAACAATGGCCAGGCTAAAGTCCTTGCCTGAGACTGCTCTGCATAATACTGCAGATGAACTATGCATGTTGGCAGAGTCGTACCTTTGTAAGTAATTATATTTACTTAGACTTAGAATGAGATATTTCTCCTGGGTCCTGGTAGAGTCCAGAGCATAGACACCAGCTAAGATACAAGAAGAAAGCATTTTACTGTGGGGAGATAAGCAAAGCAACAAGGAGATATGTCAGTGACTGAGGAGAAAGACCTTGGTAATGAGTTTTTCCTGTAAATTACAGAAGTGACCATTTCTTATATTCAGTTTTAGGGTTTTCTTTTCTGCATTGTATTTTCCTTGTCTCATGTTCAGGATACAGTAAAGTCTGGTTGCAATTTAACAGTCTGGAATTGGTTTTGCTTCAGGAAAGTAAGGAAGAAACCATACTTAGTCCATACTTGGGCAAAACAGTTCTGAGGTTTCTGCATTACTGGAGCAAAGAAAGACAGGCTTGAAGCAACCACAGGTAAGCTGCCAGGGTCACAAGGGTGGCAATCAGCAGAGAAGCTGAGATCTCATTGGAATGTAAAGAAACTTAGATTCCTTTAAAGCAGAGCCACTCAAAGTATTACAACCTTTCTTCTACCTCTCCCTTGGCAACATGAGTGGTTAAAGTAAAAGGATTAATGTGTAAAGCAGCAATAATTTTAAATAATGAATTCTTTTGATTCTCAGTAAAGTGAGGACCTTTTCAGTCCCGTGCCTTCTTAGAGGTACCAAATGCCCAAGAGAGACAGTGCTTTTGCCCAGCTGGCAGAGACTTAATGAGCACAGTTCATTAATTAGGATCCTGTTTTTGTTCTGGGTGGAAAGGAGAGTCATTTGTTAGTTTAAGAGGACCTATATACTTTGACTGCAAGTGTCATAATATGAAACCTGTTCTGAGAAATACACGATCTTGGAAATACAGTGATAGTCTTAGAGTTTTAAGAAATGTCCCCATTCATTTAATTTACCCTCCACATTTTACAGATGAGTAAAATATAGACCAGCAAAGTAATTTACCCAAGGTCACATATTGGCAACACTGAGGTGTTGAAATTCAGGTGCAGGATCATTTAATGAATGATGTATGTTACTTTAATGAAAATACACAACCTTGGTATGAAATGAGTACATGTCATACTATCTGTTAATCTTCCTCATTTATGTCTACATACATATTATAAACAAATTTATAAATGTAATAGTGATAAGTTAAAAATTATAAATTAAAATACTCAAGATTCTTGTAACTCATAGTATGGTATTAACAATACACATTTAAAGAGCTGTGAATACTTGATTAGATGCTTGAAAGATCCTGATATAAAACCATCTCATTATCTGCTCAGAAAAAACTATCTCAACAGTAGGAAACTATCAGAAAGTTTTAATTGACATCTGTTCTGAATAGACAACAGCACTAACCATGCAGCTCATGCTCCTTCCTCTCTGACTACTTTTTCTACAATTATTTCATTTATTTTGGGTGAGGAAATACATGTTCTGAATCCCAGCATGAGTTATAAAAATTTTTTTACTTTTTCAGCCTTGATATGCATACATACTAGTGATTTCTCATCTTTCTTCCACTCCCTTTTTCATCTTTGAATGTCCCTTCAGGGACAATTGTTTCTGAGCAATGTCTAGGTCTCTCTTATAACGATTCATATTATATTTAAATGTAATCCTGTTGATAAATTAGTGCAATGTAATGGTCTCTTCCAGAAAAATACATGTTGGGCATTTAATATTTTAGAGTATCTGCAGTAAGCAAAGATAAAGACCTCTAAAGTTTGTCACTTTTTGTTTTGAATTAGTTTGTGGAAAAGATGGTTTCTGTTGTGTCACTGTAGTGTTATCATTTGTGTTCAATAGTTGTAATACATTTGGTTTTTAATGTTCAGTGAGCTTTGAATTCTCTACAAACCCTAAATCCTAACCTGGAAAAAATTGATGGAATGTTAACTCTCTGAATTTCTGAAGTACGATTTTGTGCAGAGCTCCATAGGGTATGACTGTTGTAATGCAGTCAAATAGTTGATGGGGGCTTAATAAATACTGTTGACTGAATTCAGGATGCTGAAGGCTACAAACATGGCCTAATCATTAAAACAGAAGCATTATTGTGCAAACGGAAGTCTGGATTGCTACGACAGTATGAATGGGAGAGAGAAGCGCAGATATGACTGTAAGAGAGTCATAAACTAAATGCGCTTCTTATTCCTAGTCCTTGTGCTCTAAATGGGGCTGTACCCCCAATTCCATGCGTATGTTACCTAACCTAGGCAATAGAAGGAACTGGAAAACAGGGTCAGGGGCTCTAACAACATAATCATGAACTATTCTTGGCCTTGGCAACATGGCTTTTAATATACACAACTTAGTGAAACATGTGAATTAACAAGAATGACCTTTTCCAATGATAAAAGCAATCTCTGTATTGATGGTTCAATATAATTTAAAAAATCCTTAAGACTTAAATTACTTGGTACAGAACATATGATACCATTAAATATTCCATAACATTATTTTGGAGTGTTTTTGGCTTTTTATTTTGTTTTGCAATGTACTTTCAATACTGTTTTCTCATTTTACCCTTGAAACAATCATAGACATATTGAAGGCATTTAATAATAACCTAACCTATTTATGGTTTTCTCACCGCTTTCCCCCACCATGTCAGAGATACAAAGTGGCAAAGCCAGGACTGTCAGTCAGGACCTTGGGACCATCCCCCATGTTGCCCTTGAAAGCATTAGTCTTGGGAAAACATGTTAGTAATTTTAATTGAACTCGATTTTACCCTTCAGAATCCTTGCCACTGCAATAGAAAAAAAATTATATCTAACCATAGTCTTAAAAATAGAGTCCTTGTTTTAGTTAAAAACAAGAATCCTAGTAAGCAAATTTATTTTCTGGAGCAATATACTAATAACGGAAGACTCCACCAAATTATTATGCTTTTCTTCATAATTTCATTTTGTTATAGAATGATGCTGTCTACAGGAATCATTCCTTAATATTCATCATTAATCTAATAAGACACCTCGCCATTTTATGTATCTTTGGTGTTTATATTGTTAAATATAACATATGCCATTATTTCTTAGAAATAATCATTCAACTCCAACTTGAAATTGTCCAAAAATGAAACAGCAAACACCTCAAAGTATCAAAGAAAGTGGAGGCTTTCCTAAGGCGACAATGTAATGATAGGCTCTGACCACTAAAAGTGTCGGGTGATTGATTTCAAAGCAAATGGCTGGTGATCAGTCTCTATTCTTTCAGACTTTTCCTCCATACTCACATTCATTTACACTCTCAGCTTTTCTTGTACTATTGTTGATTATCTGAGAAAAATCCTTTTAACCATTCTAAAATAATCTATATTTCTGCAACAATGAGCATAATTGACAATTATGGCACATTATTCACAGCTCAAAATATCTCTGCCAAGCAAGATACCCGCAATGTGATGGACAAGAATACAGGGAGATGGGACTTCAGACTCCCTGGAGGAATCAAAGATTAAAGTGGGACAGACTGGGGTGGTTAGGGTCAGAGCAGGGTAGGAAGATAAAATAATAAAAAAGAAAATTATAAAAAGTATAAATTCAGCTACTATCAAATGCTCTATTAGGTTAGAGGCCATATGTATCTTACTTATCATTACATACCAGAGCCTAGCATAATTCCTGACACATAGTACCCATTTGAGAAACATTTACTGAATTTTGTAAAGAAAAAATCATACAAGCAAGAAGGCAGGAATAATAGCCAAAGGAATGAAACCTCTGGAACTATAAGTCTCCATTTCAGTTCGTTGCTAATAAAGACATAAGCAAGGATATTACTTTGGTTTTGCTTTGCTTTGTACCTTGTAGTTTTCAGAGTATCTTTACCTGTGGAATCTCCCCTGACCTTCTTTGAACCCTAATGAGTGACTACAAGTGAAAAATCCAGTTTCCATATACTTAACTTATTGGGATTCTAAGCTGGGACTACTGACCAGTTGTACCTTATACGATGGCTGATACAGTAGAGAGAAGACACCAGTCTGGGAAGGGAACCATTACGTTTAACTATAAAACTCCCCAAATAATCAATCTTATGGGGTAATTTTGAAAAATAATAAATGCAGATATGTCTGCAGTGTCATACAAAATTTATCATCCTTTGCCAATTTCTTTTTGGTCTGCCCTCTCCAGGTAGGCACCGATGGAATGGAATGGCATAAATTACTTGCTCTGAGCCATTAGGGGAGCAATTGCCTCCAAAATCTCAGTATACAAACACAACTGGGGAAAAATTACTTTTTTAAAGAATAAGATAAATTTGGTTTACAAACTTGGGACATTTTTTTAAAATGTGAAAATAGGTGATTCTAGGGAGCCTGCTAGGACTATTTGTACTAATGGGTTTCTAGATCTCAGACTCCAAACTAACAGCCTATTTAGGTAGGCTTTACACTCAGTATGCAAAGAATTTTCCAGATAATTTGTGTCCTCCAGATAGCCAGAATTTGCTTCCAGTTTTGAATTAAAACTAAACAACAATTCTGTCAAAAAAGAACAGGGAATGTCAATTAAAAGACATCTGGTGAGTGAAAATTTCAGCCAAATGAAGAGCATCCAAAAAGAATTGTTAAGTCAAACAGAGGGCAATTTCAAGACACTAAATTTCCAGCGATTCTTTTTCCAACATCAAAACTAACAAATGCAACTGAGCAGAAGATATCTTGAGTCTCTCCAAAACTGGTAAGAAGAAAATGATAGAGTACTCAGAAACTGAGAATGTAATGTAAAAATGTACTACAAGATACTTTAGAATTTAATACATCAGAGAATTGATTAATGATGAGGAATTAAAGTTTATCCAGGTCATTGTTCAGATGAGAAGATTTATAAAAATTCATGAGTTCAGGGAATATTAACAAAGATATTATAAGGAAAGGTGCCTTAAAATGTTTTAAATAACCCATGATTTAAAAATATACTCTAAATATAGAAAATTTTAAGTACCTCTCCCTTAGTATATATCTTTACTTCTTACTCTTGGTTAGCACAGAAGTAGTGGCGCTGGTAGTGAGGGGGTGTAGATGGCTCAGATAATCAGGTCTGACATTTACAAACCTCTACAAGTTTGTTTAATTGGCAAATCCACTGACAGGGCAAGGTACCTTAACATCCAGTCCATTGACATAGATACCTATGTCAGTCCATTGATGTTAAGAACCAACACCACAAAATAAGAATAAGAATGAAAGAAGGGAAAGTATTTTTGAATAAAATTAAATTAGCCCATATGTCTATGAAGAGATGATTAGAACCTCAAAAATCATCAGAGGGTTCCTGTGACATAAAATCTAGAAAATAGGAAACGAAGAAAAAGAAATTAACCAGATCATTTTCTGTACTATCCATGTAAGAGAATATGTGGACTCCAGAGTATTGGTCAACATCTTTTAGGCATAAATATCACAGTGGCTTATTAAAATTATCCCTTAAGAATATCAAACTCTCACAAAAAGGAACCCTACAGTATGGGAGAATATATTTGAAAATGACACATCTGATAAAGGCTTGACGTCCAGAATATATAAAGAGCTCACACACCTCAACAAACAAAAAACAAATAACCCAATTAAAAAATGGGCAGAGGAACTGAACAGACAGTTCTCCAAAAAAGAAATACAGATGGCCAACAGACACATGAAAAGATGCTCCACATTGCTAATTATCAGAGAAATGCAAATTAAAACTACAATGAGGTATCACCTCACACCAGTAAGGATGGCTGCCATCCAAAAGACAGAGAACACCGAATGTTGGAGAGGCTGCGGAGAAAGGGGAACCCTCCTACACTGCTGGTGGGAATGTAAGTTAGTTCAACCATTGTGGAAAGCAGTATGGAGGTACATCAAAATGCTCAAAACAGACCTACCATTTGACCCAGGAATTGCACTCCTAGGAATTTACCCTAAGAATGCAGCAATCAAGTATGAGAAAGACCAATGCACCCCTATGTTTATTGCAGCACTATTTACAATAGCCAAGAATTGGAAGCAACCTAAATGTCCATCGATAGATGAATGGATAAAGAAGATGTGGTACATATACACAATGGAAATACTACTCAGCCATAAGAAAAGGGCAAATCCAACCATTTGCAGCAACATGGATGGAGCTGGAGGGTATTATGCTCAGTGAAACAAGCCAAGCGGAGAAAGAGAAATACCAGATGATTTCACGTATCTGTGGAATATAAGAACAAAGGAAAAACTGAAGGAACAAAACAGCAGCAGAATCACAGAACTCAAGAATGGACTAACAGGTACCAAAGGGAAAGGGACTGGGGAGGATGGGTGGGTAGGGAGGGATAAGGGGGGGAGAAGTACGGGGGTATTAAGATTAGCATGCATGGGGGGGTAGGAGAAAAGGGAGGGCTGTACAACACAGAGAAGGCAAGTAGTGATTCTACAACATTTTGCTATGCTGATGGACAGTGACTGTAAAGGGGTTTATAGGGGGGACCTGGTATAGGGGAGAGCCTAGTAAACATAATATTCGTCATGTAAGTGTAGATAGATTAGTGATACCAAAAAGAAAAAAAAAGGGCAGTTCCTGTGTGGTAACCTCCAATGAGTTCTACACAAGAGTATAAAGGGCATATAAAAGTGTAGGCAAAGGGTCTGTTTGTGTTTATACAGAGGATCAAAGCCTAATTGGGCTACCCCAAAAATGAACTAAGATACGATATGAAAAAAAACTTCCAACATCAGCACCCTCTGGAAGACTCATGCCAGAAGATGATCATCAAAAAACCCCAACAAAGATCCACGCACTGCTACAGCTGTAGATGCACTCATCCCACCAGTTCCTGGACTTGCCATGGGAATGAGGAAGGAGATATCTAAGCTGGCCTGTGCATACAGTAAAACAACAAATTTGACTGGATCTATACTGTTGGAACTCAATCAAGAATTAGGAGAAGTGCAAATTGTAGCGCTCCAAAATCTTACAACTACAGACTATTTACTGTTAAAAGACATAAGGGATGTGAACATTCCCCAGGAATGGGTTGTTTTAATTTGTCTGATTTCTCTCAGAATGTTCAAGTTCAGTTGGACAATATCCACCATATCATAGATAAGTTTTCACAAATGCCTAAGGTGCCTAACTGGTTTTCTTGGTTTCACTGGAGATGGCTGGTAATTACAGGTATGCTTTGGTTATGTAACTATACTCCTATTATGTTAATGTGTGTGCACAATTTAAGTAGTAGCTTAAAACCTATACATGCTGAAGTTACTCTACAATAAGATATGTCAAAGAAATAATCAATCTTCCCATGTTTTCTTCCGCCTGCTACTTCTATAGCTTTCCTTCTTCCTTCCTAATTACAACCCTTAAATAGAATTCGTGCCTCATATCAAATTTACCGAGTATCATAATTCCTCCAAGTGGTAAAGATACCTCAAGACAAATGCTGGGCATAGAAGCTACAGGGCATAAATATGCAAAGAAATAAAAAGCTAACCATTTCAAACAATAAGGCTTCTCTCTCACTTACCAACTTTACATTTCCCTGTATGGCCCCAGAAGATGACTGGTTAGTCAGAGACGGGTAAGATTCCTCAAGGGAGGAACAACCTAAAACAGGCACAGTCGCAGGGGGGTCATCAGGTGAGAAATTGGGGATCAACAGAGGTGAGGCTTAGAACCCCACCCCCCATTCTGAGAGAAATCTTCTGCATATGTGGATGTTTTATTGCCCTTGTCTAGCTTGGATTAACACATAGTCTACAGGCACACACTTGATCATCTACATTTGCTCTCTTACAACACTAAACTATGTTTTCTACCTTTATCTTGTATCTACCTACACTTCAGCATTTTATTAAAAATACTAATAATAAAGAGAGAAATGTGGTATCCACATATAAATCAAGTATAAAAATCAAATGAGTATTCATATTTGAACTGACTGTTTATAGTTCATAATGCATGAGCAAAACCAAAGGTTTCTGTGATGGCTGCCCTTGTACTGTTCACCATGTAAGAACTTATTCACTATGTAAGAATTTGTTCTCCATGTAAGAACTTGTTTGTTATGCCTCAGAAGATTGGAGACTGACGAAAATTAGGCTTGGGGTGGATTAATGATTGTGCATTGAGCATTGACTCCCCTATACAGAATTTTATTGTTGTTAACAACCATTTCATCAATAAATATGAGAGATGCCCTCACACACACACAAAAAAAAAAAACAAAAAAAACAATATCGAACTCTCTGTTATAGATAGAATATTTGTGTCCCCAAAATTCATATGTTGAAGCCCTAAACCCCACCATGATAGTATTTGGAGACGGGGCCTTTGAGAGGTAATTAGTATTAGATAAGGTGATAGGGGAAGGCCAGGAAGAGAACTCTCACCAGAAACTGAACAGGCCAGCACCCTGGTCTTGACTTCCCAGCCTCCAGAACCATGAGAAATAAATTTCTGCTATTTTCAACCTACTCTGTGGTATTTCATGATGGCAGCCCAAACAGACTGATATCCTCTTTTGCTCTAATGCCTTGATTTTACATTTATTTGGAAACTGATCTTCAATTTTATATATCAACAGGCACAGACCTAGAATCATAAGAACTCATAACAGATAGGAAATGGAACTCTCTTCTAATTTAACCACCCATCTTATGTCGGAATCTCTTACGTGATACGGAGAATGACCAAGTGGTCTTGGAAGCTACACTTGAAGCCCTTTAGTGAGGCAGATGCACTTCATTTCCAGGCATTTCCATATGATTCATTTCTGGGCCAGATACCACTACTCTGCTCAACAACAGCAGAAAAACATCTGTAAACCTCAAGATAGAATTTATCAGGTAACTACTACGTGACAGTTGTTTTCACCTTCATTATGATATACATGTTCTTTTTATGGATAAAGATACCAAGGCTCTGGAAAATTTACTGAACTTTAAAAAAAATTACTTAATTACTGGTTTATGAAAGGTCAGATCGTTCAGCACTAGTGGAGCTGAGGATTGAATCCAGGTCTCTGAAATAAAAAAATGATTCTTTTTCACTGTACCAACTGTCTTTAAACTATTTTGATTACACAGTCCTATCAGTAAAAAATATTTTGGATGTATTTTCCATATTCATGTTCCGATTACACACATGTACTACTTATTGTACATTTATCAAACATACACAAAAAGCTGAAATTTGAGAGAAAAAAATGACATTAAAAGGTAAATAGAAATAGAAGGCCTAATTCTTTCTGATTCCCAAGCTGCAGATGGCTATGCCTTATTACATTGACTCCCTCATATCAGGAAGACAGTAAAAAGCTAGATCGATGAAAGCACAACACAATATTGAAAAATGCTGGAACCTAATGTTGGGAGATCATGATGATCATTCCCAGTAGAAAGAGTAAATCTACTATTTTAAAAATTATTTTCAACAGAAGTACAAGAGGCTACAGTTAAATCTTTCAACCTAAGAAAAGTCATATTTAACCTAAGAAATGTCATTATTTCAATGGAGAAATGCCAAGGAAAACTTGAATTGTGTCTGTGATGCTGGGGTCCTTTCCCCTGGAGACCAATGGGTCAGAGTCAACAGAGCTAACGGTGGTTGCTAAAGAGCTGAAGCAGTCCCGACCACTGTAGAAAACTACACTATTTAATTAAAAGCAGAGTTGTTACTCCAGCATTTTTTCATAAAATTTTCTAACAGCCTTAGAAAGGATACTCCATATTAATTACTCTGTCTTTCTGTCCTGAATTGCTGTGTTATGTAGCTGGAAGGAAAAAAAGAAAAAGAAAGATCCTAGATATTGACCACTAAATGCTGCCCCAGATTAAATTAAATAACTTCATGAAAACATATTTGAGGCAAAAGAAGGCAAGCTTTACATGCAGAAGTTAGTTGGTCCATTACAGTTCAGAAGAGTCAACAGAAATAAAGCATCTATCCTATGTGGGATTTCTCTGCTATGAAATTTAATAGTAGTTAATACTTGAGTTCTTCACCAAGCCTCATTTTACCAATCACGGTTTTGAGATAGGATGGTTTTATGCCAAAATTTTTAAGTCTGTAATTGTTGTACAAATGAGGCTTGTTCAGTCCCGTTAAAGGAAAAGACAAAACAACAAAATTTGTCCCCAACTTCCACATATGGCAAAGACATTTCTGAAGGTTAGCACAGAAAGAAAACTGTTTAATCTCTGCCCTCTCAATATGTGGACAAACCAGCGCCCAGAAAAAACAAATGGGATCTTAACACACTCTAAGGGGTGTAAAACTCCAAGCAGTCACACAAGAACCTTTATAAGCCCTGTGAAAATGAGATGTCAGTCCAGTGAGACGTGACTTAAAAATCTTAAGAAGATCAAAGCCTAAATACCACAACATATGGGAGAATCTGCTGCTGCAGCCCTTCATATTAGAAATGGCTACTTTAAGGGTTATCTCCTAGATCAAGGTTTTTTATTTTCTTCTCTTCCCTTTTCTTTTATAATAATTATTATTAAATCAGGAAATCCAGAATTTATAAAGAAGCAGATGCTATCTAAAATGATCACCTTTTTTTATTATGACAGTTTTTATTTCTTTTTCCTTTAGTGCCTAATTTTTATAGAACTTAATCTGGACAACATGATTTTTTCCAACATTTGTATTTGTTGGTCACTTGAAAGAGGTTAGGGTATAAGAGATTAGTATTTTTTTTTAAATCCCAGCTTTGACTACAATTTAGGAGTCACAGAGAGGAAAGAATGCAGTTTCTCTGACTTAAAAGTTACGGAGTCTAGGGCAATGCTAAAGACAGAATTCATTGAAGATCTTTGATGTACCAAGCATTGTATGTTGACAGCATTTCCACATCAGCACCTAAACACTGGAGTCCGTAACTTGTCAAATACCCCATTGCTGGAAAGTTAAGAGCCAGATTTTAAATGCAGTTCTGTATGATTTTTAAAGCCCACGTTTTTTTCAATTATCTAAGCTACCTCTCAGACAAGTCATTTCACCTCCCAGGCCTGAATCTTAATTTCCTTATCAGTAAAATAAAAGGGTTGAGACAGAAGATCTTTAAGTTCTTTTCCAACTGTAAGAAATAATAAATTATATCAGAAACTATAAATTATGTATGCCCTGTAAAATTTGGTGGAACCATTTTTATGAGAGATAAATTTTAATACCATGTATTCTAAAAACAAGTGATACAGACAGTTGAAACAATTATGTAAGTCAGGAATGCATTGCTTAAATTATTTGCCTCCTGTCATTTTCTTTTTGAATTAAAATTTGTTGGCTTCCTTCATTGTCATATATAAATTTGTGAACCATAATAGCAAAATTTTTAATATCTCATATATGTATAATAGTAACAAAGGACTGGTTTTAAGATATTTTAAGTTTGGTTCATTTATTATAAAAATCTGCAATGTAAGTTCATCCTAATATAATGTTTAATAATATTAATGATTTTCAACTCATTTGAACATTTTCAATTTAATAAGTAGTACAAGCACTTTGATATACTATAAATTAATATAATTCATGCCATTTGACTCACAATTTTTAAGAAAATATTCAATAATTAATAAATTTTAAAATTATATATTTTATTTGGTTTAGGAACTCATATGTTAAAGTACAGATCAACACATTATAGCATCAAAAATAATGGGGAAAAAGCCTGCTTTTATGAACCAGAAAAGTTTCTAATAAATCAATCAATGTTGGTCCTGTTTTCCTTAAACATGATGAAACAAGTGAATATGCTTCAGGCTGCTACTTCTAAGCAGTTTGTCTGCATAATATTTTCCAAGAATCAATGGTCTTTCTTTCCAATAATGAAAAAATAATTAGAAATAATTGTCACTATATTTCCCTCTGTTTAACCTCATGAGCTCTTACAGATATATTGGAGGTCCTGTGTAATTTTAAGTAGGCACATGCAACTTTAGATCTGGTAAAGATAGCTTGGGGCCAAACCTGCAGGATTTTAGAAAATGTTTCAATATAAGTGTCCTTTTATTTCCTATATTTAATTAAAAATCTATTTGGTGTATATATTTAATAATTAATTTATATTTCCCAGTCCATCTATTTTGTAGATTAAATATAACTGCTCTCCTGATTCCTGTACCTTAAAATATACCAATCTCAACAGCCTTAGACTCAAGTTTACCCTTTCCCCATTCCCTCCCTGGTGTTCACCAAGTAGTCTGTATCTCAGTAGAGTGACCGCATCCATCCTGCGGTAAATTAGAAGCCCAGGAGGCAACTTCCATACTTTCCTCTCCCCTACACCCCAAATCGAATCCAGTACCATATCTAAAGCCCTGTCATTTTTTTCCTCCTAAATATCTGCTAACTATGTTCAGTTTTCTCTATCTCCCTACCATTGCCACCAATGGGTTAGTTACTCCAGCCTCTGTTCTTGACCTTGAAGTTACCACTTGCCGTGCAATAGTCATTGCACATCATGATAACTGCCGGGAAGCCCCTCCACTCCTACTTTGCCTTACTGGGTGAACTTACCCTGTGGGTGACAGCGCTCAACCACCTTTCTTGCAGAAGTCCTGCCTGACCTCCCTTGCTGAGTCTATTACATTCTGTCATTTTACTGTGAAGCTTAGCTCAGCAGGTATCACAGCTCATTCATCCACTCGTTCCTTTAATACATAAATATCTGCTTTGTGAAAGGCATTATTCTGAGGATACAGTGGGGAATAAAAAAAACCACACCCGCCTCTTCAGGAAGCTTACAATTAAGATAGAGAAAGATATAAATGAGGTCAAGTTGAAGGATACTTGCCTTATGGAAAGAGATACAATGGAGAACTGTTATTTTACACTTATTTGTAGATCCGTTGAGGATTGCCTGTCTCCCACAGTACACCGTGAGGGCTGTAGCCATTGGGACCATGCCTCTTGTTTGTATTGGTCACATGCCCAGTTCCTCCTTTTTTACCCACCACAACTACAAACTATATTCCAAAAGTAGCAAAACATTACTTTTAATAAAAAGTGGTTCATATATTTTTGTAGCTAAAATTCTTCATGGATCCCTCCCACATAAAGGAATAATTCAAAGCATTATTCATTAAGAAAGAGACACTACACCAGGTCATGCATGTGAGGAAAAAAATATGAATATTGATTTAAGTGTTCAGGAATACACAGGGTGATTGTCTAAAGACGGTCTTCTTTTCCTCCTCTTTTGCATGCTGTAAGTTTTCACAATGACAGATACAAAATATGTAGAGACATGCAGGGAGGAGCAGAAGCTGCTTTAACATTTAGAATCTTCTCTTTGGATTTTCAAGTGTCATAATGCCAAAGAAAAACACTCTCATGTTCTAAATCAAATTAGTTCTTTAAACTTTCATCATCAAAAACAGGAAACATCTAGTTCTGTGTGTACGATGTTGGATTCTGCTATGGCGCAGATTTACAGGATTTGGGGGTGACATCCTTAGACCAGTGCAAAATAAACTTTTGAACCTCTAAAGTGACAACTTCTAACTAGGCAAAAAGTTTGGCTCTTTTCTCTGCTAAACAGTAATCGCATTCTTAGCTTTATTTAATTAAGTGGAAGCACTTTCTTTATGCCAGTGGATTTTCAAGAAGCTAAGAAGCAATGAAATAAGAGCTCTACTGTTTACATTTAGAAAATGTAGGCAGCTCAGGTTCTCTTAATCAGGGAAGCATGGGTCTTTCCACCAAGATGAAAATTTCTGTATTAAGCAAATATAAATAGGAAATCTAGCATCATTAAGTACTCACAGTTCCTTAAAGTCATGGCTCAGTTAATCATTTGCTTTTAGAATGTTTTCCTCCAAGAACAGGGAAATATTTAATAATGTATTTTTAATTATCCAAAATAGTCTCCCTTTGCCTTTCTACATTTTTTTATATCCCATGCCCCTAAAATTTAATAAAAGAAGGAAGCATTACGTGAATGGCTTGCTTTCATATTTAACTTATAATAAGAAAAACTCAGTAACAGAGAGGTATTTGCAGTTTGGTAATTTGTATGCAGATCACCTTCTGCTACAATGAGCAATTGTACAATGATAAAAGGAATTCCAGGCTCCATGCCACAGCCCTTTATTTTATTAAATAATCTATACAACAAACACCAACCAATAAAGCAAATGAATTTGACATTCCCACAGAGTATGCTGAATTTCCCTGGATGTTTATTAAACACAGTCAGTACTTAGTCAAAACACCAGCACAACACTGGGTATATCTTCATTTTTTAAGAAACCTTATTGGGCACACTATATGACCCTCTCCACATACTCCTGCCTTGCTCACCCTTAAAAGCTGGATGGTAATTCTATAGAAAGAATGGCCTGAGGCCATCATAACAGAACCCCTGGTTGTAACACAAAGCATTCCCACACTAGAGAAATGTGTTTGCATTTGTGGTTTCTCTGATGCCTTCAGATGAATGTTCCTATGCCACAACTACATCTGTCTGGATGCCTTTTTTCCCCTTGGGTAAATGAACAAAGGGACATGCTCTTAGAGCTTGCCTGGTGGAAATTAACAGTCTACTTTCATCTCTGCCTTATGTAGCCTTCTTTGAGTTGCTGTATTTGCTTATGCTTTCTTTCATAAGCTAATAGAAATACAAAAGTTTTCACTATACCTTAAGAACACTAAGTAATTGGGAAAGAAAGGTTCAATCTCCCTCAGGGCCCTAAGGATGTTCACTAAAAAAAAAAAAAAGAAATCTGTAAAGGAGGAAAGAAATTAGAGCTATATGACAGAGCAGAAAGCTTATGGAAGTGATATCCCATTGATCAAGCATTCATGCTATTCACTTTATATACAAACTTCCAAAATGTGATTGAAATACCTGGTGACATAAATTCAATGTATCCTTTTGGACTTCCCCAGAAAGATTGATATTTAATACATAAATTTCTTCAGTTTCAATTTTTAATCATAGATTTCTGCATGCATCCAAAAATCAGGGTGTCCAATAACATGCCAGAAGGCTTATGCAGATGAATGGTAAATCACATGAACTGGCTGAAAGAGCCTTCTCAGCAAGTGTCAACCAGGCCACACAGACGAACAAGTCTTCATTTGTTAATAAGCTGTGTACAGTCAGAGAACTGAAAGTTAACCAAGGATTTCCCAGAAGCCTGACCAGGATAGCACAGTATTAAAATCCAAAGAAAACAGTAAAAAGATACGTGTACACATTTTTAGAAAAGAAATGAAAACAAAAGGTACTTACACTCTTGCTCCGAGAAAGCAAATCACAGGTATTTCTTTTCATGGTGGTGTTTTAAGTAATTCAAATGGGCAATGGTTGTTTCCAATGTCACTGCTCTCTCACTGCCACAATTATCCACTCAAAAGCCAACTGGCATTCTGAAGAGAAAGGCAAGGAAATGTTTAATCAAGTATATGATTAACATGTGCACTTTGAAATACTGTCTTAGACAAGGACAGTAATTCTTAAATTATTCATCAAATAGGCTAAAATGTTGCTGTGTTTAAGGCAATAAAAGTACACATAGGCAACATTTCCCAAACAATTTTTGTTAAATGTAAGTTAGAGATTTCAAACACCATCTGTTTTCCATTAAATATTCAAGTCTACATTCCTAGTGGCTGAAAAGAATAGGTATAGTAGCCACAAGCTAACATTACAGGTGTGAAACAGATGCATGTTCAATTGTGTATGTGCTGATTCTCGCTGGTACAGCTTGGGACCCCCCAGGTTTCCACTGAGGGAGCTCTAAGGCAGCCTTGTCCACCACTGCAGGAATCTGACCTACATCCGTAAGCCCTCCGACAACTGCATCGTGGCCTCCTGACTCATTAGCAATACGCACAGCCCATTGAAGCCATTCCAGCAGTACTTGAGTAAACGTACTGAGTTCTCTACACTTTTGTTTCAAAGAGATTGTAAGGAATGGTTGGGAGATATAGTTTACCTAGTCAAGCAACAATTATTTCAAAGAATAATCCAGCGTAGTTGCTACTTGAATGGCATGATAGCCTCATTACCTAATCTTCATTCCTACTAACACTAACAAGGACATTCTCTGTCTTGAGTTTTGAAGAAAGAGCAAATTGAATAACGACATTTGTTGTGTTCCTTCTGATATTCAGCTATATCTGGTGTGACTTACACTTCCATAGGGCAAATCTGTGGGTGAGCTGAAGGCCTTTAGGAAAGAAGTCATTCTAGGGAAAGGGGAAGAGGCAAACAGGCTGGACCCAAACACGAAAACTCTGACCTCATAGGCAGAGGCTCCCACTGTAGGGGCAGACTGGTATTCTAACAACAGCATGTATTCTACCATTTGGGTTTATTCTAAGCTTCTTGGGACTTGGGACTGAGGTTTAGGGAAAAGTAACAGTGAACAACATCAGATGTTTATTTTGATAAGATTTGAAAAACAAAGTGCAGGGTAGTGTGAATTACACATTCAAAAAATTAACCAAACAAAATAACTATATATATTTCTAAAAAATACAAAAGGAGGGAGGACTCCAGGGAGACAGCCTGGGTGTGGGCCAGCCTGGAGGAGCCAACCCTCCACAGCAGGGCACCCCTGGGGCCCTCCGCAGCAGGGTAGAGGGGCTGTTGCCGAGCTCTCCAGCATCCTGCAATGGCCGGCTCTCAAGGCCCCAACTCGTAAGCACACGTGAGTCACTTCTCAAGACTTGGGAAAACAAGAGGAAAGCCAGAGACCTCGCAACAGCAAGATGGAGCTAGAAGCAGAGAAAGTTTATTATTGCCAGGAGTATCTCTAGATGCAATATGGGGACCCAAAGTGCAATGAGAGACAAAGGATTATTCCAGGGTTGATGAAAATGCTTGCCTAAGGTTAGAGGAAAATGCACAGTCAAATGCTAGTTGCTAGGATAAATATTGTTTTAGTGTGTATGGATGTTTTTAAGGGAGTGGTGTTTGGAGGGAAGAGCTGATCCACAAATGCAAAGTTCTCAGCTAGTATACTCCAGGAATTTAGCTACCTTTACTCACTAGTTATAATGTCAAGCATATTATAAATTGTCAGAAAATGTGGAATTATGTTATGTAGCTAGATCAATTTAAGGAGTGGTCAGAAATAATACAAACTGTGAACTAAATATTCCACACCTAGGAAGAAAAAAGAAAATCAACTAAATGCTATAGGAAGCTTACACACTGTCAGAGAAAAACTCATTCAAAATATTTAATTATTCATTCAGTATTTAATGAGTACCCTGAAGGGCCACCAAGAAATAGTTGCCCGAGTGAGCTAGTGATGCAATGGTTTTAAATTAACAAATCAGACAGTCAGTTTGACGTGATAAGGTTTGCTGAATTAATCAGGTTTTGAACAAATTTGCCTTCACAAGATTTAAAGACCATCATTAAGAGATACTTTCCTGTAGAAATTTGGAACCTATAGAAATTTGAATAGGCAAATAGATTTAATTGAAACTGACTACTGAAGGGACAGTCCTTCTCAGCCAGGATACCTAGGAGGCAGTGTGGCCTTGTTAAAACAGTACAGACCTTGGAAGTAAATAGGCATAGGTTAGAATTTCAGCTCTCCAGTGGCATTCTGTGTAGCTTTAGGTAAGAGTAGGTGACCTCTCGGAGCTTTTTCCAGATCTACAGAAGGGTGATAATACTTATGCATGTTTTGAGTGTAAATGAGCTACTTTGTATAAGGTGGTATCTAGGAGAATGCCTGGCTCTCATCTACTCCTCAAGGCTCATTGCTACCTTTTGCTTCTCTAAATGTCAAATGGGAAGCAACAAGAATGACACATTTTAATTTTTCCTGTAAAAGTGCCAAATTCCTTCAAATAAAACAGATATAGACAAATACACTTTCAACTAAGCAGTGATAAATAATGTATCAGCTAGGATCCCTAACTGATAGCAGCACATTCATATTATGATCATTTAAGAAACATTTAGTAAAGAAAATATTAAAGATGTGAGTAGGGAAGAGGCATGCACAAAGGATGGTGCAGCTCTCCGAGCAGCAAAAATAGTTTCCCAGCCCCAAGCTACAGAGACAAGGAGAGATATGCGTCACCAGAACCTAGGAGAAAAGAGTCTTAGGGAATGCTGCTTTGGAAAAGGAAATTATTCTCTGGGACACAAATAACCCCAAGTGATCCTGAAAGGAAGGAGATAAGGGCATGAACAAGATATCATTCTCCTCCCTGCTGCTGATCTCCTGCTGGGACTCCCACTGGCCAAATGCTCCAGAGCCAGAGGGCAAAGGAAGCTGCACAGTCACTGGCCAGCCACCCAGAGTGAAGAGCCTCCCAGGGTAGGGAAGGAAGCAGAGTGGAGCTGGGGAGACTTGGGGGATGGGACCCACAGATTTGCTCTGCAGATTGCTCTTTGCTGTGACCTCATTTCATCATAAGAAAAATATCAATCATTTATCTTTAATCCTCCCAATAACCCTTGTGAAATAGAGATCATTATGATATTATCCCCAATGCACAAAAGGGGAAACCAGCTCTAAGAAGTAAATTGCCCAGGAAATAGCAGAACTAGGATTTGTCTGACTCCAAAGTCCATGTTTTTGTCCACTCTGCCATCCTGCTTTGCTGCCAATACCATGAACCAATGCTTTTTAATTATCAACAAGTGGTAACCTCTGCAAATATCAGAGCTGTGCCTAAACCAAAGAATGTTTGATAAAAAGAAAGTTTACTCTCAGCAAGGCAGTTATCTTAGTTCCTACAATTTCCTCCCTCAGCAAAGATAAACGCCATGAGAGAGCAGAAAAGCTTTTTCCCTCCAGGTGCAGTAAAACAAAAACCAGGTGAGAGAACATTCACACATGCAATTTCATTACTCTAGGAGTTCCCACATAAAAGTTAATTAGGGAGAAGGAAGAGTCAGCTCCTGCAGGGAGAACACTGTAGAAATAAAAATGGAGAGGAGGTAGGTAAGATAGATGGTGCTGGAACCTTCAGAGACTGAATCTGAGAAGGAGCACCTGAATAAATTTTGCTACTTCGATGCAAAGATAAGGGAGTTAAGACAGGTTTTTCCCAAGAGATTAAGAATTTATATAGTGGAAAACACCCTGAACTGGACATCAGAAGAAATAAGTTCTGCTTTCATCAATGTGTTATATATGCAAGCTCCATGATATTGGGAAAATACCCTCTATTTTTTCCTCTACCAGTTGCTTGCTTCTCTGTAAAGTGGAGATAACAATATATCCACAACCCGCCTCACAGGGTGTTACAGGGATTAATTAGATAATGTCTCAGGAAGTTTTCTGGAAACTATAACGTTTCCTGCAAATGTAAGTTACTTCTGAACAAAATAGCAGCAGACTTACAGACTCCAAGAAGGGACTACTAGTTACCAAAGGGGAGGAGTGTGGGAGGGCAGGGAGGGAGGGAGGGAGATGGGGATTGAGGGACATTATGTTTAGTACACATGATGTGAGGGGTCACAGGGAAAACAGTGTAACACAGAGAAGGGAAATAGTCAATCTGTGGCATCTTACTACACTGATGGACAGTGACTGCATTGGGGTATGGGTGCAGAATTGATAATATGGGTAAATGTAGTAACCACATTGTTTTTTCATGTGAAACCTTCATAGGAGTGTATATCAATAATACACTAATAAAAAATTTTTTTTAAAAAGTAAGTTACTTATTTTCATTTAAACATCAAATGCATGGTGACACTCTAAATACAACTGAAAAAGTGTTCTAATTATCTGCACATATTAGGGAGACTACTGAACATATTTTATACATTTCAGATGAATTTTCTATTCTTCATTTCTTTTGGAACTAATTTTTTTTGTCTCCCACCTAGTAATTCAGTTTATGTACGGACTACTGACTTACAAAGCCATTCAGATGCATTAATTTTTGAAAACAGAGCATCACATATGTGTCAGGCACTGTACTGATCTCTCAGATAACCACCAAACTTTCTAGATTCAGGGGAAAAGGTTTGGGTGCAGTTGTCTGTGAGTGATCAAGGGATTATCAATTAACTGGTCTCCAACTTGGTACCTTCTTACCTCATCAAGATATATTTTTCTGGGGCTGCACAAAATAGACATTAAAGTGAAACCAGGAGAAGCAGTCTCTTTCCTTGATTAGATTCTAATCTAAATAGAAAAATAATGAGATGTGCCACATATTAAAAAAAGGATGTTCCATTCCCACCACTATAAAAGACAACCCCAAAGAACTTCAATAAAAACAGGCTCAATGTATGAGGGATCATGCACCAAAAATATATGCAGACAAGAAATTAGGAGCCAGGAGTGCAAGAACCAAATACTCGAAAAGTTAAAAGACAAGCATGTGAGGGGATAAAAAACAGACTTTACAAGGGAAAGTCTGAGTTGTTGCCACAGCGTCTTAAGTATCTATGTATTTGCCCTTCCCACATATAAGATAGGTAACTTGGTTATTTGACCTGTGTCCCACTGCTAAATCTGAGCAGAGACAAAGGAAGAAACTCCCTGATATTTCCTCATACCTCCTAAAATTATGAACTAAGAGGAAGGACTGCTGCTTGGTCTAGATCTGAAGATGATCACAGAGGTTCCCTGCGAGCATTCTCCCTGTTCTCTCCAGGGTGCCCTGTGAAGGTTGTTCCTTACCTAAGTAAGTTTTCCTGCTAGAAGTTATGAAATCCGAGATCTAGAAAGAGCTCATGGTACAAATGGAGAAACCAAGGCATAGTAATATAAGTAATCTGCCTAGGATCACAGAGCTACCTGGGATGATGTAGGAATCTGAGGGAGATCTCTGCACTCCCTGCCTAGTGCTCTGTCCAACTGATGATATTGCCGGGTGTGTTGATTTCCCTAAAACTTGTTCTACAGGGCAACCTGGATGCACCTTTCAGTGTGTCGAGCAGAGTTCAATGACTCCGTTCTTGCAGAAGCCTGCAATCTACCTGTACCACAAGGATGGCCATGTAAAATTAGGTGGCAGCTAGTGCTCTGGAGGGTCCCTTCAGCTACCTCTAAAGGGTTCTCGGAGACTAGTCATTGTTTCAACAGCATGTTTAATATGACCTTATCTCACACTCTATTCCCCAGCATGAACCCTCCACCGAGTCTAATCCCTTTAACACCTGCGACATATTCATGCCCATCTTCTAGTCCTAAATCGGTGTTCTTAAAATGTTCTGCTCTTCATCTTTCTGAAGGCTTCTATTCTTCAAACTCCAAAAAAGGCCTTCCTTCTGATGGCATTTTCCCTTGCTGCCCCAGGTCACATAGGTTTCTTCTTTCTCTGAAGTCCAACAATAAAGCCTATGTTGCACCACAAAACCATCACTATCTTCTATTTTTTTTTCTCTAATTATTTTGTGGGTTTAATCTTTGCTTCCTCAACTGTGGGTTGAATAAGGTACATTCTAAGGCTTTTACCATACTGTAAGTTGTATGATTATAAAATGCAAATTCCTAAGGTTGAGAGTGATTCATTATCATTCTTTTGCCTTTCCACAATGTTGAACTCTTAGCATCCACTTCATAGATTTAAAGATGGGAGTAAAAATCCAGAAGAAATACATGATTATTTTAATTAATTAGTGCAAAACTGGAAATAAAATTCTATCAAATGTGGAAGATATTCAATCCTGGTACTCATCAAAGAAATGAAAATTAAAATAAAGATTTCTGTTCACCTTGCCTACAAATTAGCAAAGTTAATTATTTTTAAATAAAATACTTGATAATAGTGTGTATATACGATGAAATACGCATTTCATATATTGCTTATCAGCTTCAAAATGACAGAAGTCCTTGGAAAGGAATTTGATAAGTACCCAAAACTATAATGTGTTACATATTTTTGTATACTAACTCAGGAAGTAACTGGAAATGTGGAAAGTGCTTTATATGCAAAGGTATTTCCAGCAATGCTATTAACTGGAAATGCTAATTTTCATAATAAATAATGAAAATATGGAATCAATTTAGATGTTTAGTAAAGGTAATAACTAAATAAAATAAAAACTTCAGGGTGTACTATGCAGTTAAAAATGCACATTGCACAAAGATGTTTTAATTACATGAAAATGCTTTTGCTACAAAGTTAAATGAAAAAAGCAGTATGGAAGTTGTATATACAGTGTGATCCTATAAAAAGTTATGCACAGAGAAAAGACTGGATAGGAATACAGGAAAATATTATTAATTGTATTTAGGTACCAGTATTATTATGGATGGTTCTGTCCTTCTATATTCCTTGGCTTCTTAAATTCTTAACATTTAGAGAGAAGAAACTCAAAAGTCAAATTAAAAGAACGTGTTCCAGTGAATATAAAGCACATCATGAACCACCTCTTCCCACTTCAGAGTATCTTTTAAGTGCTAAGCTTTTGTTGGTATGATTGTTCCAGGAAATTGTTGGATCCTTTGTCCATTCATCTGTTCATTTCATTTTGAGTGCCTAACTTTGCTATTTCATACACAGTGTTAGGTTTTGCCTTCTGGGAATCTATAGACTGGGAAAAGCCAACCAGAAAGGCATAGCCATAATTAAGTTTTCTCTGGCTGACCCAGGTATTTCATTCTCCGTTTGGGTGTCAACTGACCTCCCTTTTTCTTTTGACCCCAATAATGATGACTCTCAAAAGAAAATCTTCAGGCTCTATTTCACCTAGATAATCAAAAGTTATTGAGTCCTCCCATGCTAGTTTTTAGGAATGCAAAACATACATAACTCAGACAAATGCAAATAATGAACTGAATCAACAAACAAAAGATTTGGTTTTTATGGGACCAATAAATGCTTAAATCCGTAAAATACTGGCATTAAATTGGAAAAAAATGCAATGGGAAGAAATGCACAATTTTTAGAAATAAAATATATTCAGAAAATAAATTATCAATTGAATCTCTTTACCTAGGTTTAGTTTCAACAAAGTTTCTACCTTTAGACTGTTTAAAGCCTTTTTTGTAATCTATCAAAAATTGTACCTCAGTTTCCTGTCTTACCCCATCTCACTTTCCCTCACCTCCTTGAGAGGATGAGGTGCTTCTCCTGCCAGGAAGGATGAGGTATTTCTCCTCCCAGGTAAAGTTGCGTCTACTACCTGCTCTCTCTCTTTCCTCACCGTCTGCTCTAACTGGCTCCTTTCCCTCAAACTCTCTTCTCTCCTCTTGTTAAAAAAAAAAAAATTCTCCTTAACCCTATATTTTCTACCCTACAAATATTAATTTCCACTCATCATCAAATTATTTGAAATAATTTTCTATGAAACTCCACCTCCTTACAGCCACCCTCTACCTCTCAATCCACTGCAACCTAGTTTCACTCCTTCTATACTTGTTTCTTTCTGTAAAGATGCTAGACCTCCATATAGCCAAATATAACAAACTCTTCATAAATTCTCTGCCCAGACCTCCTGACTGTAACAGTTGGTTTTCCCTGCTAACAACGCTCCTCCCTTGTCGGCCGTGGTATCACTCTTGGCTGGGTCTGATTGTTTGACTGCTTTCTGCTTCCTGGGGGTCTTTTTTCCACCCCTTAAATATGGATGCTACCAGTGCTCTTACTTTTTATCAGTGCTTTCCAAGCATGACCACATATCAAAATTAGCCAGGGAATTGTATGAAACACAGATTTCAGGCCCTCCGCTAATGAATCAGAACCTTCAGGAGACATATGGAGGAATTGACTTTTGGCCAGTTCCCCAGATAAAGCTCATGAAGCTTGAAGAGCACCAGACTATTGATTGGCACCTCAGGGTCTCTGCTCTCCATTTTATTCCTGGGAAATCCATTAGTCTTCACTGTTTAGTCACCCTGTATATGCTAACAACATATCATACCCCGACTTATTCTGAGCTGTAAATTTATACATTTAGAAGCCTGCCAGACATCTCTACTTGGGAGATGTACAAATAAAACATGTCCATGTATGAACTCAACACTTTTTCTTTCTTCATTCCCAAATACATTCCTCCTCCTATCTTCTGTCAGTCACTGGTACCACCAGTCATCCAGCCACCCAAGCCAAAATTCTGATTCCCTCCTATGCCCTGATCACTCATCCTCAATCAATAATCACACCTTGACAGAGTGCCTAGCACACATTTCTCAGCTCCATCCTTTCTTGGCACATCAACCACCACTTTTACTCCAGGCATTTATCTATACCATTTTGGACACCTTCTATCAGGTCTCCTCGTCATCAACACTGCCTACTTATCACCAACATGTATTTCACTCACTTGTTCTACTGAACCACTTGTAGCTCCCTATACCCTACAATGTCGTTTCCCACCTCTGTGTCCCTGATCTTGATTTATTTTTTCTTCTACTCTTCCCCATATCCACTTCCTTCCTTCCTTCCTTCCTTAGCTACTCCCGTTTCAGGACTTAGCTGAGATGTCATCTTCTTTTGAAAGAGTTTCCTTGTTCTGACAACACCCCAGCTCCACCCCTGTTGCCAGCCAGAACCAATCAATAATTTGGCAAATACATTGTTTGTGCCCTTTTTCTCCTTCCATAATGCCTTCTGAATGCTCCAAACAATATATTTGCCAACTTATACCAAAATGACCTGTGTCTCATGCCACTGCCATCCTGGACTCTAAGACCCTTGATCATAAAAAGCATTTCATGTTTGTATAGACAATCACACATGACATATGCTCATACATTTTTACTGAATTCTGGCCAAACTGAACTATTTCCCTTGACTAGGATTATGAGAAGGAATGCACATTTTATCTCTAGACTAAAAAGAATCAAATATTTTTTTTGTAGTTTATACCCATACAAAACTATCATTCTATTCCCTTCTCCTCCCCCAAATGGTAACAGCAGTTCCTCTTATTCATTCACCAGACATTTACTAGGCACTTGTGGTATGCAATGAACTGTGCCAGGGTCCAACGATGCAAAGATAAATAACATAAAATCTCTCTCCACAAGGAGCTCCCATTCCAGTGGAGAAAAGAAACAAATAGTACAATGCACTAAGTGCTCTGACAGAGGCTCGGAAGAGCTGGTGTGGGACCCAGAGGAGGCAGAAAGTGATTCATACACCTAATGGCTTCAAAGCCCACTCTGAGTTATTCTGCTCTTATGAACAATTTGCTTTAAGTCATTCAAATGATATTTCATATGCTGATGTTTTTCTCCAAGTAGAGAGAAAGGTACATGAAAGTAGGGTCTGGCAGATTCTTTCATCTCATTTGCACATCTGCTCAGACCTCTGTCCCTGCAGAAGAGGCAGCTATAGAATTCACCACTCAGGAAGTGTTTCATAAATGCCTGGTGAATGAATAAAGTGCAGACAGTAACACTTACATAAGAGAACACAAGCCACTTTTTATTTCAGTACAAATTTATTATAAATAATCAGCACTTTGGAAAATAAAAGTACATCATTTGCCTCCCATGGCAGCCCAGTCTTTCACTCCCAAGGGTATGGAAATGCCAAAATACCCGCTCTTCCAACACTCACTTTGACCAGTATTTCAAAATAGTCCAGTTGAGTCATTTAACAGCAAATAAATTACATTTCTTTCTAGGATTCCATGCTTACTGGCCTTTCTCCTCACATAAAATAAAACTGTAGCTTTCTAAAACACAATGCTTCACCCTAAGTAAAAGCTAGGGACTTTCCAATTTATCTCACAAATGTAGGGCCTGTTACTTGAGAATACCTTGTTCTGGTTTTAGTTTCCTGCTGCAGTGAGGAAAGTCACAACAGGAGCTTCTCTAAGACAACTTTCCCTCTAACTGCACCGCTCCCACTGCCTCATTAGGGTGCCCCTGCAGGCCTGGGCCATGGGAGGTGACTAGAGCACTTTTGTCTTGTGAATCATAGGACAGCAGGGTTCACAGCCTGCTGGCAGGAGGCCAAGGTGGAAGGACCCTCTGGGACGTGTCATCAGCAGGCTAAGTTCTAACAGATCCATTGAGAACCTCTGGAAAAGACCCCTGAGTCATCCTGAGGGAAAACAAAATGATGGCAACCCAATCCCCATAAAATCTCGGGCTTAAGCTGCCACCCACCCACAAAGGAAGGTGGAGTTCACTGAAACACTGGGGCTCTTTTCCTTTTTCGATCCTTCTCTGTACCGTATCGGATTAAAGGACAAGTCTACCATTTACATACTTTTAAATCTGAGAAGTGTTCAAATGGCATCAGCCTTGAAGGCTTGGGATGTGTAGTCTATAAATCACGTGTTACAAAGCATGATCCATACTATCCGTCATGGGAAGGGCTCAGTCCTAATGTATGACCCATTTCCCCTCTCCAGACAAAACAGGAAAACACATAGGTGATCAATCCATCAATCGATGACAGATGAGAGAGAGAGAGAGCAAGGGAGCTGGAGAGAAAGAGAGGGAGAAAGAAAGGGAAAGGGCGAGAGAGTCGTGTCATGGATCCTGGATTATATTATGCACAGCTTCCTCAATCTGTGCTAATACATGCAAAATTACCATCTCTCCATTAGAAACCAGACTCTTTCAGAAGTTCCTTTTTAAAACAGCATTCATCTTTGTTCTTTGGGTGCTTCCATCAATCAGTTAGCAATGAATCCCACTTTTTATATTCCTGCAAAATCTACATTATGAACACCTCCCTTAAGAAAAATTACAACTGAATTATTTCAAGACCTAGTAATACTGTTGGCTTAGATTATATGGGATACAATGAGAATTTGAAGGAAATAAACCAGTTAAAGATAAACAAAGAGACTAAGGCAGTTGGCAGAGCATCATGCAGATCTTGCTTAAGGCAGGTGTGTGGAAGTTTTTCTAATGAGGCTTCAATAGAACAACTTTTACCCTTGCACCCACGTAACTCAGGACCCTCAAGCTCTCATTTCTCCCTGATTAACAATTGCTACCCAAGGAGTCATTGCCTGCAGAGTACACAAACATAAGAAAAACAGAGCATAAAATTCAAAAGTTCAATATTAATTAAAAGCAACATAAACAAGGAAATTAACATAACCAAAAAGCCAGCTCAAACCTTTTAGTTCTCTGTCCCTGAAACTGAGACAACCATTTGCGTCCTTCAAGGGAATGCACCCACTGTGGAGGAGTCAGTAACACACAGGCTGTGAAAACTGTAGTTTTAGTTGTAGCCAAGGAACAAATTTTTAATCAATAGTAAAAAGCAGTTGCTTGTTTATGTTAACAGTAAAACAACAATTGAAGAGATGCAAGACAAAGAATTTGAATTTTTTTTTTCTGTTCAAGAGTTTTTACTCTTCTGCTAATTATTATTAGCAGATATATAGGCAATAAAGGTAACAAACAACAAAGTCAAGATCTATAAGGAAGAAATTATGATACTGTTCTGTTATGAGAAGGTCATATTCAACATATTCTTTCTCCTTCATATTCAGGGTGATGTAGAGATAGAATCAAATCAACTCCTGCAATAGTGTTTTTTTGTTGTTGTTTTCAAACTGTTTTCATTCTTATGAAGATCTTTAGCTCACTCCATTCCAAAAGAAGCAATTTTATGATGTTACCTGAAGAAGAGGAATTTACATCAGAAATGTTCATTCAGAGAAGAAAAGGAAATGAGTAAAATGAATTAGTGGAATATTATGAGTTTTGGAATCAGCTATACCTAGATCAAATTCTGTTCTGGCCATTTCCTAATTTTATGGCCTTGAGGAAGCTATGTAACCATTTTGATGGTCAAGTTTATGGCCAATATACATGTAACTATTGAAATCCATACCGCAGGGCGACAGTGTAGACCAGGTGATGGATGGATGGCTAGCACATACTGAGCATCATACCTGGATCAAAGAAGGTGCTCCTTAAATGTTGGCTTCATTTTGTTATCTTTACTTGGGTATGCAAGCACTGGATTTTTAAGGAGGCTCTAATTTTACTGATTTTACTAACCTGAAAAACTATTTCATTAAAAATGAACTCATTATTATTCTGCAGTGATACTGTCACAGACTGAGAGGACCCTCTCCTAATTCCCAGGACACTCAAATATAGTACAAAATTTAATCTATCTAGGCCTAAGCTCTCCCATAGACTTCTGAAAGGTCAAATGAACATTTCAAACCTTACATCCAGAGGTTTGAGATCCTTTTCATTCTGACATTTCCCTCTTAAAGTACTCATTGAATGACCTTCAAGATGAACCCAGTCACTTTTCCAGCAAGAAGTTAATGCAGTCCCCACCTTCAGCTGCAAACACTAGGCAGCTACCAAGTTTCTCAGCAAACCTGAAAGCCTCTGAATGTGGAGAAAGGACGAGCAGAGAACCCTGACTGACATGCACAAGAAAATTCACCTCAGTTCACCAAGATCCCACAATTACTTAGTAACTGTGTAGAGCTTGGCAGCTCTTGTTGGAGCCTATACTGAATCCTTGCCATTCACGGTGCTCATCTATCTGGCACCTGAAACTAGATTTTGTTCCCTCTTCATTCATGACAGTGATGAGGGATGGAGGTAAGTAAAAGCAAAACCCATGAGAGATTATTTTGCTAATAGATGAGTATCTTAGTGAAAATAGTAGTTTCTTTCCTAAGGATCTAGCTATCTTTTATCACCAATGGTTTATTACCTTAGTTTTTCAAAAGTGTCAGTGACACTTGGGGAAGCTAGGGTTTTATCTTTAAAAACTCTTTAATTTGCTGAAGAAGTAATACAAGCTAAAGCATTTAAGCTTCAAAATAAAACCAAATTTAATGTCTGAAATCTAAGTAGCCAAGGGAAAGAAATTTGCAGTTAAAAAGGTCTTTGCCAGCTCATCTAAAACCTTGTCATCATGAAGAATGTCATACCGTCCCATCCCATACCACGCTGGACCATACCAAAGACATTGTTATTGATCATCCTGTTCTTAAATATTACTAGGGAAAGAGACCCCTTATCCCACTACAATAGCTGGAATTCTTAATCTTTTTGGGGAACACCAGTGTGTTGATTATATTTAGCATAAATCACTCTGTTACAATATTTCAGGTCCTTAAAAACTTAATCACAATAATTACCAATTATAACAGTTATAAGTTATTCTCGCCTATTCAGCATTTAAGGGCTAAGACCACCCTGGTTCTGTTACTTATTGTGTGACTTTGGGTAAGTTACCTAATCTCTCTGTACCTCAGTTTCTTCGTCTGTAAACCTGAACTACCATATCCCACTTCATACCATTCTTGGAAGGAATATAGAATCTGTAAAGTTCTGGAAACAGTGACAACACATAATAAGTATTCATTAAATGAGAGGTATCAACGTACTCACATTTCTTTCATACTCTTAAGAAACTATAATTTGTTTACAGTGAATGCACAGTAGATGTGTAATAGGGACCATTGTTTGGAAAATAATAATCCAACATATTTTTTCTTCACTTAAAATCATGTTGCTCTGTAGGTATCCCATTCATTGAATCAATTACTTGAGATTGGCCCCAGATGAAAAGCAGAGAAATGATTAAAATATCAGATAGATTGAAAGAAAAAAAACAAATCCAGATGCGACCCTCCCATCTCCTGCCCAATTGGGTTTCCTTATACTAACATAACTCATGTTAGACCGAACTAGGAGAACATCCAGAAGGCTCCCTCATGGACTGAGACACTAAAGCTATCTTAATGTCCCCAAGTGCTGCTATGGAGAAAAGGGAAATCCTGATAGAGCTGGCTGGAGAACTGGACAGAAGGATGGTGTGCAGAGGATGGAAAATGACTTTAATGCTAAGAGTTGTAGGTATAGATTCCCCAGCTGAGGATCAAATGGGATTTACAGCCTGACCAAGGAGAACAGCCCCAGCAAGAGTTTGATGGCAGCCCAGCTGGCAAAGAGAGCTAAGTTCCCTAAAGTAATTCCTGTGCTTTGCTGAAGCCAGGAGAACAGAACGAAAGAGCATCAAACCAGCTTCAGTTACTTCAAAAATGGAAGTGGGAGAAACAGAAACCAAATCATTGCAGAGACAAGTGACAAAAAAAAAACACCCAGTTGGAAAATGGCACATGAATCTTTCCCCCAGTGCTGTGAGACCAATAATGATTTCATTATTATAGTCACAAACATTTACCAGGCATTTACTGTGTGCTGGGCAATGTTCTAATCACTTAATATGTATTAACTCATTCACTTCCACAAAATTGTATAAAATAGCAACCATTTTAATCACAACTTGTAAATGAAGAAATGGAGGCAGAAAAAGATGGTACAACCAGTCTAAGAAACATGTCTAGTAAATTTTGAACCTGGAATATGTTTCTTCCTGCACCCAGAAACCGTATTGTTTTTTTAGGGAAAGGGCCAGAACTCAAGAAAAGCAATCTTGATTTAGAGCTAATCGTTTAATTAATTGAATACCTACTCAGCAGAACACTTTGAATCCCTAAAAGAACTAAAGCTTGGGGTGTTCTTTTTTCCTCTCTTATCAATGGGACCAGTAGTCCTAGAGCTAGAAGATTAGTTATAGGAAATAAGAAACTCCACACTGTTTTGATACTATTACAGCCATCCATCAATGTAAGTATACCAAACTTCCAACATAAGATAGAAACTTCAACCCACTGAGTTCATTCTCCTTGTTCCCAAATTCTCTTTAAAGCAATCAAATAAATAAAGCAGGAGGAAAATCATGGAAGAATGCCACCTGAGCCCATACACTCTGGAATATGAGAAGAGTTTAATAATAAGAAATCTAGTGATAAAATTCATCAATAGATCAAGGAAGAAAAGAAACACAGAATTCTCTCTAAAAATGCCTAAAAACCATGTGAAAAAACTCAACAATGTGTCCTGATCTTTAAGTTTTGAAAGAACAGGAACAGAAAACGTACCTTCCTCAAACAGCCAACATCTTGCTTAGTGATAAAGACTGGAGACATTTCCATTAAAGTCAGAAGGGGAAGGAACCCACTATCTCCACCCTTAGGTAACAATGTATTTAACATGCTGGCTGATAAATCTAATAAGCTAGAATCATAAATAGTGGAAAAGAGGAAGCAAATCTATAGTTACATGAAAATCATAGGGCTGTTTATTGAAAGATCCCAAAGAATAAAGTTAAAAAAAGTTAGAAATTAAAAGTAAAAATTTAGTAAGATGGTTGATTACAAATCACTGTTCTCCTCTATACCAACAATTGAAAATGCAATAGCTCCAAAAACAAAAGACACAAACAAAACACTGCAATAGTAGTCAGGAAGAAGATTTTCTTGGGGTTTTTCTTTGCTTATTTGTGCAGGAAGATGCAGGTGATACGTGGGAAAAAAAAGCTAGAACACTCTATTGAAGGTCATAAAAGGAGACATGAAATAATGTGTCCGAAGAGGAAAGCATATGTAGTCTCTGTGCCCTCTTGTTCTTCCCTGTTCAGTTCCAATCTGAATTATGTTATCTGTTTATCTACTTACTTAAATGTAAATGTAACAGAAACTTTCAAATACACAAAGACAATAGAAGAAAATATGACCATGAACCCCATGTACTCATTATACAGCTAAACATCAGTAATTTTTAGATCTTGCTTTTATCTACCCCTAACATATACTTCTCCTATTATGTACACATAATTTAAGACATCATATAAATAAATATATAAGTATATAGAACATTTCTGAAAAACCACAATAATGAAGGGAAACATTTTATAATGATTAAAATGATTTATCCTGGTATCAGAGTAGAAGAAAAACCAGTGGAACTTAATAAAAACACCAAAGTGATACAACTATATATAATTTGACATTTGATAAAAGTATTTTTTTATCAGTATTTAGAGCACAGGCTAATCAACCATTGCATTGAGACAACTTGATAATCATTTGGGAAAAATACCCAACCCCCACCTTCATGTTATGTCAGAATAAATTCCAGATGAGCTGAAGATTTAACTGTGAAAAAACAAAGCTATGGAAGTACAAGAATAAGTATTGGTAAATATATTATGTCTTTGAGAGTAAGGAAGGTCTTTCCAAGCATTTTATGTACCAGACACCTTGCAAAGGACATAAACTAAGAATATAATTATTTAACTAATTTTGAAAATAAAAAATATATATCAAAATATTTCTAAAATATAAAATGCAAACTAGGAAAATTTCATATTTTAGAGTTACAACAGGGAGAACTAATAAAAATCAGTAAAAAAGGCAAACATGTCCCTAGAGAGAGGACATGAAATTCTGAAAATGATAAATTGAAATTTTAAATTAGTATATGGAAAAATCAATCTCACTAGTAAACAAAAATAAGCAAGGAGATGTCCTATTTTGTCCTTCAGATGATACATTAAATTTTTTTTTAATGTAAAAAGAAATCACTGAATGTTGGAGCACTCATTTATTGCCAGTGGGAAAATAATCAGCATATTTCTGGACAGGTATTTGGCAAATATATCAAAAGCCTGATGAACACGCATGGACTTTGAATCAGCAGGAGAAAAGTGTATACAGATGTATGTGCCAAGATGATAATCAAAGCATTGCTCATATTAGGAAAAAATGTGAACAAAGTAAATAGTCAACCACAGAAGATTGCCTAAATATTAATATTGCTATAAAAATCCAATGCAATATTCTAGGCAATTAGAAATAATGATGCACATGTATATATAAAGACGCTCACGATAAAGTGCTAAGTGAAAAGCACAGGTTACAAAATAGTACTTACAGTAGGATGCCTATGAATATATAGAAAGTAATCCTGAAAGATATACATCAAAATTTAACAGTCTTTAGAATTATGGAGGTCTTCTCCTTTTCTTTCTGTGCCTAATGTAATCTAATTTTTCTACATGGAGCAGGAGATATTTGTGTTATAAAATTAAATAATAAAAATTATGCATAGTTACAGCTTTAAATATAGTTTGCAGCTCAAGATCAAAGTTGTAGGAAGAAAGAATGATCATGGAATTCCTTAGTCAGGGTGGGGTTGATGTTTCTAATGTAAAACGTGAGGTAGGCTATCCCCAGCTTGACTGGAGATTGAACATTTCAGTATGTTAACATATACTCCCTGGCTGCTGTGGAATATGAAGGATTTGATATTTCATGTATAAAATAATTACAGGAAGTCAAACTCAGACTCATTATCGTTCATTATTCTGAGTACTAACAAAGTTAACAAAAGCAAGAAATCTTAAAAAGAATAGTTAATATGTTTACAAAAATGCAATTTTCAAATTTGCCAATTTTTAGTCCTGAAGTGAGTGCTGTTTTACATGTTTTAGAAGCAAAGTTTCATTGGCTGAATTAACTGTTTACAAAAACACTTGCTAAGACATTTTTTGGTGAGTTAAAAGAGCAAGAGCAACCCTCCGGTTAAACCCGAGCAGGCAGGAGCGCGGGGTGCCATGTGCCCTCCCCTGCAGCCTGCGGGGTCTTTGACCATCCAAGCTTGGCCCAGCCCTGTGCCCCGGAACAATCTGATTCTTAATCAAGAGGAATTTAAAGAGCTCTATATTAATGGACACTTAGAGGGAGGAAGAGAAAACAGACATTTGTCGAGTGGCAGGTGCTGGTCAGACACAGTGTTATTAGCTTATATCTATTAGTCCACTTAGTTCTTCACGACCTGTGGAAGAGGCAGCATTTCCCCCTTTCTGTAGATGATAAAGCCAAGCCTAAGATAAAGGAAATATTTTCCCAAAGCGTCGCAAGGAGCAGTGAGATTCAAATCTATATCTCTCTGGCTGGAAGCGTTATGCCCTTCCAAAAGGCTGAAAAAATGAATCTGGTTTTGTTACCCTATAGCAATCGGAAGTGGCATGGCTTGGAGGTTAAGCAAACAGACCACCTTTGAACCAGCAGACCTCGGTTGAAATCTCTGCTCTGCCACTTGTTAGATATGTAGCCCTGCACATGATTCTCAACATTTCTGTGACTCAGTTTCTTCCCCTGTAAAGGTGGCAGGGGATGGGGGTGATTCTATAGTCTCATAGATTGTAAGGATTGATAAAAGATGTATCAAAGTCTTGAGATTTTTCCTGAACTATATACAGTAGCTTCAGTGGGCGTTAGCTATCTTTATTATTATTTGCAGGGGTTTGCGGCCACTATGGGTCCCATTTTCAACCAGCTGCTCTTTAACTTATTCCACCCTTTTTGTCTCCCAGCTTTCTCCCTGACAGCTCCAAGGACCACCAGTGTGACCCCCAGCTCCGCGGCTGGACCCCCGTCAGCTGCCGGGCCTTCCTGAGGTCAGCTGCGTGCCAAGACTGCCGTGCTCAGGGCTCTGTCTGGCTAGGCTCTGCAAGCCTGTTGGAGTGAGACCTGTGAGCCTTTGCCAGACCTTAACTGTGCCACCTACCAATTGTCATGCTTCACTCAGCACACTGCTCTGCTTTGCAAACTGGCAAACTATCTTTCTCTCTCTACCAGTGGCACTGACCCCTCCCCTCAGAACACATTTTGTTGCCAGATGATGGCAGCACAAAATTTGAAAATATCCACAGCCTGACCCACGACTGTCCACTGAGCTTAAGTTCATATTCAGAGGGAGACTAAAGACAAAGCTTCTCAAGCTGAAGAATGTGAGACCCTCCAATCTCCAGAGGACCCTGAAAAGGCATTCAAGGTGGGAATTATAAATTCACTTCATTTTAAAAGTTGGACAAACTGCACAATATTTAATTCATGCCCTAAGTGAAGTATCTCCAACATAGTACCATTCCGTCTGTACAAAAAAATGATATCCGAGTGCTTTTTGAGACAATGCTGCCTTCTGCATCCTGGCCTCTCAGCTGCTTTCCTTACTGCCAAAACCTATTCACTGGCTCTGGGCCCTTTGTCAGATTCATCACTCCATAAGAAGGATTTGCAGTGTGACATCTGATCTGAGATCACCTGCATATTTTTCATCTCTTTTGCTACCTCTAATCTTATGTTAATAAGTGCTTAACACTACTTGAGAAATTCAAATCCTTCCAGACTACCTTTAATGCTATAGTCATCATCCTCAAGGAAACAGCACCAAGTATTTTTGGCAGCACAAGGCTGGGCAGACAAATAAAATATTCTGAAATTTCAAAGGACAGACTCCCCAACCTTCCCTAGAGCCCTAGAAATACAATGACATGTTTTGGCCTTGCCATTCATCCAAAGTTTCCTGTGCTTTGTTCTGAAATTTCTAAATATTGGCATTTTCATTTTGCTTTTTGAAGACAATTACTGTGTATCTATATTATGCCTTTCACCCAAAATTCTCAAAATTACTTTATACAAACATTTCACAATATGGAAGCTAGTACCCAAATTTCAGAGACAATGAAAGGGAAGCAAAAATCTTCTGGTGACTTAGGAAACTCTCTCTGTACACAGGATGCATAGAGTTGACATTAGATTGGAAGGGTCCATGGTTGGCTAAACCATATTTTACTCTCTGTCCTAAAATGATGTCATGGGTCTAGCAGAACTCAATAAATATTCAGGATGAAAAGACAAGTATTTGCTGAGCATCTCCTAATGGAGCAAAATCTACTCTAGAAGCGATTGTAGGGAGAAAAAAATGTATTAGACACAAATCTGTTTAAACACTATCTTGTTCAGAGAACAAGACCGACACTAGGAACAATTATAGAACACTACAGTCCATGATTACAGCTTAATAAATTGTGTGGTACAGCTAATAAGTTCAATAGTAATTGAGAAGAGAAAAATGAGAGAAGCTGTTGTAGGCTAGGCATGTGAAAAAACAAAGTGTACTTTTCAAACAGACCTTAAAAATAGTTAAGTGTATAGTTGGGTAGAAAAGAAAGGGAATGGCATTCATGCCTGAAAGGAATAGCAAAGGGGAAATAGACATTAAACTCATTAAAGACAGGGCAGTGACTTGTGAACAGATATGTCATGGGCAAAGGGTGGCAGGTAAGAAGGGAGGAAGAAAGTCTTCTCTGCTGGAACAGAGGGTTTGTTACAGGGAATAAAGGAAAACAACCTTGAATCATTAAGTGGGAAGGAGATCACGTGGGGCATTGAGTGCCAGTTGGGCTTGATCCAGGAGGAAACCAAAGCAGACTCTCAGTAGGTGAATGGCAGAGCAGGCACTGCTTTTAGAAGTATATTCAGCCAACAGAAGACCTAATTCACGGTTCCATTTGTTTTCTGAGAGAAATCCTTATTTTACAGCATAAATTGGAAAAATTAGGTCTCCTCTCATTATTGCTGAAACCTTGAGTACTTAAAGAGATTCAGAATCTCAGTTCAAATAGGAATAATAATGTGCTACATTGTTTTTATAATAATTAAATTAGTTTATGTATGAGAAGTGATTAATATACAGAAAGCACTTAGTAAACATCATTCATCTCCTTAATAAGGTATTTCAATGTTCTTCAGATATTCAAAGATGAGTTATAAATGAGACTCTGAAATTTAGACACAGCTGTTACATGGAGTATCCAAAAGAGTCACAGAACAATTAAACTTTGTATTTAATCATCTGATGATCTCAAAGTTATTTCAGTGTAATCAGCATTGATCTAGGACTATTGCTCATTCCAAACAGCTTCAGGAACGAATGAGTATACTGAATTTTGAGCCCAAGTTTAAATGAGGCAAGTCATTATAGCACTTCTGCTATGTCCACATAGACTCAGATCAAAAACTAGGTGTAGTAAGTACAGGACTGTCATCTATTCATTTCTTCTTTCAAAAAATATTTATTGAGTACCTACTCAGTGCCAAGCATTGCTCTGGGAATACAGCAGTGAACAAGAAGGCAGAAATCCCTATGCTCATTTACCTTATATTTTAGAGAGGGAGGACAGACAATAAATTAACATGTAAGAAAAAAATGTAAACAATGAGTAAAATGTATATTACGTGAGATGGTGATACATGCAAAAACAAAAACAAATTGTATGCAGGAGATAAGGGATTACAATTTTAGAGAGAATGGCCAGGAGGAAATTCTCTGAGAAGAGTAACCTTTGAGTAAAAGCCTGAAGGAGATGCAGGAGGCAGCCTTCAGTCTGGCAGTGCCCTGGTGTGGTGGGGCCAAGTGCGCCAGGGAAAGAGTTGCTGAGAGGAGTTCAGAGAGGTCACAGTGCAGTTGGGACCTTGTAAGGCATACCGCAGCAAATCTTTGAGCACATGGCCCCTCGCAGAGCAGATGAGAATATCAGGACAGTGGCTGGCCCTGAGAGGACACCAAAGTCATGGAAGAGGCAGGAAACATCACCAGGCTACAACCAGGCAGCAGCCAGGTTTGCTCTTCCAGTGCTGCCCAGCTTTAAATGGCTCCCTCTGGCACCCAGTCTCAGAGCCCTCCCACAGCATACTGATGTGAAGCAACAAAGAGGGACAGAATAATGTAAAAATATAGTCACCAGAGTTTTGTACATCATCAGTGCAGCCAAGTGAGGTCCACGAACAAGCAACGGTACCAAGCCCCGCTGAGAGAAGCCCTATCCTAGATCTGACGCGACACTACCCAACATGCGAGAGGTGCCGACGAGGGCAGACGCTGTCTGTAGGGAGCCCATCTCTCTGAGGCTGGGCAGCCAGTGATATCACAAAATGGTGAAGGAAAAGCTGCTCATGGTTTCCAAATTAAAACCAGTTTCTGAGCTCCTTCCCTTTCCATCCACTAAGGTAAAAGCAGGCTGGCTGGACTCTTATTTTTACTGACTACCCAGAAGAGAATTCTGGGCTGGAAAACCTCCATCTAGAGTCAGATAACACTGCCAGGAACCATTAAAAGCCTGCTTCCCCCAAAACAAATTTTTCTTGATCATTGTTAGTGGCCTGGGCACCTGGTTTGCTCCCTCTTGCACATTGGAATCTTTATATTTTAAATAGTTAACAGGGAAATTCCTAATGTTTGTAGCCTCCCATTTCCCAGAAACGACCAAAGATAATCATACTATTGAAACATTAAAAACACTGCCATGTCATTGTTTTCTCCCTGGGTAACAAAGGGGATTTTGGAAAAGCATCCTGTTGATGATTTTGTTATTCAACTAAAAAACAAAACACTAGAATTTTATCAACATTTCAGCCGGGCAAATTGCCTATTACTAGATGGCAATATATGAAGTAGAGGGACAACCTAGGATAGTAATGGCTCAGGATAGTGAAATGTCACTATAACCTTATGTCAATTTCCTCAATATCATTCTTGTGTGTGGGTTTTTAAAATTTCCTACAAGGCAGTTTTATTTCCTGAGATATGTTTAGAGAGTACTGCACTTACAATGGCAAATGAGACAGAGTTACAAGGAGGGAGAGGAAGAGAGAGGGAGAGGGAGGCAAAGAGAGATCATGACTGCAGGCCTATACTGGTTGTGTTTTTTAATTATCTTGAACCTAATGAAGTGTTTGCTTTAAGTTGGGAACTTCCCTGCAATTATTTGAGAATTTAATAGAAGCTACCATAACATGATCAGAAACCTTGCTAAGTAAATTACTTATTTATAAGTAATTACTTTTCTATTTTGCAGCTATAAGGTAAAATATACTCAAAAGAAAAATTACAGCAGCTCAGTCTTATTTCACTCAGTGTGAATTGCAAGAACAAATTCTGAGATCCATACTCACTGAGAATCTGCAAATATCAAAATAGCTAAGTTCTGAAAAATAAACAATACTGCCAGTTTCCTTAACTGCTCAACAAATCTACCCAGTCTGATGTTAACTCAACCAAGAAACATAAGAGTTTTAGTAAAATTGCTAATCGTGATAAGTTACAGCAATTTTCAGGTTGTTTTTTTTTTAATCCAAGGATTCTGGCAAAGAGCAACTAAGAACTGAAAAAATTACATGTAAACCCTCAAGATTTTCATTTATCTCTGAAAAGAGATGTTCCTTTTGTTTGAAAAAACAAAACCTTTTTTAAATTTCATCTTTGAAAAGAAAATTACAGCCTCATAAAATGATAAAATCAAATTTAAAATCTGAAACAGCCAAGTCACAAAATACATAATACATTAAGTTCTTAAAAACAGAGATACAAAACTGGACTCCATCAGGAAGAGAATTAAATTACTCTAGACCTACTTCAACAATTTAGCAAAAGGTGGTAAAGCCTTTCCCAACAAATATAAGGATCTGTGAGTTGAAATGAGAACCTAACCGCCGACCCCCAAAAAAGAGTCACCTGGAAACCCACTGGTTCGTGTCTAAGAAACCAACCCGACTGCTTCAAACCACACCGCAAATACGTCATGGCACAGTATCACTTCTTTAGGCTTTCCTTTGTTTTTCTTGTTTCTCCATATTATTAGAGAAAAACTAGATGACAGCGCACGCACACCTAGAGGTCAGAGTGTCAGAGAGGATGGCAGGGCGGCCTCGGTGACCAGGACCAGTTTCGCTCTGGCGCTCCTAAGAGCTGCGTTTCTGAAGGACGGCGCTCGCCGCTGCTGGGGGCCCGGGTCGCAGCGCGTGACCCCCGCTGAGCAGCGGCGCGGGGCCGGACCGGCAGGGGGCGCCGGCGACCGCCGCGCTCCCGGGTCCCCGTCGCTCTGCTCCGCCCAAAGGACAGCGGAGCCCCCAGGGACGTTGCGCAGCCCAGTAACGAGACCGTCGTTCCAGAAACGCTGCACCCAACGTAATTCTCTGTCCTCGGGGACCCCTCGGCAGGAGCCCGCAGTGCCGGGAGGCATTTCTGTCCCCGGGAGGTAGCAGCAGTGTGCGCCGAACTTGAGCACGTCCCGCCAGGCAGGAAGACGAGTCAAGCAACCTCCATTTCGCAGAGAGAATTACTGTAGCGAGCAGCCCCTGCACAGAGGCTGGGGACAGAACCAGAACCCGTTTCACAAGCTCGGGTCTCAAGGGAAGGCCACCTCCTTTAGAAATTATGAAAAATATCTATAGCTATAGATATATATAGAGAGAGAGATGTGTATAAGTAATTTCTTTGTTCTCTTATGTTAAACTCTTTTCCAGATTTGATTTGCTACCATACATACACTAAAAGGTTGGAAACAGAAAAGATAAGAGTTAGGAAAAAAACTGGGAGAAAATATTTGTTGTATAATGTATGTGCTCCCCATCCCTACCCCTATTTGCAGTCATTTTACTCCAGTTTTTAGATTAGCCACTTGGGTGACATCACCCACTGGACGGTGCAGTATTTAATACTACTGCTACTCCAAAAACTAAATGAAAACAAGTTCTGTAACATTTCCTGAACATTTCTTTATTTAATAGCCCCTGAAACTGTGCATAGGCTGCCCCTGGACTCCATGATTAACTTGACTTCAAGGCATGAAATTTATTTTTTAGGGCAGCAGAGTGATTGAAACAGACTAAAAAATCCATAAGCTCCCCAAGCATTACTTGTAGAGGAAAGATATCAATATTAAACATTTTTTAAATTTATGTCAAACCTATTAATTGTGAATTTAAAAAAATCATTCTTAAGTGTTACTAAATTCACAGTGGCTCTTTATCATTGTATTTTTTCAAGAGACACATTGTAAAAATATAATTACTCTCCTGTGGAACTGTGGGCTGAATTTAATGACTCGCATCTAACAGAATGTAGTGGAAATGATGGTTTGTGAATTCTGAGACAAACCTTTTTGACTTTAACCCAACATTCTCCAGTCAGAGACTGCTGGATTTGCCTACCTGGCATCCCTTCTCCATTTTCTAGGTACAAAATTTTAAGTTCTGATGATTCTCATGGGGAATCTTTCCCATGTTTTGGATACTGCCCAATGCATGCCCTCCCACCAGTAGGGATGGGCACATGACCCAGCCCCAGCCCATCTGGGTGCCCCATCCCAAGAGCCTGCAAGTGACAGGTGCTGTGAAAGGCACATGACCAGGACCAACTAATCAGTCTTTTCCCTAGTTTGATGTGGAGATCCTGGAGGAGAGAGTCTCTGCTTCTTTGGGATCACGAACTATAAGTAACAGATAAACCTGGTTTCCAGAGCCCACCTTTTCCTAGCTTCATGGAAAGGGCCTGCCTAACAATGATGCTGACACAGGGGGTGAGCAAGCAGAGCCCAGAGAGGGCCAGCGAGAAAGGGTGACATCACTGAAGCACCTGTTACTTGATCTGTCCCCACTGGAATTAAAATTATGAGTCAGTCAATTCATTTTTTTGCTTAAATTAAAGCTGATTATCTGTCCCTTTCAGTGAAAGCTTTGCCTAATATAAGAGGTAAACAAAATGTCTTTCAGTGAAAATATATCATTAAAAAGATTGCTGGTGAGAAATTGAAAGGAAACATTGATCACTGAACTACAGCATTTTCACACTGCCAGCCACTTGCTTCTTCCTCAGCTTCCCCTCCTCTGTCGGCTGCCATATGTCACACTCTTCTTCTCACCTAGGACCATTGCTTGCCCCCTGCCCCAAGTTGTTCCCGATGAGTGGATGCTCCCTGTTTCTGTTCTCAGCTGCTTCTCTTCTCTGCATGTTTCCTCATCTGATCTCATCCCGCTTACGTATCTAGTAGACAGGATGGCTTAGTCCTCAGGATCCATTTGGACCTCCTTCCAGAGAGCTCACCCTTTCACAGAAGCTGGAGAGGTAAAGGTTACAATTCCTAGACTCCTTTGCAGCAACTCTGAATACACATTCGGTTCTACCAGTCTGAGTGCTCCAGCGAGCTATGGGAAGACACGAGTGAAGCAGGGGCTCATTTCCTCTGCCTCCACTGTAGCTGTTGGCAGTGAGTGTGGAGATGTGGAGCTCACTGGCAGTGCCACCATGTGGGGTCACCGAGGCCACGGTGTCTGGGGAGCTGGGGCAGTGGAGGCTGTGGCAACTGCCTGTTTCCAGGCTCACAGCCACGCTGCGCACTCCTGGACTCCAGAGCTTTGCTGGCGGCCTCCACCATCCTCCTGGTGCCAGCCGGCCAGTCTTGTTCTAGGAGCCACTTCTGGAAGCCCACTTCTCCAGCCATTGCAAGGCTTTTGCAATTATTTTAGAAAAGGCTTGGAGGAGTGTTTGCCACCCAGTTTCTCCAGAATTTTCTCTTTTGGCAACACAGGTAAAAGTGAAAAAAAAAAAAAAAACAACTTTTGGGGGCTTTTTAAATAGCCCTTTAGGCCATGTTTTACATAGTCACTGCTTCCCAGGCTAACCTTGCTCCTGCCAGCTTCCTCTGAGGATGACAAGCCAGGCCTCCCTATGCCTGTCATGGCACATGCTCCTTGATGTTCCTGCATCTCCCTCTCCCTCTTGATTGCCTGATACACATCTGTGCAGCCTTCAGAGACTTGTCCAGAGAGATTAGGTATCTAATTGCAGACCCCACAGGACTTTATGTTCAGCACTTTAAGAATAATCACATTAGTGTATTATAATTTTTGTTTTTGTTTCTTTCCACAGTAATTCAAACTCATTGAGGGCATAGGTAGTGAATTTTTCTTGGTTTCCCCAACCTTTCATAGTATATGATACTTAAGTGAACAGAATGGGAATTAAATCCTCCCTCAATTTATGAAATGTTGTAGAGGCTTAATGCATTTCCCTTCAGCTCCACTTCCTAGGAGAAATGGTAAGATCAGAAATACTTCAAAAATTTTATTTTTTGAAGAGACAGTACATACATGTGAAAACTTTAGGAGTATCACTTCTTACATAGCTTCAAGAAAGCTCTCCAAAACCACCCAGCACCACTACAAATTATGTAAGGTCAAGGAAACTTCCACTATTTCCTCAAATCCAGACAACTTTAATTCTGCCCCATAACCTAATCTGCTTGTCATTCTCTCCCTGAAATTAATGGGAAGGAGGCAAGCTACTTTGACCATCTCTCTCTTGTCTTACTCTCAATGCTATCTAATTTGTGTGCTTACATAACTTACAGAATTCTTTTTTAAGCCAGATTTAAATTGAGGTATCCCATATTTGTTACCTGGGAGTAAGATTGGGGGCACAATGAACTCTTAATAAACTTAATAAAAATGAAATTAATTTAGTGCAACTACCAGACATCATTTTCATAAGACTAATCTTCTCCGTACTTGGAGAAGAGTATAAAAGTGCAAACTGAGAAGTATACAATAATAATGTTAGTAAGGATGCCACACTACCATGGCATATTATGGGTATCTGAACCATGATGCATATTTCTTTGGTAACTGAATGGGAGACAGTTGTACTTAGAAGGAAGAAAATACAACATTCCAAACAGGAGTTGGACTTAATAGAAGACATTTAAACTTCAAAGTCTTTAAGGAAAAAGGAAACCTCTGAAGCAGAAACTCACAACCCCAGAGGTCGTCAGGGCCAGGCAATACTTAAACTTCCATCCCCTGAAATGCACCGAATGAACAAAGCCATCACCTGCGACAGTTATCGGAGAATCTGCTCTCCCTCTCCTGCATGCCACTCTCAGCATAATCTCTGGTTTGCCAATATTGACCCAACATAGCTACATTGCTAGTAGACAGGACGGCTTAGTCCTCAGCATCCATCCCAAACAAACCAAAACCACTTTGCTTCCAGATTTTCATTTTCGAGGTAGGCTAACTGCATTCCTCGGTCATGATGGTTGGGAGGAGAGCTGTGTGATTCAGTCCTTTGCAGGGGTTTCTATGACTCAACTGATGACAATCTGAAGTTAGCAGAATTTAGCAGAAGCCCTTTTAATCTCAGTTAGAAATGCTGCTTAGGGACATCTGATTCCTGATAAACACACACAAGAAGAACACGAACAGAAAAGAAAACCAAGCAAGCAAACCAGAAACTTTTATTAAGCTGAACAGATAGGAATTTTTGAGCAGAGGTGAAGGTTACTCACAACGATCTTTGTATATTATTTCCATTTCTTCTACAAGTTGTATGATTCCAAGAAATTAATTTGATATATGGATATACCCTTCACCTCAGCCCTCAAGCAAATCAGAATTGTGAAAGTTAATCAGGGAGCAATTATTTTTGTTTTTATAATAAGCGTTCTTTATTTCCTAAGGAAAATAAGTTTTCTTCAAATTACAAGTTTCCCTAGTGAATTAAAACATGATGTATAAAAGTCTTATTTATGCCCAAATTTTTAGGAATGTATCTGTTTTCTAGTTCTTAAAGTATGTCCCAGAACAAACGACAGCCACATTTGGGGGCCCATCCCATCCCTAAGGAATCACAGACTCTGAGAAAAAGGGCCCAGAAATCTGTACTTTATAAACCTTCCAGGTGATTCTGATGCATGTTAAAGTTGGAGAACCACAGATCCCCACATAAATATTTTATGGATGGAAATGAGTACTGAAGAGAGAATGAGTGCCCTAAGAAGGGCTTATTGCTACAAATACTCCAAGTGGCAGAGGTTCAATAGCCACCATGTTATCTGCCACATTTATCATTTATTGAAATGTTACTGTGATCGCCATAAGAATTCTATCCATTTGTTGGGAAAACTTTGGAGAGAGTTTTAGCACCAATTACTAAAACAATACATTTTGAGGATAAAGATTTGGGAGATTCTGAGCCCCATGTTTTACCCTCAAGGGCATCTCTCTGGACCAGTAGGAAGAATCAAGGCAGAGCTTTGTTCTGACATGTATAACAGAGAAATCCACTTTTGACCTTGAAAACCACTTGCAAGTAAGAGTCTAGAACAGCATGTTAGACACCTGCTCTTCCTTAGCCTGCCTTCATCCTTTTTCGGTCTCTAGTTCTGAGAGCAGGTGAGAAAAGGTCTTGAGATTCTCATTATAGTTCATACTCAATAAATAAGCATCATGCCTCTACCTTGTACCAGGTACTTTCAAATGACTCTCCAATTAAGACTATCAACAACAAAGTTGTTGTTACATCTTGTAAGTTAAGCATTTTTATTCCCTTTGTAATATACATCTGTTAATTGTGTCTTCCCAGCACCTTATTTCTCTTCTCTTGGCAGCAGTATACCTACCTCTCTGTGCAAACTGTTTCCTTCTTGATTTCATCTCAGCGTTAATAATAATGGGTTTTCTCTCCTATTTATTCACACAGGCAGACAGATGACTCAGGACTACCCAGAGTCGTTCACCAGGGTTATTACATACCTAAGTGAGTGGAACAGAGAGACACTTTCTTTTTCCTTTTGAGATGCTCAGCAGGGGAGTTATAAACCTGGAGCTGCTGGCTGCCATATTTCTTGCTACATAAAGACTTTCTGCTGTCAATGAGAAAAGGGTCAGCCCAGAGAGAAGGAGTTTCCTAGTGGTGATTGTGCCCCAGAGGTTGCACATGCCACAGTGGTTTAGGCAGCTATTCTGATTCTAGGGCCTACCCTCCTTCCAGGTCACTCTTTCTTGCTTTAACTGGCTTAGCTTTTTGTCATTTGCAACCGAAAGAGTCCTAATATGCTATGAATGACTAAAAAGACTTAAAGGATTAAATATGTTGCCCAAGGTACACATTTAGTAATTAGAAAAGACAGGACACCAATCTCTTCATAAGGTCCAATGTGTTTTCCACTCTATCACAGGAAGTTATTATCTTTAAAAGCCTAGGGTCTGTCTATTTGGATGCAGTATGTGGTGACTGGGTTTTCAAATCAGAAAGCAGAACACAAGAAGCTTGAGCCATGGAAGAAAATCATGGTAACTTGGACATTATTAAAATTAAGAACTTCCTGTTTGTCAAAATAAAGCATAAATATATTTACATACTTATCAGAATACATAAAGACAAATCAATAACAAAAAAATGATTAATGGCTAACATATTTGAGCAGGATTTCACAAAAGAATTTTCACAAAGGCCAATAAGATATGAAAAGGTATCAATGTGGTTATTCATCAGAAAAATGAAAACAAAAACTGTAATGAGATACTACCACCCACTGACCAGATGACGAAAATTAAAACACTGATAATACCACGTATTGGCATAAATACAGAGGAACTAGGGCTCTTGTTCTTTGCTGATGGGAAGGAAAATTACTACTATTTTGGAAAACATTTGGCAACAAGTACTAAAGATAAATTTTGACTACTTAATGAACATGCAATCCTAATTCCAACTACATCTGCCAAAAAAAGAATGAGTCCATATGTCCATCAAAAATCACAGCAGACATTCACACTAATTGAAAAATCAAAATAAAACAAATACACCCATCAAGAGGAAAAGATTATATCCATACAATAGAAAAGGACACAGCAATGAAAAACCGGCAAAACCAACGTGCAGTAAGAGAACTGACATTGGTGGTAACCTATGAATGGGACATGAACTGGGAAGGAATGAGAAATTTTTTTTATCTTTCTCTCTATTTTTTTATTAAGGTATCACTGATATACACTTTAACAAAGGTTTCACATGGAAAACAATGTGGTTACTACATTCACCTATATTAACAAGTCCATACCATACCCCATTGAAGTGACTGTTCGTCAGTGTAGTAAGATGCCACAGAGTCACTACTTGTCTTCTCTGTGCAACACTGTCTTCCCCATGATTCCCCCCACACCATGTGTACTAATCATAATACCCTTCAATCCCCTTCTCCTTTTCTCCCTATCCACCCTCTCCCACTCCTCCCCTTTGGTAACCGCTAGCCCTTCTTGGAGTCTGAGTCTATTGCTGTTTTATTCCTTCAGTTTTGCTTCATTGTTATACTCCACAAATGAGGGAAATCATTTGGTACTTTTCTTTCTCTACCTGGCTTATTTCACTGAGCATAATACCCGCTAGCTCCATCCATGTAATTTCAAATGGTAGGATTTGTTTTCTTCTTATGGATGTATAATATTCCATTGTGTATATATACCTCATCTTCTTTATTCATTCCTCTACTGATGGACACTTAGGTTGCTTCCATATCTTGTAAATAGTGCAGCAATAAACATAGGGTTGCATATGTCTCCTTGAATCTGAGATCTTGTTTCCTTTGGGTAAATTCCTAGGAGTGGAATTCCTGGGTTAAATGGTTTATCTATTTTTAGCTTTTTGAGGAACCTTCATATTGCTTTCCACAATGGTTGAACTAATTTACATTCCCACCATAGTCAAAGAGGATTCCCCTTTCTCCAGATCCTTGCCAGAATTTGTTCCTTGTCTTTTCGATGTTGGCCATCTTAACTAGTGTGAGGTGATACCTCATTGTGGTTTTAATTTGCATTTCCTTGATAATTAGCTGTGAGGAGCATCTTTTCATGTGCCTGTTAGCAATCTGAATTTCTTCTTTGGAGAAGTGTCTGTTCATATCCTCTGCCCATTTTTTAATTGGGTTATTTGCTTTTTGGTTGTTAAGGCATGAGAGTTCTTTATATATTTTGGATGTTAACTCCTTGTCAGATATGTCATTTATGAACATATTCTCCCATACTGTAAGATGCTTTTTTGTTCTAGTGATAGTGTCATTTGCCGTCCAGAAGATTTTTAGTTTGATGCAGTCCCATTTGTTCATTTTTCTTTTTGTTTTCCTTGCCTGAGCAGACGTGTTCAGAAAAATGTTGCTCATGTTTATATTTAAGAGATTTTTGTCTATGTTTTCTTCTAAGAGTTTTATGGTTTCAAGACTTGCATTCAAGTATTTGATCCATTTTGACTTTACTTTTGTGTATGGAGTTAGACAATAATCCAGTTTCATTCTCTTACATTTAGCTGTCCAGTTTTGCCAACACCAGTTGTTGAAGCAGCTGTCATTTGCCATTGTATATCCAAAGCTCCTTTATCATATATTAATTGACCATATATGCTTGGGTTGACATCTGGGCTCTATAGTCTGTTCCATTGGTCTATGGGTCTGTTCTTGTGCCAGTACTAAATTGTCTTGATTACTGTGGCATTGTAGTAGAGCTTGAAGTTGCAAGCATAATCTTCCCAGCTTCATTCTTCCTTCTCAGGATTGCTTTGGGTATTGAGGGTCTTTTATGGTTCCATATGAATTTTAGAACTATTTGCTCCAGTTCATTGAAGGATGGCATTGGTATTTTGATAGGGATTACACTGCATCTGTAGATTGCTTTAAGCAGGATGGCCATTTTGACAATATTAATTTTTCCTATCCATGAACATGGGATGTATTTCCATTCCTTGGTGTCTTCTTTAATTTTTCTCATGAGTTTCTTGTACTTTTCAGGGTATAGGTCTTTCACTTCCTTGGTTAGGTTTTTTCCTAGGTATTTTCTTTATCTGATGCAATTGTGAATGGAATTCTTCTCCTGATTTCTCTTTCTGCTAGTTCATCGTTAGTGTATAGGAATGCAACAGATTTTTGTGTATTAATTTTGTATCCTGCAACTTTGCTGAATTGAGTTATTAGTTCTAGTAGATTTGGAGTGGATTCTTTAGGGTTTTTTATGTACAATATCATGTCATCTCAAACAGGAATAGTTTAACTTCTTTCTTGCCAGTCTGGATGCCTTTTATTTCTTTGTGTTGTCTGACTGCCATGGCTAAGACCTCCAGAACTATGTTGAATAAAAGTGGGGAAAGTGGGCATCCTTGTCTTGTTCTTGATCTTAAAGGAAAAGCTTTCAGCTTGTCTCTGTTAAGTATGATGTCGGCTGTGGGTTTGTCATATATGGCCTTTATTATATTGAGGTACTTGCCCTCTATACCCATTTGGTTGAAAGTTTTTATCATGAATGGATGTTGAATTTTGTTGCATGCTTTTTCAGCATCTCTGCGGTTGATCATGTGGTTTTTGCCCTTCTTTTTGTTGATGTGGTGGATGATGTTGATGGATTTTCAAATACTGTACCATCCTTGCATCGCTGGAATAAATCCTTTTTGATCATGATGGATGATATTTTTGATATATGTTTTAATTTGGTTTGCTAATATTTTGTTGAGGACTTCTGCATCTGTGTTCCTCAGGGATATTTGTCTGTAATTTTCTTTTTTGTGTTGGTGTCTCTGCGTGGTTTTGGTATTAGAGTGATGCTGGCCTCATAGAATGAGTTTAGAAATATTCCCTCCTCTTCTACCTTTTGGAAAACTTTAAGGAGGATGTGTGTTAGTATTCTCTGACTGTTTGATAAAATTCAGCGTTGAAGTCATCTCATCCAGGTGTTTTGTTCTTAGGTAGTTTTTTAAATCAGCAATTCAATTTCATTGCTAGTAATTGGTCTATTAAGATTTTCTGTTTCTTCCTGGGTCAGTTTTGGAAAGTTGTATTTTTCTAGAAAGTTGTCCATTTCTTCTAGGTTACCCAATTTGTTATCATATAATTTTTCATAGTATTCTCTAATAACTCTTTGCATTTCTGTGGTGTCTGTAGTGATTTTTCTGTTCTGATATATGATTCTGTTTATGTGTGTACACTCTCTCTTTTTCTTGATAAGTCTGGCTAGGGATTTATCTATTTTGTATATTTTCTCAAAGAACCAGCTCCTGGCTTCATTGATTGTTTCTATTGTTTTATTCTTTTCAATGTTATTGATTTTTTCTCTGATATTTATTATGTCCCTCCTTCTACTGACTTTGGGCATCATTTGTTCTTCTTTTTCTGGTTTCATTAATTGTGAGTTTAGACTATTCATATGGGATTGTTCTTCTTTTGTAAGGTAACCCCACTTAGCATGGCCTTTGCTGCATCCCACAGATTTTGCAAAGTTGAGTTATTGTTTTCATTTGTCTCCATATATTGCTTGATCTCTGTTTCTATTTGGTCATTGATCCATTGATTATTGAGGAGCATGTTGTTAAGCCTCCATTTGTTTCTGGGCTTGTTTTCTTTGCATAATTTGTTTCTAGTTTCACACCTTTGTGGTCTGAGAAGCTCATTGGTACAATTTCAATTCTTCTGAATTTACTGAGGCTCTTTTTGTGGCCTAGTATATGATCTATTCTTGAAAATGTTCTGTGTGTACTTGAGAAGAATGTCTATCCTGGTGCTTTTGGTTGGAGTGTTCTGTAGATTTCTATTAGGGCCATTTGTTCTAATGTGTTGCTCAGTGCCTCTGTCTCCTTACTTATTTCCTGTCTGGTTGATTTGCCCTTTGGAGTGAGTGGTGTGTTGAAGTCTCCTAAAATGAATGGACTGCATTCTATTTCCCCCTTTAATTCTGGAAGTATTTGTTTTACATATGTAGGTGCTCCTATGTTGGGTCCATAGATATTTATAATAGTTATATCCTCTTGCTGGACTAACCCCTTTATCATTATGTAATGTCCTTCTTTGTCTCTTGTGAATTTGCTTTGAAGTCTATTTATCTGATACAAGTACTGCAACTCCTGCTTTTTTCTCCCTATTAGTTGCATGAGATATATTTTTCCATCCCTTCACTTTTAGTCTGTATATGTCTTTGGGTTTGAAGTGAGTCTCTTGTAGGTAGCATACAGACAGGTCTTTTTTTTATTCATTCCATGACTCTATGTCTTTTGACTGGTGCATTCAGACCATTTACATTTAGGGTGATTATCGATAGATATGTACTTATTGCTATTGCAGGCTTTAGATTTGTGGTTACCAAAGGTTCAAGGGTAACTTTTTTACTATATAACAGTCTAACTTATCTCACTTAGTATGCTATTACAAACACTATCTAAAGGTGTTTTTTTTTTTAGTTTTCCTCCTTTTTCTTCCTCCTCCATTCTTTATATATTAGGTATCATATTCTGTGCTCTTTGTCTATCCCTTGACTGACTTTGGGGGTAGTTGATTTCATTTTGCATTTGCTTAGTAATTAATTGGTCTACTTTCTTTACTGTGGTTTTATTTTCTCTGGTGATGGCCTTTTAGCCTTAGGAACACTTCAATCTATAGCAGTCCCTCCAAAATACACTGTAGAGATGATTTGTGGGAGGAAAATTCTTTTAACTTTTGCTTACCTGTAAATTGTTTAATCCTTCCTTCAAATTTAAATGATAATCTTTCTGAGTAGAGTATTCTTGGTTCAAGCCCCTTCTGTTTCATTGTATTAAATATATCATGCCACTCCCTTCTTGCCTGTAAGGTTTCTGTTGAGAAGTCTGATGATAGACTGATGGGTTTTCCTTTGTATGTGATATTTTTTCTCTCTCTGGCTGCTTTTTAATACTCTGTCCCTATCCTTGATCTTTGCCATTTTAATTACTGTATGTCTTGGTGTTGTCTTCCTTGGGTTCCTTCTGTTGGGAGTTCTGTGCACCTCCACAGCCTGAGAGGCTATCTCCTCCCTAGATTGACACAGATTTCAGCAATACCTCCTCAAAGACACTTTCTTTCCCTTTTTCTCCCTCTTCTTCTTCTTCTGGTATCCCTATAATGCAGTTTGTACTCCCAGAGAAGATCTCCAGGACTGGTGTTCAGAAGTTGTAGACCTCCACCCTCTCCCTGCTCCATTTTTCTGCCTTCTGCTGGTGAGCTGGGGGTAGGGAAGGGCTGGGATCCCGCCGAATCACAGCTTTGCTACTTTACTCTGTGGGTTCTGCTCTGTTCCCCAGGTTTAGCCAGTCTGCTGCAGCCTTCTTTCCTGTTGCTCTTTGAGGAGTAGTTGTATTTGTTATATTTTCAAAGTGTATGTGTGGTTTTTGGAGGAGGTTTCTGTCTCACCTCTCATGCCCCCATCTTTAATCCTCACTTGAGAGAATTTTTTTAAAATATTGCTTTATATCTTAATCCATGCAATGGTTATACATATGTAAAAATTCATCAAACTGTACACTTAAGATTTATGTACTTTTCCATCTGCATATTATTCATTAAAGAAAAAGAAAAGAACAAGTTAAGAAAATGCTACAAACATACCCTAATTTCCATGTTTTATCATCTTAAAAGTTATCCTGGAGGACTCAAAAACAGTGGAGCCCAAAAGGGAATAGAAGTCAGACCAATTTTAATGGAGTGTCTGTGTGATACAATGTGAAGTTCATATTTCTTCCTAGATAAGTTGTGCAACACAAGAGAGTCTAGAAAATACCTAAATACTTCAGGTTTTTGGGGGGACAAGGTATGATAAACTGATGAGCAGAAATAAATTACACATTGTTAAATCACCTTTCTTGATCCACAGAAATCACCCCAAATTGAATTCATATATTCCTTGAAAATAGGGGATAATAAAACTCATCTCATCCAGCCTCACAAAACCTTCCTATGAACTCTATCTACTGGTGAACTCTGTTTTGAGGAATACTGTGTTATTAAATTACAATTTTATAAATATATCCACCTCTTCCAAAAGTACCCTCAAATAATTATATTTTCTCTGTATTTTCAAATTACCTGAGAACAATCCATAAATGGCAGAGCATTAATAGCACATAACAGCAGCCTTATTATTTCTAGCTCATCATTAAAGTACAATAAACATGACAAAAAGCATGTCTGGGCAAATATACATGCTCACAAATATTATCCAATCTCTTCCAAACCTGCTGAATGCTGACCTTATCAACCCAATTAAATGGCTTCCCATTTCCAAAGCAAAGTTTAAAAACCATAAACATATCATTAAGAAATATGGACAAAGGTTAGCTTCTGGGAGAATTCTTCTTAGAATAAACTGCATGGATTTTGTCAATTTGTTTTGAGGAGTGACAGTTGCTCCTGGAATAATCTTTTATGCTTCTTTCACTGATGTAATCTAGTGACTACTGTTGAAAATAACATTTTGGAACTAGAAGGGACCTTAGGAATAATTTCATTCTTCTTCCTCATTCAAGAGGTGAAAAAACTTAGGGCCAGACAACTATAATTACTTGCCTGAGTCAGGTATTTGAAGTACATATACCCGAGTTTCCTTACACATGTAATTTAGAATCAGTCTGTAAGCTCTAACATCTAACTGAAAAAAACATTTCACAGAGGAAATGCTAATTTAAAAATTGTGAGAAACCGACCATTTCCAGTCCTTGATCTGATACACTGGCACAGTCCTTGAGTTTGCACCATGAAATAGAGATCAGTGATCCTAAACCTCAGAAATCATGGGAGTTTAAACTATCACAGGGGTCCTGGGCATGGTAAAGAAAGTATCTTTTAAGTTAAAGTATCAATGACATACAATGCTATACTGGTTTCAGGTGTACGATATAGTGACTGGACAATTATATACATTATGAAATGCTCACCCTGATTTAAGTGCAGTTACCATCTGTAACCATAAAAGGTATTACAATATTATTGACTGTATTCCCTATGTGTACTTTGCATTCCACGACTTATTTATAACTGGAAATCTGTACCTCTTAATCCCCTTCACCTATTTTGCCCATCCCCCACGCATCAAGGAAAGGATATTTTTAAAATATAAGTGGAGGAGGATATTTTAAAAATATAATAGGAGGAGGGTGACTCCTGAGTTACTTGGTTGATGGGATATTGTGACAGTCTTCAATCTCACTTTCCACCTACATTCATTTTTTAAAATCATTCTTCAGAATGATCTCCCAAAAGCACAGGTTTTGTTTTCCAGTACAGTCCTCATTGCCTGGCTTCACTGAGTTCACTAGAAGCAGTGCTGACGCTGAGAGTCATGTGAAAGTCATTTATTAGTTTCTAGGAAACAAGGAGCAGGAAGGAGACCAGACAAGACTGCAAGATAAAGGCACATCCACAGGGGGTAATATCAGCTTAGTAAGGCAGGGCTCTGTGGGGACAGCAGAAGTCAGGCTATACACAAAGTGTGGTTTGTAGATCCCCATGGTCTGAGAACCATGTGTTACTGGTCACTAATGAGATAAGAACCTTGCCACTGAATCACTAAGTCCAGAGTTTATCTCAGAGTTTCTTTCATAGAATGGTGTTTTGGGGAAGAAAGCAAGGAGAATAAGAAAGGTAGTGTAAATTTACATTCTACCATGAGTTCATTGTAGGGAAAATAGAAGTTCCATGGCCAGGATCCTCCTCTGATACCCATCATTTATGTGCAATGAGAGAATACTTAGCCCAGCACACAGGCACATGCTTGTATGCCTGTTGGTATTAAGCCATCACTGCCAGTACTGCTGTAAGAAGAGTTCCTCCTGGTGCTGAGGGTAGAGGGAAGCAGGATAGCAGACCCCAGAGAAGAGAGCAGGAGGAGAACAGAGCCTGGGGCAGAGAGAGAGGCAGATGGGATTCTAGCGCTCGACGTACTGCAATGAGAATACTTTGGTATGAGCCCCTTTTTACCTACAACCTTCTCTTGTCGCTATTATTTGGTCTAACTGAATCCGTAGTGAACTAGCCCAGGCTGAAACCCTCCGACGAGACACTCATCTTATCCCATATGTCAGAAGCTTGCCGATTGGCTACTTTGAATAGCACTAGTGTAGATCACACCTCAGAATTATTCCGTTCAGAGGAGAGAAAGCCAGATTATTTATACCCTGTCATTATCAATCAGTGCTTAAGGACTGCGCTCTGGCGGTGTGGAGTAAAATTTCCCAGGCATTTCCAGATCTTGGCAAGGGGCAGAAGGAGCTCTGGAAGCAGGACAGCAGCTTGTGCACAGGAAGACTCGCAAGTGCTAACTGTGTGCTGGAAGTAATACTCCACCAGTGCACGTGAAAGGTAAAAGACTCCAGATGGTAAGGAAGGAACACTATAATATTGTTTACTAAATTGCCTAAAAGTCCACACTTTGTCCTAGAGTATGATGCCTGCTACATCTGTTCTCCATCATTTCAATTTCATCTCTAATTACATCCTCTTCCATGTCACCTCATTCTAAACCAGTGACAGCCAATTTTGCTTACATATTGAAATCACCTAGGAAAATTTTAAGACTACTTATGCCTTAGTTCTATACCTAATTATCCTGAGTTTATTGGTCTAGTAAAGCCTATACATTGGGATTTTTTTAATTCACCCTCAGGTGAGTCTTCTGTGCAGCCAAGACTGAGAACCTCTGTTTTAAGCTTTTATATTAAATTACTTGCAATTCTGAGTTTGACATTGTACAACTTTGCTTGCTATGCCATGAACACTGCAGAAATAACCTACCCCATCTTTGCCTTTTGAAATCCAATTGAGATTTAAAATGTTATTCATTGTTTAAGGCTCAATTCAACTGCCATTTTCTCAATTGCAATGGCTAATAAACACATCATCTAAGTATATTCAATATACTTAACACCTAACCAAGCATAGTAAAATGTCCTTTTATATATCACTGGTAGATACATTCAATAATTTAAACCCCGTGGAAAGCAACATGGATATATGAATCATACACTTTGTATCTGAAACACTGATACAAAGAAATAATTCTAAATACTAAAAAAAAAAAAAAATTATGTACAACTCCATTGAATTATACAAATAATGAGAAACAACCTAAATGCCTATTACTAACAGTTACATAAACCATGTCATAGTCCCATAATATAAAAATTAAAACTGATACCTAAAAAATTTTTTTGATAATCTGGGAAACTGTTTATACTGTAACCAACCATACATATAATCAGTCTATGAAATCTCAAGTATGAAAAATTCTTATCTATTTTTCAGAAATGCATGAAAGAAGATAGGAAAATAAACTAAAAAAATCAATTATTGTGGATGATGGGATTATAAATACCAAAAAAATAAGGTATTAATAAAATTATCTATAATTATCTTGCTTGCTTTAACTGATTAAAAAATTAATTCTATCCCATTTAGTATTTTTGTTCTCTGTATTAATTTATTTTACCCATTATAACATACCATTTATCTCTCCCTCTCTTGTGGCCCTTGGACTATGCCTTATATTTTTATTGAGGTAAAATTTATTTACAAAGAAATCTTCAAAACGTAAGTGTGCTGTTGAACTGGTTTTGAAGAGTTTGTCAGGACAATTCCATTCCCCTGGAAACTTCTTGGTAGCCATCCCTACTCAATCTGCCTCCCACCCTTGTGAGAAGCAGCCACTGATCTGATTTATACCATCTTAGGGAGTTTTGCTCTTCTAGAATTGTGTATTAATGGAACCATACACTATGTATGTACTTTTTCTTCTTTTACTCAGGACATTTTTGAAATTAATATTTTTGCATTTTTTAGTAGTTTCTTTTTATTGCTGCATCACATCCCCTGTGTGAGGATGCCACAGTTTGTTATCCAGAGTCCTGCTGATGAACATCTGGACTGTTTCCAGCTTGGTTATTATAAATAAAGCTGCTATGAAATTTTTGTATAAGGTTTTGGTGGACATTTGTTTTCATTTCTTTGGGATAAATACCTATGTGGTAGGCAGGCTCCCAAGATGGTGATAGGCAGGAAAACAGATATGAATGGGGTGGAAAAAGAATAAGGCCACTCTAAGAGTTGACCAGTTAAAAACAAAAAGCTCAGAAAGCCAGGAGCAACTTAGCCTAGAAGTCTGAATACTCCCTGGAGAAAGAAAAGTATCTCCACAAAGCCTATGTTTTTTCACCGTGTCAGTTAGAACATACCATTGTAAGATTTACAATTTAGCACCTGCTAAAAGGCCCAGCTTATTCAGGAAGAATTCTATCTTAAAGCTAAGATTGCATTTTAATCAAACCAACAGTGGCTCAGCCCACCTTGGAGGCAGGACAATCTTGATTGATGTGCTTCCAGAGAGGAGCTGATATCCTGGAAAGGAATCGAAGCAGTATACTTCTTGTGTTAAGTTAAAAAATAAAATAAAATAAACTTAATGTCTTAACAAAGATGAACATGCTGGGACAATTTGGCCAGTCCACACCTGGCCCTTTGTTTCTTTCCTGAAAATCCTCAACCACCTATAAAGTCCCAGACCCTAAACCTTTCAGTGCACTCCTCTCTCTGAGGTCACTTGCCCTTTCTAAGTGCGTAGCCTTAAAACGTTATCGCTACCTTTCAGGGCGCCTCTTCTATGAGGTAGCTCACACTCCTCTTTCTCTCTCCTCATGCTCTCTTTAAATAAAGCTTAAACCTTTCAGGGTGCCTCTCATCCCTGAAGTCGTCTGCACTTTTTCTCTCTTTAAGTAACTTTAAATAGAACTTTCACTCTGCTTCACTTCTGCCCTTCAATTCTTTGTTGTGGCGGGGCAAGAACCAAGGAAAATACACAATGCCCCCCTAACAATGGCACCCAGTAATCCCTGCCTATGTATCCATGCTCCTGCATAACTGCGCCCCCCACATACACATACACATCACAAGTTGAAAAAGACTCATCTGTGTAATAACAAGGTATTGCAAAAAATTATGGGGCATGGCTTTTCAGGATAGGTCGTAAAGCTACCACCTTCATCTCTCTAGGACTGTTCACTTTGTGGGTGCTAGTTGCCAGGAGGAGCCTCAAGCAGCTATATGGCCGAATCCACATGGCAAGGAACTGAGGTCTCTTACCAACTGCCACCCCTAACCTGTCAGTCGTGTGAATATGCAATCTTCAAAGCAGAGCCTCCAGCCCCAGTTCAGCCTTCAGGTGATTGTGGCCTTAGCCACATTCGACACATTAATTGAAACTTCACAAGAGATCCTGAGGTCAAACCAACGAGTTAAGCCCACTCCTGAATTCCTGACCCCTAGAAACTATATGAGATAAGACTTATTGCTGTTTAAGCCATTACATTATGGTAACTTGTGATGCTGATAACTAACACAATCTAGGAGTGGAATTTCTGGGTTAAGGGGTAGATGCATGTCCCGCGTTTTAAGGGATACTGACAGCTTCCCAAAGTGGTTGCACCATTTTACATATTCAGAGTTAGAGCTGTTCCCTGTTGCTGCCAACACGCTTGGCTTCATCATATTCCTCATGTTGGCTGCTCTAGCAGGGGTGAGGTGGCTTTTCGCTGGGGTTTTAGACGGCACAGATGCCGACACTGCGCACACATGTGCTTATCATGGCATTGCTCCTTTCACAAGACTGTGACGAACATCTACCACAGAACTTGGTACTAATCAGGGATTAATATATGTTTGATTAATAAACTAATAAACAAATGAACAGATTTTTCCTGTCAAAACTTATGATAGAGGTAACCCTGAGCTCTTTAAAACATAGGAATTATGAATTGCACAATATAATCAGTAGCTTAATAGTGGTGCTAGAAATTTATGAGATGTTAAAAGATTTCCTTCCTAGGAGAAAACACATCATACTTTCCCTTTCCCATTTACAGGGATTTTTCCTCACTCAGTGCACTTGGCATTACACTGAAAGTCTTGTGGGAAAGGATGGGAAGAGAGTGACCCTCTTCTGCAGAACATGAGGCAATGGTCACATATGGGTTAACTTAGTAAAATCAACACATAGTATTTTAAATCTGATAACTGAGGCAAGAACCTCAAAAGACACCAGGTTACAAAACCAAAAAGTAGGCAGGCCTTGAACATAACCTAATTAACAGTGTAAACCTATCTATAGATTAAACTTGCCGTTACTTTATCTCCACCTTTCCGTGCGCCTCTTCTATGAGGAAGCTCACACTCCTTTCTCTCTCCTCTTGCTCTCTTTAAATAAAGCTTAAACCTTTCAGGGTGCCTCTTGTCCCTGAAGTCGAATTGTTACATTAGAAAGAGATAGAAGGTAATCAGGGAGCCAGAATTTGCTATAAGTTATTTAGTATGTATAGAAGAGAATAATACTGGGTGGGGCAGGGGTCAGCATATTCTTATACTGAATCCTAGTCACTGAGAGGTATTGTTCTCTGCTGTGGGGCAGAGGTGATTCATCAGGTCTGTCATGGCCTAGCTGATAGGCCGCCTCCTTTTACCTTTGTTTGGACCCCATGATAACCAAATAGCCTGATGATTAATTCAGCTATGCACTGGAGCAGACCTGAAGCTCCTGATCACACCAAAAGAACAGCTCCCACTGTAGAAGAATAAATGGACCCAGGAAGAGACGAACTAATCAGATAATGAGCATTCCTAATTGGCTTACCAGTAATATTTCACATACTTAATTAATATGGCAGATACTGATTTCACAAGCTGCAAACTGAATTGTGCTAAAAACACAACTTTTCATTTTTCTATTACTGTACATAATTCCTATCTTAAACCCCATTTTTCCTAGTGGCAAATAACCCACTCAGTCACTTCAAGATATTTTTCGGTCAAATCATGGGTTCCTCTGTCATATAAGGATTTTTCTGGGGAAATCAAGGCTCCCCACCTTCCTTTCCCTTCATCTCTATGTCGCATTTAATACTTACAGATGGGGGCTGGCAGAGCCACCATGGTGTACAGTTCCCCAAACACCAATCACAGGAGCATTAATGTTTGCTTCTTAGTACCATCTGTCCATGCTAATATCCACTGCTAAGGAGCAAATGAGTGGGTTTTTCCTGTCAATACTGAGGAATAAAAGTTCCTCATCCTGAGGTCTTTTGAAGATAATCACCTCCACACAAACCAACCTGTGAATTCCACTCCAACCCAAAGTCTTCTTCAGGTCAAAGTTAAGCAACTCTGCCTAGGTCTGCACAAGCCTAAAGGCATGTGAAAAGGTGCAAAATGGTTACTATCGTGGTGGAGCAGAGCATCCAAAAGTTAAGAGCTTACAACAGTAATTATTTTATGATGCTCATGACATCAGATCTTCAAGGGCTGGGTATTTCCTCTGCCATGCAGTGGTGTTTGTCTGGCAGCTAGAGGGGTTGGGAAATCCAAGATGGTTTCACTCACATGCCAGTTGTCTTCATGGGGATGGAGTAGGCTGGGCTCAGCTGGGCCCCTTCTCCCTAGCCAGGTGCTCTCAGAGCTTTTCTGGGTAGGCTTTTGAGCAGGGTGGTGGGACTTCGTCCCTGACAGCTGCTTTCCCCTGAGGGAATGTTCTAAGCACCAGGTAGAAGCTGCAAACTTGGAAGTCACAGAAGCTCACTTCTGCTGCATTCTACTGGTTAACGCACCTGCCAGACGAACCACACTTAAGGGGAAGAAAATTACATTCTGCCTGTCAATGGCAAGTAGGAAAGAATGTGAGGCCATTTTTTAAAAAATCAAGGTATCACTGATATACAATCTTATGAAGGTTTCACATGAACAACATTGTGGTTTCAACATTTACCCATATTATCAAGTCCTCTCTCCCTCTCTTGCGGTCACTGTCCATCAGTGTTTTAAGATGCCACAGAGTCACTACTTGTCTTCCCCATGACCCCCTCTCACACACACGTGTGCCAATCATAATGCCCCTCAATCCCCTTCCCACTCCCTGCCCACCCGCTCTCCCTTGGTAACTGCCAGTCCCTTCTTGGAGTCTGTGAGTCTGCTGCTATTCTGTTCTTTCTGTTTTGCTCTGTTGCTATACTCCACAAATAAGGGAAATCATTTGGTACTTGTCTTTCTCCATGTGAGGCCATTTTTTAATCTGGGTGGGAAAGAGAAATGGCAAGATTTTACCAAAACCCTCCTGGGGTCATAGAAATGCAATGAGCTTAATTCAGATCCTCACAGCCTTGCCACACCACCTCACGCCATGCGGTTCCATGACGCCTCCTCAGCTGGGGACAAAATACCCAGCTGAGAAGCAAGGCACGGGTCCTCATGCTCTTGGAGCCCCAAAGAAGTCTGGACTTTCATCACCGCCAACTTAGCCCCCGTTTTGGACTAAGCTGCAGGGCAAAGAACTGCTTCAGGACCAGCACCCATATTCACTCCAATTGCATCTTCCCTGGGCCTGTGGTTCTACCCAAGTCAGGAGCATCTTCATTTTTCCTCAGCAATCAGGCCTTGACTGAATGAATTTTCTTGTTTGCCTAGTGTTTACACCGGGGCTTTAGAATTCAAATCTCAAAGGCTATTAATAAACTTTTTTCTCTGTGGTCTACTGAAGCCTTCCCTCTCTGAGCCATTGAGACCAAGATCCAGATCAAATAGAGACAAATAGAACCAGAGGTATAAGGGATGGTGGGAGAAAAAATCACCTCAATAATTGCCTCAAAATAATTTTTCTGTCGTTTTAGAAAGGGGGTCTTTCTGGCTTTTACATTAGCCACTTGGGAGTTTGTTTGTTCAATTCCTTCTTTTCCAGACTGTGAGCTGATTAAACCTGGGGCACTGATAAAAGTGGATCACTAGACTTGCAAAGTGGAGAGCCTGACCCCTCACTTCATTGAATTCTAACAAGGGTGCTCTCTGGGGCTCTGCTTAATGACAGTGATGAAAAGCCACCTTCCATTTAGTTGGTACCTCACACTGTACCAAGTGCTTTACCCATATTGCTTTATTTAAATACAATAAAAACCCTAGGAGATAGGTCCTATTGTTTTCCATTTTACAAATAAAGAAACTGAAGCACAAAAAGATGAAGCAGTTTACATAAAGTCACACAGAGGCAATCTAACCTAGATAATTTAGCTTTAGAATTCACGCCCCAACCACTGGGCTATTGACTCTTTAATGTTTGTTTGAAAACTGCGACAAAATATAATTCTATAGCTGTAACTACTTTCTAAGAAAACTCTATTTTTATTGTACTAAATATGCCTATAATCATGTACATTGAATGAGGTTCTATTTTAAAGTTTGAGTAAGGTTCTATTTATCTCTTTGCCAAAAGTCTCTTGAATTTACCAACCAGGAATTTTAATGAATCAGTATATGGGTATGAAGGTTGAACATAGCTAGAAAAAAAGCTTAATAATAGTACATCTAGAAAGTGTAGTAGAATATATAAAAGCAAAATAGTCAAAATGTCAACTTTACTTGTTCGAATTATAAACCTCAAAACAATTATTTTCTTAAAAAATCAAAGCAGGTGACTACTTTGTGAAAAGAAAAGATAATAACCTATGGATTGACTATGTTCTTTGCTTTTTTATTGGCATGAAAATGGTTCTTTAAGTTAACTTGCTAAGAAATCTCTTTGATTAAATCCCTCTCACATCTGGTGACAGTGAAGGTTAACTTGCTAATCCCCAGTTGTTGGCTTTAAAAAATAAAGTATTAGACTTCAAAATAGTAGAGCTATAATAATAAAATAAGAGTGAATTATGCATCCCAAATCATAGATTCTCAAGTAAATAAAATACGGTGCCCCAGAAAACCCAAAGTCAAGACCCAGCTGGAATCAACCTTCACAAAAATGTTACCCTTAACACACTGGGCCTTGACTCCAAATTGTCTTATAAATGTAGAAAAGATATACTTTGGCTCCATATTGCCTGCACAGAACTTGGGGGAAAAGGTAACTGATGCAAACATAAAGTTTATATTGCTTGCAATGCCACGGGTAATAAAGTGCTTTGCCTCTCACCCAGAAGTGTCATGGCTTCTGACTGCATTCCTGGTACTATGTTAGGCTAACATCTTAGCTTATAAGTGAGGTAAAATTCACATGCTTCACAGTTCTTGACAGTTTTGAGTATTATTACTTTTATGCCTGCTCTTTAGAAAACAGAGCATAATTAAATGTAACTTTGGAAAGGGTAGTTATTTTTGAATTAGGGGCTTACTTGTAAGGCAATTATTATGGAAAAAATCTATGTCCTCCTAAAACTAATCCTTCTAGTAGTTCTCCCATATTCTCTCTTCTACCCATTTCTCTTATTTCTGATAACTCCAAAACTCCATTTTACCTTATAACCATCTCTTCTTTCTCCGTATGTGAATTCAGTCATTCACAGCCTCTTTTATAAGTCACATTCATTGTCTATCTTCTTCTCCTCACTGCTTCTTCACTCTTCGATTTACTTCAGTATGTCTTGCCCACCATCTATACTTAAACAGTCTTGAAAAGGTTACCATGACTTCCGTAAATAAATGCAGTGGCATTTGTCATTCCTCCTCTTATTTAACCCTTCTGCAGCACTTAACACTTGTACAATCCCTTCTTTAAAACTCTCTGTTTTGGGTACCTGTGACATCACACTCTTCTGGATTTCCCCTGCATTCTGTTTCTTTGCCTGCTCAAACTCTTCAACTCAGGCTTGAAAAGGTTTAGTTCCTTATGGCTTATTCCCAGTCCCCATCTTTTCTGAGTCTACTCTCTCTCCATAAGTGATCTCATTGGTGCCCACAGGTTTGATCATCAATAATCAATCACAAATTTAATCTTTGAACTAGGCCTCTCCTCTGAGATCCAAACTCCTGGATCTAATTATACATCTCCTTTTGAGTTTCCTAAAAGTACCTCAAATTAAATATATACAATCCCATTTCTTGATTGCCTTTCCCACTTCCCACCCTAACGCCTGATTTTCTTGCAGAGATAGATAGGTAATACATACACATACATACACGCATACTTACACACATAGATGACATAGACATAGATAAATAGTACCACCATCCATGTTGTTCCACAAACAAGAAACTCAGAAGAGGCTTTCACTGTTGTTTCTTTCAAATCTTGCCTCTTTGGCCTCCTATACACCCCCTACATCTACTCATGTATCTCCCCCCATCCCTCCATTATCATATCTCACCCCTCTCCACCATATCTCAGCTATACTCTAGTAAAAACCTAATTAGTCTTTCCACATTCATTTTTGGTCTCATAAGTTCATTCTCCACAAAGAGACTATGCTTATTTTCTACAAATTATCAATACGATTATTTCTCTTCATCCCCAATTAATCCCTTAAATCTTTCAGTGGTTTTCTATTACTCATACAAATCCTCACCATGGCAGACAAGGCCCGACGTGCCCTGGCTCCATTTCCCATACACCCGTCTCACATCACTCTTACCCTGGCTTTCTGCACTGCTAGTCAGATGCCCACTCCTCTCAATGCCATGCTCTCACTTGCCTCAGGGTCATGATAGGAATGCATCTCTTCCCTCACCCATCACTTTACCTCCCTGTTCTACTCTCTTCTCACCCTTTAAATCTTAATTCAAGCATCACCTCCACAGGGAAATTTATCCTGACATCCCTTTCCTAATATCCATGTACCCATATGGCACTCTATATTTGCCCCTTACCATCCATAATACAGTTTGAAATTACAAACACATGCATCTATATATACATTTGTTCAGTTATTTGATCATGTCTGTCTCTTCTCATCATCTGCCACCGCCACAGAAGCAAGATCACATCTGCTTTACTCACCATAGTGATGTATGTAAGATATTTTGTAGAGACTAATAAAAGTTATGCAAAGCCCTAGGATTAGGAGCTAGAACAAAATCCACCTACCCAAGACACAACAGAGTACACAGATAAAGAGCATGTATTTCTCATAATAAATATAGAAACACTGCATGTCATTTGAATGAATCAATAAATGCTAATCCAGGAGACTATTATTTGGTGGTCTCCAATAAACCATGCTTCCCAGCACCACACCCTTCTGTCATCCTCTCCCCTGGGCCTGTGACTCAGTCTAACCAATAGAAGGCTGCAAAAGTGACACTGTTCCAGTTCTGGATCTGAACATTACGAAGGCCTGGAAACTCCTGTACTCTTGGGTATCCCGAGCTGCTGTGTAAGAAGTTCTGACACTAGGGAGATCACATAGAATCCCGTGAGAAAAGGGAGAGGCCCTGAGATGACATGTGGGAGAGAAACCCGGTCATCCCAGCACCCCAACTGGGCCTAACCCACTGCTGGCCTAGCAGCTGAATACAGCCACACAAGTGACCACCTGCAAGGTCAGGAAAATAACTGCCTGCTGAGCCCAGTCCAGATTTAAGAACAATAAGAAATAGTAAATGTCATTTTTTTTAAGCCATTATTCTATAAGGTAGCTTGAATGTAGTTATAATGGAACAGCTAAGAAATAAGAATAATTAGGAATCATTTTCAAAGAATTTCCATATAAGTGGACTCATTTCTCTGGATTTTTAATGTCAATATTTTTTTCTGCTTGAAATAAAAAGCCAAACAATCCTAAACTGAGGATTTTGAGACACTGGAAGAATAAAACTCAATAGAAGTAGATGTGGCTCACCACTCCTAAGTAGTACACATTCTGGCAGCCTGGATATATATTCACTACAGAACTCAACTCCTCTTTTAATATCAATATTTATCTAGTTTTCAAGTTTCTGATGTGTTATTTGCATTCAGAAATGAAAACCACAAAATCAAAGCATTATTCTCACAAGATTAACAAATCTACTTTTCTTAAAAAGTCTTACTTTTGTCAATCACAATGTTTCCTGCTGAGTTTAGGCCCTCGTAGTTGCTTGGCTGCAAAGTTCTTAAATATTGGTAAAATCAAGTTATTTTATAATGAAAAAGGAAAATAAAAACATATAGACCTTAAACTGAAGTTTTCAGATCATTTCAGAGAATTTAAGAAGATACAAGCACCATTATCCTTAATTTAAAAATGATCTAAGTTCTGAAAGATACCATTATTTACAAAACACAAATGGAAAAATCCATACTATCAGAAAGATCTCCTTTAACAAAAGTCATAACAATAAAATGCTCACATCCCAAACCATGGCCCACTTACTATTATCAAAGTAAATTCCTATCTAATCAACTTCTTTGAACAACTGCTTGCGTTTAGCTTTTAGAAGTCTGGTTTTAAAGTAGCTGATCTGGTTTTAAAGTGGCAAGAATTAACACTTGATTTTGAATACTTCCACAGCTGCAAGCACAGCAGTTATTCAGTAGAGTTTCATTAGAGAAATCTGGAATTCAGCCCAATCATTTTGGAAAGAAGTGGTCTTACATAACTCTTCTTCAATCTAAAGGCTGTTTAGCCTATTCCCAGAAGGACCTATTTCTGCTGAAGGGTCATTTTCATTCTATTTTATTAATTGTTGTATAGTGCTGACCACATAACACCAAGCCCTTCAAAGAGAAGAGCCCATCAGAACAGGCAGGGCAACAAGCATTGTGGGAGGCTGTGTTGGCTACAATTTAGATTTTGTGCTTATTGTTGATTTGGTTTTTAATGAATGATAAATTATAAAAGTTCAAAATCTAACAACAAAACCAATGGTTTTTAAAGTAAAACACTGATATGTGAATCTAGAAATACTTTTCAACACTTTTGAGGGCTTTCCTCATTTCCAAGTGAGTTTTTAATTATTTTGAAGTATTTAATTATTTTGAAGTAGTGGGGTTTTTTTAGACATCATTCAATAAAGTTACCAGAAGAAAGGTTCTAAAGAAAAACCAAGCACCTATTTCTAAATACTGTAGTCTGGGAAGAAATGGGACAACAAGAGGTCTTTTGCAATGGGGAAATTTTTTCTAGTGCTGTATGTCTCATTCCTTGAGAGCCACCCATATCCTGAGTGGGTGAATCATTCTAGATCTTGCTTCGCTATTAGAAGACGACTCTGGTCATGCATGTAACTCACTCTTGTTTTGGCAAAAACAACAGTGAGGAGCATGGGTTTCAATTTTGGGTGGTAAAAGAATAGAAGTAGCTGGGAACTTCTTTCAATATTAAAAAAAGTATTCCTTGATCTTTGTCTATAGTGACATTTGACTAAAGAGAAAAAATGTGGGCCAATGGTAGAAAAGAAAATGTTGGACAACATGAGTAAAATAGCACAACAAATGATTGTAGTCTCTATTATGTTTACAAAACCTTCCCTGAGGAGCTTTCTGAAATCACTGGGCAGCCTAAAGTAAACTGAGGCTTGCAAAGCAATGGAATGATAAACCTCATCCTTCAGAAGTAGGTAGGCTTTGACATAGGCTCTAAACGATGTCACATGAAGCTCTTGGTTCTGGCATGAGCAGGTGTAAGGTTGTTCCTTTCACTCGTCTCTCCTCACTCCCACTGTTTCCTGGCAAATGTATAAGTTTGTTACGGAGGAAAGTGAATATATGTTCATGTAGAAAAAGAGCAGATATAATTGGGAATAGTTCATAAAAGTAGGAACAAATTAAAAATATGCATTTTTGGTGGGGGAGGACAAATTTATTCCCCCATTCACCAGTAGTGACATCATGATCTAACTTGGGGCAACCACACTTCCACACCTCAAGCAGTCTTGGTGCCAGACCCTCCCCTGGCCATAGTGATTAGCTCAGTGATGGACAGGTGGCCTACTTGAGTCCAGTTAAGATTTAATTCTGAGACTTTCACTGAAACTCTTAGAACAGAGAAGCTGTTCTTTCATAGAGTCTGCTGAAGCAATAGGATGTAAACCTTGTGTCTAAGTATGTAAATTGGTGGCAAGGTTATGCGTATGGAGTCTGAATGATACCAGTACAGAGAAAAACTGAGCTGCGTGGTAGAGAAACTGTCCCAATGATACGTCTGATGTCCTGGGTTTCTCAATAATCCAGTCCATTTAAACTGGATTATCATCTCTTGCAACCAGTATCTCCAACAAAATCCATGCCAGAAACAATAGACATCACATGTCAAAGGGACCAAGTAACCAAGAATTGGAATGGAATAAATACACACCCCACAGGGTCATGGCAAATTATTTAAATGAGACCATAATAATCCTATCAAATCATTCTCTGCTGTGAGACTAACAGTGTCCTCTCAGTATGATACCAAATCCTTGTGTCTGGAACCCCTACAAAACTTGCCAGCTCTCTTCTTAGCACTTTGAGGGCCAGTAGAAAATCAGTAACACAGTTCAGCTGTGCAGATATTAATAACTGAAGCAGTTGCACAATAGTTTAAGTGATTACATGCCACAAACAAGTTACCCGGATAGCAAAGGTTGGAGATAGCCCATGTGAGTGGACACTATGTCGGGGGAGGTGACCTCCCTTCCTCAAATAAATTCCCTCTAATCGTTTTCTTGTTAGTCCTGTTCAAGGTTTTTCACAAATAGGATCTATAACCAACTGTTTCTCACTTTTTTATCTATAAAAAAGAACTACTTTCACATTTTCGTGCTTCATGCACAAAATGGCTTCATAGGATATGTAAATTTAAATTGCTTCAATTAAAGAGGTTTTAAGAAATTGCAGTGTGAAGTTTAGTAACATTAAGGCACAATGAAATACTGTGGGAAATACTTAAAAATAGCAGCAGATATTAAGCAATACTCTGGTTACCATTATGGTTCTGTTCTCCTAAGACAATAATTTAGTTGCTGACAGGGGTACAAGCAGGTTATACTAAAGCCTTGTGAGTTAAAGAATAATCCTACTTTCCTGTAACTTTAAAGCCTTTAAATGTCTGGTCAATTCTTCTGGAATTACCTAGAAGATTAGCAATAATTTTCCTGGCACTGATGTTTTTTGCCTTGATAAAACATGATGGTCCAAAATACTGCATTTCTATTCTTTAGTCACATGTGAGCAAATCTAACTTGGGAAGACACATCAAAGGTGTGCTCTTGAGACCCTAACAGGGATGTGATGGTGTCTCAGAGCTTGTGCTCTGAACTGCTGTCAAGCACCACCTCCTTCTACAGGCACGTTTCCAACAAGAAAGACTACAGATGTTTCTCAACCACTTATGTGCTAAATGGGGGAAGGCAGGTTATTTCATCAAGATCTAGGAAACATGATTATTACTAAGCATTTTTACAGCATGGTACTAATTGTTTACAACACTCAAGGAAGCCTTAGACTCAGTCTGTAAAATAGAAAAGGTAAATTCAAACTGTTCTTTGGAGTGAACATATTTTCAAGTTTCTCTCCAAGAAATTAAGCATCAGTGCAGACACAACAAAAAATTGAGACAGAACAAAAAGTGAGACAGAACAAAAAATTATTTAAAAGATCTTCAGAGACTAAGAAGAAGAGACATGGAAATTTAATGAAAACTTGGAAATCAAAATAAGTGAACACATGCAAACACAGCAGCAGCCATACATACAATGTAAGAGAAAACATTACAGAAAATTGGAAGAGGGGATTTATTAAATAATTACAATGATTCCTTAATACTTGGAGAGGATTTCTGAAACCTAACTAAAAAATCAGAACCCATAAATAAACTTCGAAGCAAAATCCCATGGGAATAAGTGTAGCAAGCAACATGTAACCTCATACATATCAGGCATAGCTATGGTAAACAGCGGGAGGAGGCCATGGCTACACACACATACACACACCCATGCATACACACGTTTCAAGAGCAAGTCCCACACTTGTGATCCACTTGTGTCATTCATTCCAACACATTTTCATTAAATGTACTATGTAATAAGTATTTTGCTAGGCATTTGAAGATCCGTAATACCCTTCTAATGTTAAAATTTTAATGGTTACTATTTTTCTTAAAGCTGTCAAGTTCCAAGGGCCACTGAATAGAGATATAGTTCTTAAATCAGTGGTTCCCAAATTTGGCATTTTATGGAATAAAATTTTAACATTACAAAAACACTTGAGATCAATATAGGATTTTCAATATTTTATTTTGCCAATTAAAGGCATTATAAAATAATTGCCAAGAAAAAAAGTTGCTATTTTACTATGATTAATGTTTCCCTTTTTTGTTTTCTTTTTTACAAAGGTAAATTTTAATGACATAAAATAGGAAGGTCAAAACCTCAGAAGAAAAGGCAATTTCCCAAGGAACAAATACTGTGATCTTCGATTACTTTTTCTAGTGCATTCATTCTCTCTGCTACTTTCCAGTACTCCAATTATGTATGTGTTACTGTACTTAATGGTATCTCACAATTCTTTGAGGTTCTGTTTATTTTCTTCATTTATTTTTTTCTCTGTTCTTTAGATTGCATAATCCCTATCATATCTTTACTGGTTCTTACTACTTCGATGTCGAAGCTCCTGTTGAACACCTTTATAGTAAAATTTTGTTTAGGTTATTTTAATTTTCAACTCCTGAAATTCTTTTGGGTTCTTTTTTTATAATTTCTCTGTATTGACGTTCTCCACTTGATGATATACTGTCATCATACCTTCCTTTACTTCTTAAAGCATGATTTCCTTCAATTCTTTTAGCATATTTATACTCATTGTGCTGACGTCTTTGTCTGCTAAGTCTGACATCCTGGTCTTCTCAAAGGCCGTTTCTCTTGCCTCCTTTTTCCTGTGTATGGGTCACACTTTCCTGTTTGTTTCCATGTGTCATAATTATTTTGTAGAAAACTGGATATATTAGACAGTATACTTCGGCAACTCTGGATACTGATTCTTCCACCCTGGGGCTTGTCATTGTTGTTTGCTGGTTTCATTACTTAGTAATTTTGCTGGACCATTTTAGTGAAATCTATCTGCCCTGCAGTTTGCAGCTTCCGACATCCCTCTTCAGAAGGCATACCCTTGGGGACGCTCAGCTCTCCCTGAGAGGACAATGGTTTTAGCAGGGCTCTGTTTGACTGCCTCTTTCCCTGGTCTCTGTTAAGTGCCTCAGTTGGTAAAATACTTAGCTGTTAGCTTCTGCTAATTGCTGGCTGATTGCTCTATTGTTTTCAACAATGCCCTGGGGCATAAATGGCCCCTCAATCTAATCCAGTGAAATTTGGGTCCCTTCCAGTGGTAGTATTTTAGACTAGTGCTGAGGCTTCTTGCCACCCCAGAAGGACTCTTCTTAGCTGTCTTTTTCTCTGGTGCTCTCTTAAATGTCTAGCTGGCCTACAATTTATCTTTTTTGTTATTATGGAGCTAGCAGCTTTGTCTTAATTGTTCACTACCAGAATATCCATTTTTTTCTCAACTGCACTCTTGGTGTGAACATCCCCACAATCTGTCAGAGATAAAGTCAGTTCCTTCGGGGAGAACTATGAAGTTCTCTCTCTAACAGCTGTGTGTCTCCCTGGGAAAAATCTCTGCCCCACTGCTCTGGACCCCAAGGAAAGAACAGTGGCCTATTTCTCTCAGAGTAGCCCCTGCTTCACAAGTAGAACACACTGACCACAAACAATAACCTCGGGTCTTCTAGGCTTGCTTCTCCTGCTCTGGGACCTCCCTCCTTCCAGCAATCTGGGATGAGGGTGATTGGCGCCCATTACCCTTAGTCCACCATGCCTGGAGTCAGGCTTTTACCCTATGGGATGTGGGTGGCAGCCTCAGATCCTTACGTCCTCTGGCCTGGAACAGAGTTCTACAACACAGAGCTGGGGACAGGGATCAGAAATCCTGGTGGCCTGACCCTCCAGGGGAGATTCTGTAGCTTTAGATTGGAAACTTGGGGGACAGGGAGCCCCATGTTTTTGACTGCAGCCACCTAAAGCAGGTTCTTTTAGGATAAGCTGGAGGGCCAGAGGGAGAGAGTGTGGGTCATTGGTTAAAATACCATAAATTCTTTAGGCTGTTGTACCCTCAATTTAGCATATTTTCTTGAGTGAATATTTCTCCATTTGCCATATGTCTTTAGGAGAATTTCCAGAGACTTATATGGTTATTGTTTTAAAATAACTATCACCAGCCACGGTTGTTTCATCAAGGAGCCAGTCCACAGAGCTACTCAAGTTGCCATTTCAGAAGTTGATCACTAGTTCTTTTCCTGATTGTGCTATAGGGTGATGCAAATTATATAATAGCCCTGTGTCAGTCTGTGGACTGATATTTATGGACCAATACCTAACAAGTTCCATCACATTTTCCAAAGAAAGCTCTAAAATGGGATTCCCACATTTAAGTATACATGACAATTTCACCAGGAGAGATTTTTTTAAAGTTCAAAATCCACTCTCTAGCCCAGAAACTCCAATTTATGAAGTCTAGGGCAAAGTCAGAGAAATTGTACTTTTAAACAGTACCCTGGCAGTGCTTCTCATAATTTAATGTACAAATGAATCATCTGCTCACCTGGGACATTTTTAATGAGATTTTTATTTTGAATAATTTTCAATTTACAAAGCAGCTACAGAGATAGGACAGATGATTCTCATATACCCTTCACTCAACTTCCTCTATTATTAACATCTGATGTACCCATGGTAGATTGCCAAAACTAAGAAATTAACATCAATATAATATTAACTAAACTACAGACTTTCCTAGGATTTCATCAGTTTTTCCACTGATGTTCTTTCTGTATTTCAGGATTCCAGATTACATTTAGCCTGAGGTCTTCTTAAAATGAAAGTTCTGCAGTTTATATAATGATATCTTCTACAGTATTATGTTTAGGTACAAGCATACTAAATCTTGTCAAAATTCTTTGAAACAGAAGGCTTTTTGTGCCTGCATGAACCTCTAATAATTTTGCAGCCTCTAGTTGGGAATGTAAACAGTCTCTTTAGACTATAAACCAGCACTGACAGCTTGGATTCCTCTCCTCATCTCTTATTCTACACTCACTGGTAAGTGGTCTTCACATATGCTCTGACCATCAGAATTGCAAAGGGCTCTATGAAGTCATCCAGTCCAGCACTCTCAGTTCACAGAAAGTGACACTGAAGCCCAGAGAGGGACATGACCTTGACCAAAGTCAGATAGTCATTAATCTCCCCTCATCTGTGATTCTTATCTCACCATCTCCTCTCCAGTTTCCAATGTCAGACTTTGAGGATGCAGATGCCTCCTTTGTTGGTTGTTCTTAAGAACTACTTCAATACAATAGAAAAACCTACAAAAAACATCCTCTTGTGCCCTTGGCTTTATTAGATCTCCACAGTTTATTACATTTCTCCTTTTTTTCAAGGAATAAATTAATTCACCCCCACACAAATATGGCCAATTTATTTTTGTCAAAGTTTGGAAAAGCAGTTCAGTGGAGGAAGAATAGCCTTTTCAACATATGATGCGAGTGCTGAAGCAATCCAGACGTATATCCACAGGCAAAAAAAAGAACCTTTACCTAAGCCTTACTACCTATTTAAAACTTAACTCAAAACACACAATAAACTTAAGTGTGAAAGGTAAAACCATAACATTTTTAAAAGATAACAGGAGAAAATCTTGAAGAGTTAGGGCTTTGTGAAGTACAGAATGACACCAAAACCATTTATCATAAAAGGAATATATCAATAAATTGCACATCATAAAAATTAAAAACTTCTGTTCTGTGTATGATCTTTTAAAGAAGATGAAAAGACAGCTACAGACTGAGAGAAAAATATTTGTAAACTAAATAAAAGACTCATAACTACAATTTATAAAAACACACAAAAACGTAATAATAAAACATACAATCCAATTATAAAATGGTCAAAAGACATAGACACTTCACTGAAGAGAATATATGAATAGCAGATAAGCACATAAAAAGATGTCCAACCTCACTAGCTCTGGTAGGCTCTTAATGGCCCCCTCCCAAAGATGTCCACATCTAATCCCCAGGACCTATGTATATGTTACATTACATGGCAAAGGAGACTTAAGGTTGCAGATGAAGTTTGCTATTCAGCTGACCTTAAAATAGAGCAATTATCCTGCATTATCTGGGTAGGCCCAATGTGATCATAAGAGCCCTTAAAGCTGGAAACCTAAGGCAGAAGAGGTCTGAATGATATGTAATGAGGAAAACTCACTCCACTGTTGTTGGATTTGATCAGAGCAGAAAGGGCCATGAGCCAAGCAACACGGAAACTGGAGAAGGCAAGTCAACAGATTCTCCTCTACAGCCTCCAAACAAGGAACATGCCCTGCCCACACCTTGACTTCAGCCCAGTGGGACTCATGTCAGACTTCTAACATATAGAACTATCAGGTAATAAGTTTGTATTTCTTCCAGCCACTAAGTTTGTGGTCACTTTTTATAGCACCAACAGAAAACTAACACATTATCAATTAGAGAAATGCAAAGTAAAAATATGATAAAATATCACTACTCCCCTCATAGGACAGCTAAAATTTAAAATATGACAAATGCTTGCAAAGATGCAGAAAAACTGTATCTCATATACTATTGGGGGAATATAAAACAGTACAGCCACAATGGAACATAGTTTGGAAGCTCCTAAAGAACTCAAACACACACTTTCCATGTGACCCACTAATATACTCTGGAGCATTTATACCAAAGAAATAGAAATTTATGTCTGTTCAAAAACCTGTGTGCAACTGTTCATAGCAGCTTTATTTATAATAACCAAGAATTGAAAAGACCAAAATGTCCCTCAATAGTTGAATGGTTTAAAAACTGTGGCACATGCATATCATAGAATACTATTAAGCAATAAAAATGGAGGGAACTATTGATATATACAACAATTTGAGTGGATCTCAAGGAAATTGTGCTAAGAGAAAAAAAGTCCAATTTTGAAAGATCATATACTATATGGTTCAATTTATATAACAGTCTCAAAACAAGAAAATGTTACAGAAATAGAAAACAAATTAGATGGTCCCAGGGATTAGGGACTGTAGGGAAGGGAAATGGGTGTGACTTAAGAGAAGATAGCACAAGGAAGATCTTTGTTGTGATGGAGCTGTTTGACCCTTGATTGAGGAGGTGGTAACACAAATCCACATATGATAAAATGATAAAGAACTAATATACATATATTGAACCAATCTTAAACTCCTGATTTTGATATTATATTGTAGTTATATAAGGTATAATCATTGGGAGAAATTGGGTGAAGGGTAAACAGGTCATCTCTTTATAATCTTTGCATCTTCTTGAGAATCTCTAATTATTATCAAATAAAGAGTTGAAAAAAAAATAAGACAGATTTTAAGCACCAGTGTATCTCTCCCTTCCTGATCCCATTTCCCTCCATCCCTACCTCTTTTCACAGAAGTTTCCTAAAAGTACTGTTCAGAATTTTCATTATTTCAGTAATTCTACTACCTAAGAATATATTCTCTGAAAATATAGTAATTTTACTACCTAAGAATATATTCTCTGAAAATATGCATGTTCTACAACTTCATATAAGTGGTGTTGTATCATACTAATCCTTCTGCAACTTGTTTTTGTCTGGTTTTGTTTTCTTCACTTAATTTTATATTGTTGAGATCTATCCATGTTAATACATCTTACAGAGTTTATGCATTTTATCTGCCATACTATAGCCATATCAAAATACCAACAGCTTTTTCACCAAACTAGATCAAATAGTCCTAAATTTTGTCTGGAACCACAAGACTCCAAAGAGCCAAAGCAATCTTGTGAAGGAAGAGCAGTACTGGAGATACCACACTCTCCAATTTAAAACTATACTCTAAAGCTACAGAAATCAAAACAGTAGAGTACTGGCACAAAAATAGACACACAGATCCATGGAACAGAATAGAGTCCAGAAATACACCCATACTTATGTGATCAATTAAATCTATAACAAAGAAGGCAAGAATATATAGTGAGGAAAAGATAGTCTATCCAACAAATGGTACTGGGAAAACTAAACAGGTGTATGCAAAAAAATACAATTGGACCACTTTTTTATGCCATACATAAAAATAAACTTGAAGTGGACTAAAGATCTAAGTACAAGACCTGAAACCATAAAACTCCTAGAAGAAAACACAGGCAGTAAACTCATGGACATCAGCCATAGCAATTTTTTTCTGGAGATGCCTCTGCAGGCAAGAGCAACAAAAGCAAAAATAAACAAGCAGGACTACATCAAACTAAAAAACTTCTCCACAGTGCAAGAAACCAAGAACATGAAAAAGACAACCTACTGAATAGGAGGATATATTTGCAAATGATACATCAAGTAAAGGATTAACATCCAAAATACATAAGGAACTAATACAACTCAATACCAAAATAAAAAATAACCCAATTAAACAATGGGCAAAGGACCTGAATAGGCATCTTTCTAAAGAAGAGATACAGATGGATAACAGATACATGAAAAGATGCTCACCATCACTAATCATCAGGGAAATGCAAATCAAAGCCACCGTAAGATATCACCTAACACCAGTCAGAATGGCTAGTATCAAAAAGAGAAGAAAAAATAAGTGCTGGCAAGGATGTAGAGAAAAGGGAACCCTCATGCATTGTTGGTGGGAATGTGAAACAGCATGGCTATTCCTCAAAAAACTCAAAATAGAAATACCATTGCATTTCTACTTCTGGGTATTTACTTGAAGAAAATAAAAACACTAATTGAAAAAGATATATGCACCCCCATGTTTATAGCAGCACTATTTACAATAGCCAATATATGGAAGCAACCTAAGTGTCCAACAATAGATGAATGGATAAAGAAGATGTATGTATGCACAATGGAATATTACTCAGCCATAAAAAAGAATAAAATATTGCCATTTATGACAACATGGATGGACCTAGAATATATTATGCTAACTCACTTAGCATAATAAAGTCAGAGAAATACAAATACCATATGATTTCACTTATAAGTAGAATCTATAAAATGAAATAAATGAACAAACCAACCAACCAACAAACAGAAATAGACTGATAAATATAGGCAACAAACTGGTGGTTGCCCTATAAGTGGGAAGGTGGGGGAATGAACAAAACACATGAAGGACTCACTAAATTTTCTCATTCTTTCCAACATGTCTCTTACCTGCTCTTTCGTATTTTCTCTCTCTTTCTCCTCAGTGCATTTTTGTTGATTTCTTCAAATTAAATTATAGTTGACTAATACTCACTTTATTTCTGACCCATGGTGATGCCCTTAATTCCTTTCAAGATTAGATATGCATGAAACAGGTTATTTTATCTAGTATCTCTAAGTATTTGTATAAGGCACAATATTATCAGCTATGTTTCTAGAACTGGAAGTAAAAGTTAATTTTTTTCTAGTAAAAATCAACTCATATCACAATAGGCAATCTGAACCTTGTAACTTACCAATTACAAAACTTTTTCAGTTCAGAAGTGTTTTATCCAAAACTTGTGTTATCCCTCTTAGTCTGTGTTTCAGGAAATCATATGAAAAAAATATAATTGAGGTCTATACACAGCCCATGGCTGCAATTAGATAGAAACTACACTGTATTTAGATCAAAATAAAGTCCATTTTCTCGACTCTCTCAGAAGCAATTCCAGTCACATCTTTCTAGAATCTCTAAACACAGATCATTTTCTACGTAAGTTTTCTCTGCTCACTATCAACAAATTTCACTGGCTTTTCTTTATTCTTTCCATTCATTCAATACAGCTTCCTTAAGCGCATGCTATACTCTAGACACTAGGGATGTCGCCCAAAACAAAACAAAACTCTGGACTCACAGAATTGAAATCCCAATTCAGTGGAAAAACTATTAATTAATTAATTACAAATTAATAACTATATTTTAGGTTGAACCGTATTATGGCCAATACTTGACTGTTCTTGACCACATAATAATGGCAATTTCATATGACTCACCTAATGGAAGATGACAGGTGGTGATAAGTGCTCTGAAGAAGAAGGTAGGGCAGGTGGGTAAAGAGTGAGGTGGGTGTCTATTTCAGACAGAACTGCCACAATAACCTCACTGGGAAAGTGGTGTTGGAACAAGGATGGAAATGAAGTGAAGTGAGCAGTGTGTATATCTGGAGGCAGAACATTCCAACGAGAGGGATATGTAGGCAGAAAGGTTCTGAGAAGGGAGTGGATACAACATGTACAAGGAACAGCAGAGAAAGTGGCAGAGTAAAGTGAATGAGAGAGTAAAAGTGCTGCAAGAGAAGGCAGAGCACAGCAAGGGGCAGCCCAGGAATGCCACGTCAGCAGCATTAAGAACTTCCCCTCTTACTCCTAGTGAGATGGGAAGACTCTGGAAAGTTTGGACACAGGAGTGGCAAAACTGGATTTGTATTTTCAGTGGTGTGGAGGCCAGCCTCCAGGGGGCAGGATGGACATGAGGAGCTTAGGCTATTGCATTAGCCCAGGGGTGAGACCACGGTAATTTAGACTCAGGTGGCAGCAAAGGAAATAGGAGAGTCTAGATAGAATTCTTTATGGTTCTTCTCATCTTTCTTTTTTAACGCGTATTTGCCTCAGTCCTGTCTTCTCTCTAAATAAGTCTATTTTCAAGCTCTCATATCCTGACTTTGATCTTGGTGTTAAAATCATCTTGCCTCCTCCTGTCGAATTCCAGGAAGAAACTCCTATGTCATTCTGAATTCAGCACCCCCAAAATCTGTGTTTGCGTGTACTATAGCCTGACACAGCTGCATCACCACTTTTGTCTCCAATCATTCTCAAGACCATGGCACCATACCTGATCAAAGAGCAGCTGGCATTCACTACACAAGGAGCATCCCCAAAGAATGAGCATGTGGCTCCAAAGGTCCCCACTGAGCTTCTGTCTCTTCCCAAAGCCTTAACTGATGGGAGGGCTGGGCCTGAGTTACAGCAGGAAAGGGCCATTCATGGTTCACTATGCTGCAAGGTGGATTCTCTCAGAATTTTTTAGCAAAAAACTCCTAACCCTAACCCTGCAGCCAGGCCCCTTCCTCAAAAGCTTCTAGACCTTGCAGCTTCCCAAAGAGGAAATTGTCTAAGGGAGTCACAACCCTTTAGGAGAAGCTGACCACAGAAAAATAGAGTGCAAATGTAACTTCTGCAACTTCTGGTCCCATTTCCCCCTCAGACCCACATAGGGCTATAATGTATTCTATTAAATATTTAGGGCAAAGTCTTAAATAGCTAGCTAATAAGCAAGGTCAACATCAGGTCACCATGACATGGCAGAAAACCAGTTTTCTGTCTTTTAGTGCTACGTGCCATTCAAGAGTAAAGCATAAAAATGTTTATCCAAGAGGACAAGTTATGTCAAAGTCATTATCAACATATCTTATATTTTTAAACATCCTAAAGTATAGCTTACATGTAATATGCAAACAGCCTGCTAAGGAGAGGGTATGACATTAAAATGTTGCTAAAATTGCTGCTCAGCTATAAGACTCACACACTTAAGATTTAACAGCACAGAGCCTTCATAGGCATACAATAGTATTAAAATGAATATTTAAAACATATTTTCTGAAATGTATTTTAAACACTAAAACTAGTCAAGTCTTTTTCTGAAAAAACAAAAAACAAAAATAAACTTTATTTTGTATATGAAATGGAATGAGAAAACAGTAATCAAAAGGTATTTATCACCTCCACTTGTAAATAAAGCAAAAACTACATGTCTTAGTATTTGAGAAAATTAAACTAGATCTGAACTGATGATATTTAAGAGTACCTATGCTTAAAATTACAGCTTAAATTCAGTTGCTATCAAAAGCATTTATGATGCCAGATAACATAAAAGAAATTTAAAATAACTGTGAAATGTCCACTGATATGACCTTTTCTTAAACTTCATTGCTGAAAATCCTCTTCTGCTAAACCTTTAAGGTTTCTTACAGTGCTTCTGATACACTCTCTGACCCCACTAACTGAAAACCTGTCTTTTCTGTGGATACCAGCTAGACTATCAGACACATTAATCCTATTGAAAACTGGAGTTAACTTTAAAAGAGTTCTTGACAGTATGGGTATTTTTTCACTTATAAACTATCATTCATTTTTCCTAATACTATGTAAATGCATACAACAACAATAAAGAAAGCAATTTTTTTAGTTTGAGAACTCATTACATATAAAGGCATGTTCTTTCTAAGTGCCTGTGTCAAGCTACCAGTCCCTGCTCAGGAGGATAAGCAGCACTAGAGGCAGGCTAGGAGGCATCACCAGTCGGGCAATAGTCTGGGTCTGGCTTGGCTCAAATGAGCAAAGGTTTGTGCAGAAGTGACCCTATGTTCCTGGGTAAACTCCATCAAATAGCTTTGAGTATTTTCAAATATCAAAATCAGATAGACTTCAGCGTTAAAAATGTATGGGGATGGAAAATGGGATGGTAACATACTTTCAGACAAAGAAATACGCTTTCTCACAAATGAAATTTCTTTTTTAAAAATCCCACTCCAATTTGCACAATCAATACTCATAATTCCACAGCTCACTTTTCCAAATATTTTTTTTCTTTTGTCAAACATCAGTTACAAACTCACTCCACCTCCTTTAGATTCTTTCTAATAATGTTTTAGAATTGCTGAAGTTCTAAGAAAAGGAGAGAGCCTTTGAAATGCGTGGTAAACGAGAGTCATAGTCAAAGGAGAGTCGAAAGGCCTTTGAAAATATAGTGATGGTAATGGTAGGGGTGTGAGCTAATAATGAGACATGTAGAAATGAAGGATGCTACAGCATTCAATCTTTTAATTTTGAAATATTAGTCCTATGGAAACAGTGAGGAATTGGAGCACTATCTAAAGAGAGCAGGAACCAACTGGAAGAAAAGTAGGTTAGCCAAGCCCTCTTAGGCCCCTTTTCCTCCTCATGGATCTTCCCTATGAGTAAATTTTAAATAGTGCTTATACCACTCCTACACTCTATTTTCCATCACATTTCAGGGTAAAACTATGCAAAACATACATGTGACGTGTAGTGGGATTTTGATTGCTGCCACTTAGAACTTGACCAGGGTGTTGAATAGACTCAACTACACTCTGGTGACTGTACACACTGGTGGATTAAGTCAATGCTTTGAAAGCCCAGTGATCACTGGACCATCAAGAATCAACTCACCAGCAAGCAGGTCACTGGGTCACTGTGAGTTAAAGACCAAAGGACATTAGTTCCCAAAGCCAATTTATTGAAACTAATCCTATGGCACAGAGTTCACCAAAAAGCACCCACCGTTCTGCTGACAGCTCTGCGGGTTTGAGGCATTTAGTTTTTAATCTGGTCTCCAAAAGAATAGGCTCTTTGCACCTTATCCCAGAGACTGAGCAAATGCATTTAATTTTTAGACATTTTCTCTCTTGATACAAGAGTCCAGAAATATGACAGGACAAGTCATTTCCCAGTCATGCTAGTAAGGGAGAAGAGGCACAAACACTTGAGACGAGAGCCATTGTGAGTCTTAGTGTCTCTTCTCTCTTACTCTGTGGTCTCAGGCAAGTATTTAAAATAACAACAGGCCAAGAAATGGTTTATCTCAGATTAAGCCCCTTCCCTTGACCCTAAAATGGGTATGTGGTAAAAGGATCAAGTCTGCTTTGGAACATTAGGTTGGCCCTTTTTGATTAACTCAAAGGTGGCTCAGAGTCAAGAAACCAAATCAATTTCACAGTAAAGAGCTATCCTATGAAAAAGAAAAATCTCAGGTTTTTTTTTTAATTGAAAACATTATTATTACCACCCTAGCAAAAGAAATTATTATAAAGAGAAAAGGCATAACAATTTAATGCTCAGTTATCTTCACAGATGTTCAGATATTAATACCACACATCTCACATACCTGGAATTAGTATTGAAGCCAAGTGTATGAAATCAAAAGGAGCCAAATGCCTTGATGGTTTTCAAAATGGGTTTTTCAGTATTTCAGAAACTGTATGTCCTAGATTAACTTGTAATAATGGGACAGAGTAAAAACAAACCTGACTCAATGATAAATTACTCACAGAACTATATGTGATAAACTGCCAATTCAACAAAGCCAATAGATTATACCTTAAGATTCTTTCATGCTTCTGAAAAGAATCACCAATCAACCGTGATTCTGGGAAGAGTAGATCTTAGATACATCTCTTTTTTTTCTCCACCCTCCTAAAATGATTTTTTAGGTGGAAATGTCAAAGTAAACTGATGTTTCTCTGAGGAACATTGCTATATGAGAGGCTAGATATGATCCCTTCATTCTTGGTCTAAGATTCTTTGATGACTGCAGAGACCAGGGTTCAACCAGAAATATCAACATTATACTAAGAGGTAAGAAAAGATTTCTCCCAGCATGCCTTCATTATACCATTAACAATGCCCAGGTCATGCTCATTTTTACATATGTCAGCATCCCCTGTCCCTCAGTGAACACAACCGGAATCTATTATTCTGTGGATATTCAAAGATGCTATTTTGTATAGACCCTCCTTTCAGGCAAGTGAAACATTATTCATTCTGCTTTACAGATGAAGGAAGTAATTCCCAGGGAATTTCTGCTGCCAGAATTCATCTGTCCTCCCATCTAAACCAAAAACAATAGTAATCAATAACAATACTCTGGGTTTCCATGGTTTCCTTCAATATTATCTTGTGGCCATACTTGATTAGGGCTTCAAAATCATCTGGGAGGCCATGTACAAATCATGTATAAAACTGGCTAGAAATCTTAAGAGTTCAAGAAGCAAGAGGTAGTTGTTAATAACACAGACTATGATGTTCAGACATAACTGATTCAGTTAATCATGAGGTGTGCAGTCTTTGAAAAGTCATTTATCTTTTTTGCCTCAGGCTCCTAATTTGTGAAATGGGATATTCATGGCATCTACATCAATGAGTCATTGAAAAGATTAAATGAGAAAACATACACTAAGTAGCTAATACCTGGCATACAGTAAATGCTCAATTAGTACAGCTATTAACATATAATGAGAGTGTTTATTAGTAGGCATTTTCTCTCTCCTAGAAAATCTACTGAAAAAACAGCAGCATGGTTCCAGCACTTCCTCAAGAAAGAGACTGTTACCTCAATTTGTACTTTGTTCCCTCAGCTCAGAACAGTATCATATTTGCCCTTTCTCCTTTCTGCAAATTCAGTAATCATACCTTCCTATCAGACCATGTCAACCACATCAGCTGAGATTAGAAAAAGCATGTATTTCAACTTTACCAATAATAATTCATTGGAACAACTCAGAATGCACAAGGAATCCCTCCTTTATATGTCATGATAGCTCTTATGACTAATTTTCTATTTTCATGATAATTAGTCTCTGTTCATGACATGGGAAACTTCCCCATATCTTAAGATATTTTGGAGTCAATGAGAAGTGGGTTCGAATCCTAACTCTGCTACTTGCTAGTTGTATGACCTGACCACCTCCCTTCTTGTCTATGAGCCTCAATTTCCTCATTTATAAATGGACATAATTATACCATAGGAGGTTGTTATAAGGGTTAAATATTGATGGTCACAATTAATTGCTCTTTATCAACATTATTATCTCAAGAGTAAGCTTGGTTTTGGTCAGGATGCAGTCTTGGCCAAGACAGCATCCTGTACAATGTATTTTCCAACCTGACCTCAGTAAGTAGTTCCTCAAACATGGCTTCTATATATCTTTTTATATTTCTCCAAATTGATGGGGTCATTCTGAATTATAATCCTGATGTTTAACAAGCTTATTATCTGTCTAGGCACACTCAGTTGTCAAAGAGAGAGCCCACAATTTCACTACTGCATTTGGAATCTTAGGATTTTAGTGAGCAAAAATCAGAGCAGTTCTTCCACACATTTCACCAAGCCTAACTTCCACAGACTTCTAGAAAGTCAACACCACCAGATCCTACTGTCACTCCAAGCCAGCCAATGTAGTGTTCTTAATGCAAACTGTTGCCAGAATGGACGCTCCACATAGAGTTCCAAAATCACATAATCATAATACCCTACGGATGTTATTTCAAACACCGCCATCAGCTGGCCATTACTTTCATAGTTTAAATATTTTTAACATGAGAGACTTGAAAACATCACACAGCATGGATGAGGCAGAAGGTACAGGAGGTAACTGGGGAAGCAGATGTCTGGAGAAGACGTCTCAGATGGACAGAGACAAAAGCGGGCCTTCTTCTCGGGGAAGAAATACACAGGGTTCAAACAAGAAAGTTGATTTTTAAGTTACCTAACAATAGTACAGTGTCTGAAATTCACAAAGAAAATTTGGTTAAATTTGGATTTAATTCTACACACAACTAGGAAGCACTGTACAATCTTATGGGGGGGAACCCCCAAAATGATAAAAAATAGTATTCAGGACAGACTCTTTTATCCTCAAATCATTTCCACCCATTCTTAACTGTTCCACACAAAACCTTTGCCCTAAAGGTAGAAAAGTTTTTGTTTTCTTTGCTGTAGGACAATTTTTGTGACACTAGCAATACCCAGACTATATCTGAGGTGATTCACGCAAAACAAAAAAATTACTAATAAAAAAAACATGACTTGCATGCTTTGATGTAGTTCTTAAAGTTCATCTTGTTTTAAAGAGTCCTTAGTGTACAATGTATCTCAAGACATTTAGCTCCCTGAAAAAATGACAAGGGACTGAAATAGACTGCAGAGATCTTACATTAACTTCTGTCACGTCCAGTGGTTAAGGGAGGGAAGCCAGGCTAGAGCACACGTTACTGCGAGCAGATGCTTGCAGAACTAGCAGCTCCTCAGACAAAATGGACATTTCTCTGTCAATATGCACCCTTCGCCTCCATGGAGTGTCTTAAGCAATCCCAGCTGCAGAGGGATGTGGGTTGCCAAACACAGACACAATCTGTCCCGTCTCCCAAAATGAGGTTGATTCTTATTATTCTTAAGGAGTCACAAACAAGCTGTTGGCAATTTGCTCAAGTGAAGAGCAAACCATATTGAGTAGTTGCGACACTTTAGATCTCAGCAGCACAAACTGAAATGTGCCCACAGCCCCAATTTACTGGCAATTTAAGGGCCTCTCTGTTCATAGCTGGAACCAGGGGAAGAATGAAGCACGCCTGTCACAGACACCTCACTAGCCAGGCCTGGGTTTTGCAATGCTGAGCTAACGGAAAGAGGGGACTGTTTAGTAACTCACTCCCTCCTCATTGCCGAATTACAAAACAGTGCACAGAACAGCCTGCTCTGGCTACACCACCCTGCTTCATGCTCTCTCCCTGGGCACCAGCTAAAGCAATGGCATGTGAATGCAACTGCAAGAAATAGCATACTTCATGGAATTAAACACTCATTCAATTCAATAAGAAAAATAAAGGAAAAGATGTGAATGGCCATTTCATAAAAGAACAAAAATGGTTTTTAAAGATATGAGAAAAGATATGACCTCACTAATAAGACTACAACATGAAACAAAATAAGGAACCATTTTCCCATTACAATTAATCAGTATCTTAAAAAGGTAAAAAAAAAAAAATTCATTGCTGATGAATTTGGAATGTTTGTACATTGGTAAAAATAGTAAATATTGGCAAGAACTTTTTGAAAAGCAGTTTACCAATATGTATATTATGTTCTGAAAATATTAAAAAGGGAAAACAGGAAAATATTCATGTCTAAAATGTTTACTTCAGCTTTTTACATAACAAAATAGATAAATAAAAACAAAAAGAGGAAAAAGCCTACTAAGAAATATGATGATAAATGAATAAATGCTTAAGAAAACCATGCAGGAACAATTTAAAAATTATGTTCATGAAAACTATGTCACCTGAGACTTCTGTGGTTTTACATTTTTTATTGTGGAATATGTCTTATATATAATGATTATGAACACTTCATGTAATTTCAAGTGAAAAATCAGAATACAAAATTGTATATACAATATGATTACAACTATATATAAAAATTCCCTCTGCACAAAATATGCCTAGAGGGAAATAATCTGAAGTCTTAACAGTGGTTATTCTTTGTTAGTGAAATGATAGGTAATTATTTTCCTGTTTTTCCCTACTTCTAAAACTTTAACTTCTGCTAAATATAATCTCATCATATTTACTATCTCTAACTTTAGATCCTAAATTGGAAAAATGACAGAAACACCACATTCATCATTTTTTTCAGGAAATATTTATTGAGTTTTTCCTATGATCACAAAACACTAGGTATCAAAGGAGAGAGAAATGCATATGAGATACATTTTACACTCTCCAGAAGCCTATAAGAAATACAACAGGATAGTATAGTGGAATAGCAAAGTAAAAAACTAAACTCATCATAAATTTAATGAATGGAATTCATTAGTACACAATGGCATTGTATAAGATGGAAGGCGATGTGAATTTCATGAGCTCTCATTCCTCCTTATGTATTGGAATCTGGTCAAACTTCCCTAATTAATGATTCCACATTCTCAGGCAGAATCGTGACTCAAGGTGCTCAGAAAATTTACTCAGACCAAGGAAAGGAACTTAACAGCAACAACTGCCTATAAACCTGCACTCTGCCCTCCTCTAATCTACCTGTGGCTATCTCTGAGTAATTTTATTCTGATATGGTCTTTATAACCACAGGAAACTTTCATAAATTCCTGATCTTAGATATCACCTTGACTGCAAATTCCATCCATTTCAAAAATCCACTTTACAGTAACATTTTCTGTAACAAGCAGCTCAAAATGTTCAGGCAGTACCCATTTATGAACAGTTTGACTCAATTCAACACATTAAGTATCTCCTAGGTGTCAAGCGCAGAACAAAATGCTCTTTGCACAAAATGAATAAGAAAAGGCCTTGCCCTCAAAGAGCTCAGGAGGCTAAAGGGAAAGCACAGAATGCATAAATTATCACCTATAGTTTGCCTGTAGAGCCCTGAATGCTCTCCCGGCTGTTTTACCACATGTCTGGGATGGGCCCTAAGGAGAGTGGCTACTTCTGCTTTGTAGATGGGCCTGGTCAAAAGTGGGTGGCATGGAAGTAGTATACAAAAGGGAAAAAGAATATGTTGGGAAGAAATTTGGTTCAGAGATGTTGGGAAGTCAGAGTGAAATATAAGGAAGGAATTCATTAAAGTGAGAGTAGCAGGGAGTGGCAGCTGCCTTGCAGGCAGTAGAGAGCAAGGAAGGGAGAACAGAAGGAGGAAAGGGAAGCTCGTTGAACTCCTGCTCAGCATTGGGTAAATCCCTTGCCCACTTCTAAAGCCAGGGTCACCTGGTGTCCAGTGTCCGCTTGGATCTGCATGGCGTGGGAACTAAGTCCCTACCTCCCCAGGATTTGGGGGAGCTCCCTACCACCCCATGATTTGGGGGAGCTGCACAGCACTGGATGAAGTGAGATTATGTTCTGGGAACTTCCGAAAGCAAAGAGAAGAGATTTCAGGCAGGCTACTAAGAGTACAGTACAGCAGCAGTCCTGTCAGGGTCACCCAGGAGAAGGGAACTTGCAAGCCCAAATCAGAGCTCTCAGGAGCCCCTCCCGACTTATCTGGAGTAGAATAGAGAGAGGGACACACTCTAGGAAAGGGGAGTGTGGGCAACCTCAGAGAGGACGTGCATTTAAGGGCTTAGGAATCGGAGTTTTATAGTGCTTTTTGGATAGGAGTGAGTGTAAGGCATGATGTACAGGTGATTCATAGATCCTTTGAAGTTTTATCCTAAACATAGGGTTGTTTAGGAGACTGTGTTGGTCAGGAGCTCAGCATTCTTTATTCACACAGGTTTATTTATACTTTGGAGGTCTATCTCCCATCTTGGTTACAAAGTTACTTGATTAAGGGGCTGGAAGGAAAGGAAGAAGAGAATATAGATTAAGTTAAAGAATAAGCTGGGCCTTTTTTGCAGGCTAAGTAGGTTTTACAATGGCAGGACCCTTGTCCCATGTCCCTGCCCTACCTGAGAAGTACTCGATTGACTTTTCTTTACCTGGGGAATTATTTTTCACCTGGGGAACAACTGGGCATTCCAACTCACTCCTGACCTTTGAAACGTCAACTAATGAACTCTGTGAGTCCTCTCTGGTTCTCTGGTTTTATCTGGTTAACTCTTCGAGCTCCTTTTAGTGGGTTTACTGACTTTATTCTCTCTCCACCCACTCATGTCTGTTTTTCTGCGTAACAGCACCACAACTGGATAACTTTAGCTAACTTCTGAACATCGGAATATTGACAATGTACTTTTTTTTAAAGCTCAAGTCATTCAGTAAAGAAATCTGCTTAGGTTCATTTAATCTTGTGCCCCCCACCATTACCTCCACCTATTTTTAAATAGAACCATTTTTAAAAAATTATGTCTGTTAATATCTCATGGAAAACCCACGAGGAAAGCTGCTTTAATCTGGCCAAAAATTTAATGGTGATAAAATGAGGACCACAGATACTTAGTAAGTCATCCACCCAAAGTCATACTGGTATCTATGGGAGAAAGGGGGCTGTAGGACAAGACTCTAAGTCAATCAAGTATTAATCATATGTCTTATACATCACAGACACCAAAAGTCAAAAAAAATGTTAATCACATATTCTAGATATTGACCGAGAGAGCCAGCAGAACTTTAGCACAGAGCAGAGAAATACTAGCAATGCTCTGAGTTGGAAAAACAATCAAAAATGAATATAAGTCAACAACACAATATGAATTTAAAATAAGAAAGCCTGTATCCTCAATCTGGAGGAGAGGAGACTTAACTCTTGTCACAGTGAAGGGAACGAATCCGTTGCTCATTCTCAGTCTGGGATGGTCACATTCTTAATCTGTGTGTCAATCTGTTCAAGTTCACAGACAATAACCTTACATGAACACAACACTGTTCATATAAAATTGAACATCCCGGTGGAAGGGATGAACAACAAAAATAAACAATAACAGAATCCATTTCTGAAAAACCACCTCACTTCACAATGAGTTCCTGAGGGAGCTGGTGTCCTCTCCCCTGGAGTCTCATTTAAAAACAGGAGAGATTATCATCAACTGGAAAAGGTGTAAGAACAGTCCTACCTAAAGGAAAAGAAATGGATATGATAAAATTTCAAAGTCATTGTCAAGCTTTCAAGACAGACGGGTGAGTCAGAGGCCGGCCATCCTGTCTGTCCTGGCTGTGCCTCACATTCTGCTTCTTTGCCTCACCCTCTGATCATTTCATGGTTTAGTGGCATCTCTGTCTATCCTATGGGGCAACGTGAAAGTGAAAGACGACTGGGAATAGATTTTTATATTGAATTCCTTCCTAGAGAAATTTTTTTTTAACACAGGATACAATACAAGGTAAACATTGTGACTGAAATGTGATTTGGCTTGTATGTGCATTTTTGTATTCCATTTTTTGATGAAAAAAACAATGCTGAAAGTTGGGATAGTAATCACTGACCAAGTTACATTAGAAAGAATTGCTCTAGTTAATGTTCCAAATTTAGATTTTCAGAACCAGTTTTCCTCACCAATTCAGAATCCATAAAGGTTTGGACTAATTCCTTTCTCTCATGTATTCTTCCCTATGCTCTTTTTATAATCTATTGCTAAAAAGCAATGATTTTGAGAAGTCCTGGGAGGGGTATTGATGAGGAAATACTCAGAAAGTTCTCAAATCCCTCCTTCTCTTGGCAGGTGTGGTGAGAAGCCAAGAAAGCCAAGGAAACAGGGTTTCTATTTGAGGCTTCAGAAATATAGAGGAATCACAAGGTACTTGGGTGCTTGGGATTGAAACAGTGTAACAATGTATCCCCCTATATTCCCCACCACCCAACCAGGACTCAGTGGTATGGAACAGCTTGTTAATCATAGTCATGGAAGCCCATTAGTTTATAGTACGGTATCTGGGTAACTTTTGCAGAAAGGATTAAAATATAATTAGCATCCTGAATACACCTATAGTGACCTAATAGCTCCTACTGCAACAGTTTCTGGGTGCTGACTCCCCCCTTAGCTTTGTAGTAAATGTATAAAAGGTATGGCCCTGCTGTACTTGGGGCTCAGACCCTTGGAGATCACTCTCCTCTGAGCCGGCTGGCATAAAATAAACCTCCACCCTCCAAGACCTGAGTGCCCCTTCATTCTTCCATCAGCAATCCAGTCCAGGTTTTTCTGGTTTTCTGCAACAGTATAAACATTTAGCTAAACTGACTACCATTCTATTCAATTTAACTTTAAATCAGAACAACATAAAAACACCTATAACAGTAAAACCCCTCATTTAAAATAAGAACATGTATGCTTTGGGCTTATCCTAATTAATTAGCACTGATGGTTTCTGGATTAATTTTGCTCATCATAGAACAAGGTGGTAGGCTGAATTCAACACTTACAACCTAAGGATATGCCCAAGGCTTAAAGATTTTAACGAATTTTTAAAAAGCAATTTGCATTGATCAAGCTGAAGTCCTCCTATAAGCACTACCCAAGAGAAAAGCCTCTTAAATTAAGTACGTAATAAGAAAGAAGAAACTGACAACTTCCTGGGCCTCCCGGGTATATAAAACAGATAAAAATAAGGTTTCTGCAGTTTGTAATTCCTTTGAATCCCCCCAAACCCTGTAGCCAACATCACACATCCGGCACACATACAAGACACCCCCACGCCCCTCCTCCTGTGTCCCATTGGCACTAGTCCTGTCCTATAACTTGGTAACTGACAAAACTTCAGTGAGGTCTGTAATTCTGGCACAAACACTTTCTCCTACAGGCTTTCTTGTCTCTTCACCAATTTCCATCTCAGCATAAGAAAGAAAGGGGAAAGTACACATGTGAAGGTCCATCTGTTTTATCATTACCCACAAAGTTTAATATCGCCTGGATTTTGCAACAATACCAGTTGCATTAATTGCCCTGAAACATGCTATGTGCAACAGCACCATTGCAGAGTGGTTAACCAGCCATACCATAGTCAGTCCTGTTCCTCAGACACTAGAAAGAACACCTGCCCTAATAACTAATTTATTTGTAAGTGGGGCTAAAAAAACTTTGGGCAAAAATATAGCAAAAGAGTAGCATAAAATGGTGACTTAAAGCACAGGCTTTTGGAGTCAGGGAATTCAAGTTCAGATCCTTACACAGAGACACTGACTTGCCCTGGGACCTTGGTATCTGACCCTCAGTTTCTTCCTATCATGGGAATTTCTCACAGGTGAGCACTTATTAAAGGGTAGCTGCTATTATCATTATCTCCTTAACAGAAAAGTTCCTGTACCCCAGAAGGATTCTCTTTGTTTCATATTATCCAATATCCTGCAGACAAAGGAGAGTTTCCTTGCCCTGTGATTTAATCTCATGTCTCATTCTGACAGATAATGTGGCGGAGAATGAAACGTGAAGAAAAAATGCAGTTGAAATCAAAGTAAGATGTGCCTCGATTCTCTGATTTTTTTTTTTTTCAATTTTGGGACAAATGAAGTTTATTATTTGTGCTAGAAGGAGAGGCAGTCTGGATGGGGGTGGAGAAAAAGCAGTAGAGGAGAAATCACTACAAATTATAAACAAAACTCAGTCTTTTCGATTGACAGCTTCTCTTGGGACTTCCCAGGGGAGCCAATTAGTGCGAGTTGCCGAGGTGGGTTTGGCCAAACAAACCTCTGTGCTCACGCCCACCAGCTCCACACTCAGCTCTAACAGAGTGACAAAGCCTCTGATCATGAGGTGCAGCGCCAGCCATCCCAGAGAGAAGAGTACCACTAAGGACTCTCAAGCAGATGGCCTAGGGAGCCAGCAAGGAAACACCCTCACGTTCTATTATCTTACTGGAAACCAAGATGCTGAAATAATGATTTGTCTCATTCTTTCTGCTCTTCTTCTCCTTTGCTCCTTATTACCTGAGGCAACAGTGACCACATGCTCCCCATAAATTCTAATCCATTGCTTCTCCAACTGCTGGGCCTGGCTATTTTCGTAAGTGGAAAAGTGGTGTCACAAGAAGCAGCTTATAAATCCAGGCAAAGAACAAATGTCAAGAATTAGTAAGATCTCTAGAGTCACTGTCTCCACTAGCAGTGGGAGACACACTTCACATGAGCCCTACAGAATAGTTCCACGTTTAGCAGCATCTGGGAAGCTGCCTGGCCAGACTGCTCTTGCAATAAAATTGTTTGTGGTGTTCCCACTGCTGCCGTGCACATGACTCAGAATGCCTTGTGAATCCATGTAGCGTAACCCCAGACAGACTGACATCGGTTTCGTTGTCTGGTCTTCTGATGAATGCCAGTTATCCCATGGAGGCACACCTACCTACTTAGTTCTTGCTGTCAAACAATCAAGCAACAAATGTTGACAAAGCCTACTAAGAGCAGAGCACTGGAAAAGAAAAGGCCTCAAAGTGGTCAGCTTCAAAAAGCAAAAATGAACAAAATTAACACTTGAGTGGGTACTGCATGTGAAAAATAATAAACTAGAAAACCTTCAGGAGTTCTGAAAAGGAAACAAAGAGATCAATGCAGAAAAGTCTCCCCAGAGGAGATCAGATGTAAGTTTGATTTTGTAAAAGGTGAGTCTTAGATTGGAGGGATGGGTCAAAATGGAAGCAAAGTTTTACAAGTGGGAAAGCACAACAGGCCAAGCCCTAAATTGTAAGACCCAGTGATCTGAAAGATATTCAGGGTCCCATAAAACTCAAATCTTCATTAAAATAATCAAACAGAAATCCAAGATAGAACCCCCTAAGTTTTGTTTAAGCCAAATGTTCCCAGATGAGATTCTGTCTTCACGGCAGAGATAAGAGGCTGCCAATTGATTTGACCTCAGTACAAACAAAATAGGACAGTACCTTGGCCTAGTGATAGCTGAAAAAAATCACAGAAACACTGAAATAGAGGCTCTCCACCCCACCCCTACCTTCTCTCTGTTGAGGATGGTGGCTTTTTCCATAAATAAATGCAAACTGGAGAAGACGACCCAGGCAAACAAAACCAAAATACACAGGCACTAAATTCCTTTCAAATTCATTAGGCAAATAGATTGGAATGTCTTGGAAGTATAGTTGGTTGCCAAATTCAGCAACATTTGGCGAGGTCTGCATCAACAAAGTACATTAATCTGACACTGAGCTGTGAAGTGGTATATGGGTTATGTCTTTACAATCCATTCTTCCCTTTACTTCCCTGGGATACCTCTAATTTTGGAAGAACTTGGAGAAGCTAGAGGGGATTTATGCACTCTGCTCAGACCCCTCACTCTATCCCAAATCATAGAATAATAAAACTTTATTTATAGCTGAAAAGAGAGAATATGCAGTATAATCTTTAACCAGAAAAGCCCTTAGAAATCACTCACTCAATTTATCCACCATTTATTTACCAAGTACTTACTAAGTGCCAGGCATGAATGTGCTAGATACCAAGAATACAGTGATGAGAATTACAGGTGTGTTTCCTGTTCTGTGCATTTACAGGAGAAAGGGAAGATAATTGGAAAGTGGAACTATACTAGGTACATGCTAAGAATAGAAAAACTGGGTGCAGTGGTTTTGATTGCCTCCTCTTCACCCCAATGACAGGGAAGGATTCCCACCCGAGGGCTATGAGGATGGCTGAATGCAGGGCACCCAGCACTGGACAGCTGAGATCTACAATAGTTCCTTAGACGCATATATGCACAGCCCAGGGGAGGACACGGCATGCACACACAGCTACGTGGGGGTTGCTCTTAAGAACAGAGTGAGCAAACAGAAGCTAGGGAGGAAGGTTTTGTGGTAACCAGAGGGTATGGTGACCCTTACTTGCCATAAGAGGATGTGACTGGCTTGTCTGAATAATCCCGCAGGCTGTCAGAGAACTAAAGCCCACACTATACAACGCGAAGCAGACACTGGGCTTGGTCCGTGTGATAAGGAAAGCTGTTTGGCTAGCACAATAGTTGGGGTGGGGGTGGGGGGGACTTTCAGTTAGGCCATTTGAGGCCCTCTCGGTTTTATTAAAGGCCAAAGCATCACATAATATCGAGCCTTATCACACAGCAGGAGCACATAGAAAAGTTCAAGGTCCAACCTTACATTGCTTACGATTCAATCAGAAAGTCTTAGTTGGTGGGACCCCAGAGCCAGAAATCTCCTTTTTCCCTTCTGCTCCCCCTACTGTATACCTAACAAAATAGTTCGGGCACACACAGGGTCCTGGAGGCCACCCACTGTCTCAGGTCCAGCACTAATGCCCTGCCATCAAAAAATGTTGCACTGGCCCCAGGCCGTCCACCACCTTCCCAGGCTGAGTGCTGGGCCAGGCAGATGAGGGCCAGGGACTTTCTGAAGGAGCCTCTCTGACAAGTGTATTCCATGCAGGTTCATAAAGACAGAAAGCCCCACTTAATATCAGGGAACACAAGTTCACTAGAACAGAACCGAAGTTACAGGAATACATATTAGAACACTGGTCCCTCCCAAGAGAGCAGGCAGCTTGCTAGAAGCAACGGTATGCAGACAGAGGAGGAAGGGGGCTTTTCCTAAGAGGGCTTTGCTGAGGAAGGGCAGAAGGCAGGAAGTGGGAAGCTAGATGCAACAGGAAGAACTGGCAGATGTTTGCAAGGGTTGAATCTACTGTTGTCACTCAAACAGGAGGCTACATCCCTGCCCTAAATACAATGTTAACATCTGTAAATGTAAAGGAGAGAGAGAGAGAAAGACAAGCTATTTAGAAACATGAAAACTCTTGCAAAGAGTGGTTTGCTTCTCCACAGCAGGCTGTTGGAAAACCCTAAGAAAGTTAAAATCTTGAAGAAAAAAAGAAAGTAGAATCACAGTGCTTTTTCATGGGATTTTGTAAAAGAAACTGTGAAGCTCAGGAGTCTGCAATCTGAACATTTTGTAGAAGAAAAAGGTCAGCTTCCAAAGAGAAAAGTGCTAGCTGGTGTCTTTCTAATTTGCTCCCTTTCCTCCCTCTGCACCCTACACCATGGGCAGCTGCCTGAGCTGGTGCACATTCATGGGCAGGCAGCATGTGCCCAGGGGGATGCCAGTGGGTGACGTGGGAGGGGCAAGAGACTGGGCTGCCCCTAGACTTCCGCTTCCTGAGTTCCGCAGTGTCTACACGTGGGCCTGTGTACTGTGTGCATCGGGCCTCACCTTCTTCCCCTGGCTCAGTTCTAGGCAGATATACAGCCTAACTCAGTGAACTTTAAAAGCTCATTTCTCAGGGGTAGAAGAAAGACATAGAAAATCACACCTGCCTGTCTTCTTGGACCTACCAGTGACTTGGAAATAGAAAGTCAGCAGATACATTTTTCTTACATTCCATGTTTGGCCAAAATCCTAATTCTGTTCACCTATGCCATAGACCAAATGATAATGTCCCAACCATTTTCCTTTAGAGAAGGTCTGAAGAAAAGCATATGGGTGTCACCATGACCCTCTATGGTTTCCTCCCACACCACCCAGGGTCTTCTTTACCCCCTCTGTGTCTCCTTTCTCCAGAGAAATCTTATTAAAATAACAGCTGAAGAAGGTGCCAGAATGAAGCCCTATGCAAAAAATAACTAATTGAGTTAAAACAATATACACATTTTGACTGTAATTACATTAGAAATATGCTTGGGGAAAAGGACTAGAAAAGAACACAAGAGTATATTAAACAAAGAGACAAAGAGAGGAAATCTTTATCAGGGCCAGTTACTACATATACCAGTTTCTCCAAGTGGTTATTAGGATAGAACTGTTTTGCGCATGTGCACACATGCATGTGTTTATGTCTTTCTGTATTTCCTAATTTTTATTACTGAGATTATAGTACATAAATAAAAATACTTAAAACATACATACACATGAGAGATCATTAGAACACTTCAAACCAATATGCCACCACATGAGCTATTTATTACACAGAAGAAAGAGGCTGAGCTGGAAGCAGACACACCCAGTGTAGTCTCTCGCTGTGTGTCTATGGGCAAAACACTTACCCTTTGGCCTCAGTTTCCTCACCTATAAAAATAAGAATAGTCCCAGCTACCCCACATCATGTCCTCAGGAGTAAACATTAAAACATCTGTGAAAATACCCCTCACAGTACTGGTACGTGGAACTATTCAAAAATGTTCATTTCCTTACCTTTTATACAACTCCTGTGTTCAATGCAGGGATTCTATCATCTATTTTGATTCAGGGCTCTCTGCAGAGATTAGATTGTGGAAGGCTTAACAACTTGCAAAAAAATTATTAGACAGCTGTTTCTAGATCTATGTTTATAGCTTTATTGCACCAACAAAAACACTCCTCTTTTATCTGTAAAATCTGCTGTCTATTGCAAGATTTCTCAGGGTCCTTCATTGCTTTCTGACAGTAAGGGCACCTCCCTGTCATCCCCAGTTGGAAGGCTGGCTCTGGTGCATGTGTTGCTCTTGCTGGTGGTGTTTTTCCCTCACTTACTGCCTAACTTAAGGCTGTGAAAGACAGAATCACTGAAAGATGGGGCAAGAGAGGTCTTTCTAGCCCTACACTTTGCAGGCCATTCAGGCTCCAGGCAGAGAACTGCTATGGTGTCTGGAACAATGAGTGAGTCAAGCTCAGGGAGAGATGACCATCCTTCAGTGGCATCTTTTCATGATCAAGGTCATATAAAGGAAAGTGCCAGATAATGGGAGAAAACAAACATTCTCAAAGCAAGTCTCTAACACCCCTGCACACAATAAAATCAGAAAGTATGGGGGAAATGTTCAAGAAAGTAATTAAACCAAATGCAGTGCTCTCCTTATTGTTGCTTCCGTTTAGGAGTCATTGGTGACTTAGAAGCTGTTCCTCTTGACCTCATGAATGAAGTTATCTTCACAGGCAGAAGTGAGAGAGCCACTCTCACAAACAGCAGGAGCAGCAGCTGGGGATGAGGTCCCTTTATACAGATAAAGGGGAAGCTCTGCAGGTGTGGTCTGCTGCCTCACAGGCTTAGCAACTTACAGGGCATCCGTAAGTACCATGTGACTGGAGGGAGATGCTTGCAATGCAATCCCAAGTCTCCTGGATGCTCAGTTTCAAGGGAAAAGCAAAAGACCCGAGATCTAGTCCTGGCTCTTCCTCCAGTCCCCTACGGGAGAGTAGGCAAATCTCCTGGGTCCTTCATTTTCCCTTGAATGAGAGAGTTGTACTGTTAACAGTTCTGAATCTGAGATCTAAAATCCTGCTGAAATTGTATGCCCAATTTTTAATCTCTAGGCAGAGGTTCATTTTTCTGAGAAAAGTCTCATATCATTTGTCAGACACTTAAAGAGGTCTATGGTTCACAGACATATTAACAACTAAATTTGTAACTTCCCTTCCAGATTCCGATTGTTAAAGCAAGCTTTTTTTATTGTAACAATACACACTCATTATAAAAAAATTTTTAAATGCACCCAAAAACTAAAATCTCCTCTAACTAGGTCACCTAGAGATAACCACTGGTAATACAGATATATACATAAATATTTGTTGTACTTTGTATTTATGATGGTATATTCAATGTTATGCTCTATTACATTCCACATTTTCACACATTAACAATTCCTCAAAAATGGCACCTTGAATATTCAAATATTTTACAAGATTTTAATTACATTTTGTTTAATTAATCACATTGTTGAACATCTGTATCGATTCTAATGTCCTACCACTGTCAACAATGCTGCTGTGAACATTCTTAAGTCAAATTTTGCTTATTTTTTGAAGTAATGGGGAGCTGTAAAAAGTTTTTGAGCAAGAATATAGCATAATCAATATTTGTCTTATGACAGTACTGGAGATTAATTGTAGTGGGAGAGATTAACATTTTGGTGATAAGGTAAAGTTATTCTCTGAAAACCTGAACTAAAGAAGGGAGAGGGAGATGAGACACCAGGTCTAAATGTAGAACTCATGTCAAAGGGAAATCTCCAGGAGTTAGTGGTTCAGAGGGCAGGAGAAAAGTCCAAGATTAAGCTAAGGTGTGTGGTCATCATGATTGGAAGATCAAGTTTACCATTAACCAAGATAGAGAAGTAAGGCTGAGGAGGTAGTGTGGCAATTGGAAAATAAGGAGTCATATCTCCAGAAGGTCACTGCAAGAAATATCACCATAGATGTATTTACTGAGCTACTTCTTTTTATCATAATAAAATACTAAAAAAGTAACCGACAGTAGAGGATACTGACTTATAACAACATAAGCAGGAAAGTAGGAACTAAGGGAACTTAACAGCATCATCATCTCTTAGCTCTTGAATGTTCAAATTCAAATAATCAGGTACAAGTAATAAACATAATTTACAGCATAGAAGCTGAACAGGTTGCTTCATTTAAACAGAATATTTTTTCATAATCATGGCTATATAGCCATGATATTTTATAAGATTATATCACACTTTTCATCTTTACCTCTATTCTTTCATTCTACTTTTTCTTGCTATAGATTATTTTAATCAATTCTATTTCAAGTAAATGAGGTAAGTGTTAGGGGAAAGAAAACAAATCACTGTCACTAACATGTAAACTTCCACCACATGCCATGGGCCCAGAGCTCTATTTCCAAGAGAAGTCACCTAGGTATCTAGTTCACTGAAGATTTTTTTGAGCTTTATCATTACATAGTAAAGCCACTAGGAATTAGAAGTAGAGATTTTTCTCAACCGGTCCCTACAAACAACATTTAAATAGTAATTCTAGACTTAGTTTTAAAATGTCCCCTGCTACCTAAATATTTACCATGTAAAAATGTATACATCATTTTTTTCTTATTGGAATATATTCTAACAAATTCAGCTTGCCAAGCAAGAATATAGATGCATTTCTCATGAGATTCTTTGAAAACACCATCGTTACTAATTTCAGAATATGAAAGAGAATCAAAGATGTAGATAATGACCAGTTGGCAGAGAGGCTATTGATATTATTTCCATTTTAGTATGAGGTTCCTAGACACCCTCCCAAGTGTAATAAATCTATCCAATAAGTATTTATTGAAAGCATTTCTCATGTACCAGGGATTGGTACTAAATGCTGATAAGCTGAAGAAAACTGAGAAATGTAATTGATCTGATTCTTTCCTTGTAACAGAGAATTAAAGGAACAAAGAAGCTGGCCAGTTTCTTCTAACCTGTAATCCTCCAGTTTCACCTTTTAATTCTTTCTTTCATACTCTCATTCTGGGTAAGAGGAAAACTGACTAGCTACCTGAGAGCCAGAGAGGTATAATCCCTACAGAGGTAACAGCTTTATACAGTACTTCCAAAAGCCAGAGAAAATACCGAATGTTCTGATAGCCCCAGGTCTTGCTTGTGCTAACCTGGTTTTCACATAAATCAGTGGGAAATGTGATACAAATAGTTCAATGGGTCATTTCAAATGAAGCGTGGCATTTAAATGGCCTCAAACTGAACTATACGCTGCACTAGGCCATATTTTACATATAAAGTAAAAGGAACACAAAATAATTGGAGAAACTGGCACACAATATTAATAACGGCAAAGCACCTGGAAACCAATGTCTATGCCCTAATTGCAGGAGAAAATGAAGGCTGGGCTGAATCCTCAAGAATAAAATTTAGATAAGCAGAGGAAATGTAGAAAGACAAAAATCAACTGAGGGCAACTCCTGGGTGAAAGTGCATAAGGAAAGTCACAGAAGCAAGAATATCTAGTTCTCAAGCAGGGAAGCAGCAGCCCAGGGAGAAAGACCCCTTCTGTGTGCCAGGCTCCCCCTAGAGGAGAAACACTGACATTAATTTGCACTGCCCTCCACCTGGAAGCTGGCATCCACACCACGCTCTGCAGACCGCAAAAGAAGATGGCCTGGTACAACAGAAACCAGAAGACCTGAAGCCCATATGGTCTCCAGGGTACAGAATCCTAGTGGATACTGGCAGGAGGCCCTAAAAATGCTAGGGTGAGGTGTTTGTCACCAATACATAGCTTATTCATTCACTGTTTATCAAACACTCGTTTTTGTTACAAAATTTCCCCAGACAAATATACACATAGGAGATGGAACTGCAAGCTTTTAACCCTGGCATTTCCTTCAGAGTTTAGAATTAGAGCTCCCTGGAAAAAGGAATCCTACAGATTTGCAGATCTTTAAGAATGGCAGAGGTTCATCACTCACCAAAGGGTGCCGGCTCCACAACCTAATGCAGTTTTATTCTTCTCTTACTGCTGATTAGGTGTATATTAGGCAATTTACCACATACAACCCAGGAACTGAAGTAAAAAAAAAAAAAAAAGATGAGAATTCAGAATATGCAACTGTGACAGTTAAACCAAAATTCCCATCTGGTCCTGGAAGGAAATGGAACTTGGAAAAAAAAATAACTGCAGCTGTGTACAGTTGACCTTTGCACAATTCTTTGGGTTTGAGTTGCACCGACCCACTTATGTGGATTTTTTTCAATAAATATAATGGAAATGTTTTTGGAGTTTTAAGACAATTTGAAAATACATTTCCTTTTCTCTAGCTTACTTTAAGAATACAGTATGTAATACATACAACATAGAAAATGTGTGTTAATTGACTGTTTTTCTTATTGGTACAGCTTCCAGTCCACAGTCGGTTATTGGTAGTTAAGTTCTGGGGGAGTCAAAGGTTATATGCAGATTTTAGACTTCATAGGGTTGGCATCCCTAAACTCCATGTTGGTCAAGGGTCAGCTATACATAAAGAATTTCATTGTTAACCAAGGTCCTTTAAAAAATTGATACCTTGAAAGAAGAAAATACATCATTCAATCTAATTACAATACTCTTTGCCCACTTATTTAAGGTCCCTTTTTCAGATACCCTTCTACAAGAACCTGAGAACTGTGATGGCTAGGTAGTGATAGCCTCTATGTTTCTAACAGTTCTATCTACCTCAAAACCATTCTTTCTCTGATTTGCCATGGCAAACACCTTCCTTCATACAACTGGGAATTTTTTATTAATATTTATTGAATATAGACTAAAATATAGACACTGGGCTTCATCCTAAGGGCACAGTAGTAAACAAAATAATCTGTCCCCTTAAGAACTGTTGAGGTAGATAAGATTGAAATTCAGTCTGATAACTTTAACACTGGGGATAATGAAAGGTTTTACAACACAGCCTCGAGTGGGGTGATATCAGGGAAGACATTTGTTCAGAGGCAGTTTTGTAGCAAAAAGGAGCATAAGATTTAGTCACATGGGAGAATGGAAAGACTCTGAGTAAAGGCATCACCTGCCCAAAGGCTTGGAACCTACAGTGAACATATTGCATAATGGAAAACTGCATCTAGTTCAAGGCGGAGAGAATTCTGGGAAAGGTGAGCAAAGCACTGGACCATTAATGATTTTAAGTCATATACAGAGTTCAGACTTAAGTCTGACAGTAACAGAGAGCCACTGAGCATTTTAAAGATGAGTTATAGCAAGAATGAACACTCCGGATGGGAAATGGAAAAGAGAAGGCCAGTCTAAAGGCAGAGAAATAAGTTAGGACATAGCAATTTAGGATATGATGAAGACCTGAACCAGAATAGTGGCAGTCATAATGGGGAAAAGTAGATGGATCCAAGAACAGTAGACTCTACAGACCCTAGTGATAAGTTCCATTTGGAGTAGAATAGAGGAGAAAGTGTCAGAGATGATTCCCAAGTTACTTATCACAGAGATAGAGAATGCAGGAAGAGATGTAGGTACAGTGGAGAAGATGAGTTCTATTTTGGGCACACTGACTTTACTCAGCAACTTTGAGAAATCTAAGGAAAGATGTCTACCAAGTGACTGGTCAGGGAGAGATTTGACCTGGCCATATAGAGTTGAAGTTATCGGCACATGGATGTTTCTGGAAAGCAATGGAAAAGATGAGCATGCCCAGTCATAATGTGTAAAATGAAAAGAAATTCTCTAAAGACATTGGTCTTGGGGCAATGTCTCAGAAGATGGTTACAAGATCCCTATTACCCTAAAGGAGAGAGATCTAACCCTCTCCTGATACAACGGAATGATTAGTTCATCCCATTAGCTAGTTTTTAACTGGTTACGAAGAGGAAAATCTTGAAAGATGGTGGGTTGGGCAAATGTTGATGGTGTGGATGCAGATGTTTTTGACAAGATGAAGATAGAAAGCAGGGTGTGCAACATTGATTCTAGAAAATGAGGGGCTAAAGCCATCAAAACTGGAATCCTTAGGCAAACAAAGAGAGACTTGAAGTCAGTGACCATCGCTTTAGGAAGAGTAAGGAGTATGTTCTCCTCAAAGACTCCACAAGCTCAGGGACAAAAGATAACCTAGGAAAGATCATTCAGGTTTCATTGGCAGTGTCATGCAGAGCTGTTTAAACCCATCATTCTCAAATTTGGCTGCATTCTCACTTGGCAAGCTTTTACAAATGCAAATATCCAGATGACTTTTAGACTCTTGTTATTCAAATTGTGGTTAACTATGAGCATCATTAGTATCCCATAGGAGCTTGTAATAGTACTTTCAGGCCCCATACTAGACCATGAATCAAAGTCTGCATACATATATATATACATATATATATATATGTATATATATATGATTCCCCAGGAGATTTATAGGCACATTAAAGTTTGAGACACACTGCTTCAGAAGCACTTGAAGGGCTTCTTAAAACATAGACTGCTAAGGCAAGAGTGGGGCTTTTTTACATTTCTAACAAGTTCTCAAGTGCATTTGTTGCAGGCCTGAGACCATATTTTGAAAACTTCTGCTACAGACCAATTAAATGACCATCTCCCTAGGTAGGAATCAGGCATCAGTCTATTTTAAAGCTTTCCAAATGATTCCAATTTGAGCCAATGTTGTGCACCACTGGTAAAGACACATTTCTGTTCCCGTTTACACAAAGAAACAAACATGGGAAGATACTTAGCTATCCTCTAAACACTGGCTTTAACTCATTAGTGTTCTTTAACATAAAATGAATTTTTGATTAATCAAAAGAGAAAGAAAAATGCTACTTCATACTTAGTGACTCATTTCCAGTGTCATGTTTGTTTATGGTTGAAAAAAAAAGGGGTCATGATAAGTAATCATTATTTTAATCATTACAGTGATCATCAATTCATTGACCTTTTTTTGGTGATTCTTACTTAATTGGGTATTGGCATTTTGAAATCCACAATATGTCTTCTTAAAGATTCTATTTTTTAACAGAAGCAGTGCTGAATAAACCATTGTTCTCCAATCAGCCTGAAAAAAAAGCAATTTTTTTCCTTCTGCTTGCTTTATACTTATTTTTTCTAATTTTCTAGGAAAACCTTCTTTTTCCCACTTGAGGTGGGAATTCATTGATTTGAGATGTTTCCTCTTTTTAGTATATGCATGGAGTACTATAAATTTCCCTCTCCAAACAGCTTTAACTGTGTCCTACAAATTATATGTTGCATATTTACTCCTATTTATTTGGTATATTTTTTCTTTCCCTTGATATTTCCTTTTACCCATGGATTATTTAAAGGTTGTTGTTCAGATTACAAGTTTTTAGAGATTTTCCTGTTTTCCTTCTGTTACTGATTTCTAGTTTAATTCCCTCATGGTCAGGGAGCCACATCTGTAGGACTTCAATTATTTTTAAATTCACTGAAGTTTTTTTGTCTTTGGATATCTATATGGTAGACACTTGAAAAACGGGTATTGGGTGAAACATTCTCTAAATGTTGATTAGATACTGTTGATTGATAGTGTTGATGAGTTCTTCCATATCTTTAATGATTTTCCAATTAGTTGTTCTAACAGTTACTGAGAGAAAGGTGTTGAAGTCCTCAACTATAATTGTGTATTTATGTATTTCTTGTTTCAGTTCCATCAGTTCTTGCTTCCATATTTTCGGCTCTGTCATTTGCTTCATACATATTTAGGACTGTTGTGTCTTCTTGATGAAATGACCCTCTGACCATTATATAATTACCCTGTCTCTGGTCATTTTCTTTGCTCTGCAGTCCACTTTATCTGAATATTAATAAAACTACCTGCTTTCCATTGATTAATGTTTACCTGATATATATATTTTATCCTTTTATTTTCAACCTGCCTATATCATATTTTAAATGTGTTTCATGTAGACAGAATACAGTTGGGTCATTTTTTTAATGCACAATGCCATTCTCTGTTTTTTAATTGGTACATTGTGATTATTTACATCTAATGTAACAATATGTTAGGGCTTAAGTCTGCCATTTTATTTTTTATTTTCTATTTGTTCTGTTTTTCATTTGTTTTCTTTACCCTGTCTTCCCATGGGTTACTTGAATTAGAATTCCATTTTGATCTATCTATAATACTTTTGAGTGTATTTTTATACAGCTTTTTTAGTGATTGCTCTAGGTATTACCTTATGTATACATAACTTATCACAGCCTATTGGTGGTGTCATTTTACCACTTCATGGGAATTACAGAAACCTTACCTCTCTTAATATACCTTTACACTTTATAACTGTCTTAAATATATCCTCTATACATGTTTAGAACCACATAAGAAGGTGTTATAAACTTTGTCAACTATCAAACATAATTTACAAAACTCAGGAGGAAAAGAAAAGTTTATTGTATTTATATATACTTTTGTTTATCATGTTCTTTTTTTCTTTTCTGATGTTCCAAGTTTCCATTATTTCTTCCTGTTTAGAAAATTCCCTTTAGCAATTCTATTAGGGTATGTGACAATTTAGTGACAAACCCCTTTGTTTTCTTCTAAGAATGACTGACAAGCTCAGTGGGGAGGAGGAGGAAGACCGTATCACTGCCAGGTGGGTTTGGAAGTCCGCCTTCCCATGTGGTCTCCACTGACACTGTGGGGAGGGCAGGGGGACCAGAGTGGACAGAAAAGTTCTGGTCTACTACTTGGCCTTTTCTGACATTATCCCAGTGACTGTTTGGGACACCTAATTGCAGCATCACAAAGATGAAAGTCTACCTTTCCATTTGACCTTTGTTGGCATGAGTGTGAGCGGGTCCACAGTTTTTTCTCTTGTTTGTCTGGAGTAGAACAGTTAAAATCATGTAAAAATATTCTGTCTTGCTAGGCTGCTCCTTTTCTGGTCCTTTGGCTAGAGAAAGCAGGCTTTTGCTGAGGGCTTTCTGTCCATACCCATTGACATCTCTGCATTGCCAAATTCTTCAGCTCTAAATATGTGATACATGAGGCAAAAAGAAAACCCAAGGAACTTGCTACCATGTAGTTATTTGGGTCCCAAAGTGCCTAATCAGTCTGCCTTCTTCTCTCCATCTTTCATAGTATTCCTATATATGCACATACACATTTATATGTGTATATATATACATATATATATATCAAAATAGATTAAATTTATTTATATATATATAAATAAAATATCTAGGATGTTTAGTTGTAAACAGGAGGAATAGAGAAAAGTATGTATATTCCATTTTCCTGGTAGTGGAGCTCTCCATTCTTCTATATGATGAATAACAAATATGAAGAAAAGGTATCCCTTGGAAAACAAATTACCTGAAAACATTACCAAGTCAGTAACAATGGCTAAGCTCTAATATGGTGAGAAAGTTTTCAAGAAGCAAATTAACACCAAGTGTAAAACAAAGTTCTAGATATAATCTGAGGCAGGACAGCCTCAGGGTCTCAGTCTCACAGGACCAAATTTGAGAGACTGCTGGGACCCTTTTAGCACCCAGTGCTTGAGAACAGGATGCATCACAGGCCTAGGGAAGTTCTTAAGTCACCTCTTCCTACTAAATAGCACTGTGAGAACTGAAGAAGCTGATGAATGTAAATAACTTATAACACTTCCTGGCCCACATTAAGGGTATAATAAATGTCACTTATTAATGTTATTAACTAGAAAATATGTGTATTACCTAAAATAAAGTCTTCTTCAGATAACAGAAGTCTATCTAGTGTAATTCTTAGGCCACAATTATCCTAGGCTTGGAGGTCAGTGTTGAAGAGGACACTGTGGCCATAGTTACCAACTTGACATGGAGAATACACTCTGCCAGTTATGAGGATTTTTAACCATTTCAAACATCTGCTTAAGTTCATAGGCCGTGCTGTTAATGCAGCTTAAAAAGCAGTGCTGAAAAAGAAACATATACCAGGGAGAGGGGAACAAAGTTTACCCCACTCACTCTACTCTGTTGCTGGAGCAGACTTCTGCCCATCTACTAGAAATTAATCTCTCCCAAACATACTACAAAATACCTCAAAATCCCCAAGTCCAATATCAAACTCCTTGTCCTTCCTGTTGAAAACAGTCCTTTCTCCAAATTTCCCTATTTCAGTGTTTCCCTAATGAACCATCAGCCTCCAAGGAAACTAAGAAAGAAATCACAATATCCTTTATTCACAATTCCTAAAAAGTCACTAAATGTAGTGATCCCATGTCCCCAAATACTTTGACTTTGTCCCTCCTGCCTCTCCCCACTGCAATGTCTGTAGCAGAGCTAGCATCCCCCAGGGGCTTGTGGTTCCTACTGCCTGGAATTCCTCCTCCCTATTCCCTTTTCATCCTACCTGGCAAGCTCCTATTCATTCTTGAAAACTAAGTTGAACAATGGTTATCTCTTCGTTTTCCCTAACAACTTGAGATCGTATGATCCACTATAATTTTGTTTTGTTTTGCTTTTTCACTGTCTCCATCTTCCCCCACAAGGCTATAAGTTCCTCAGTGGTAGGGTCATGTGTTATTCATCTTTATAGCCGAAGGGCTGTTGAAAAAGGAGGACTATGAACTCATAGAGACTTGAATTCATACTTCAGCTTTGTCATTTCCCACTGTGTGACCTTGGACCGGTTACTTTATATCTTGTCAAGCAATTGGACTGGGAACAGATTGTACTCTGCAGAGATTTATGAAAGGCCTTAAACTAGTACCCTAAATGATTAACCTCAAGTGACTTTCAAATATGAATTATCATTTCTGTGTGTGGTAAGACCGGAAAGTTTGGGAAGCACAAAATTACCTAACTGATCAGTTTGTATGCATCTAAATTATTGGTGAAAATGCTTAATTTAGAGGATTATTAGAAGAATTTGTATATGTTAGAGGGCCCAATTAACACAAAGGCTAGGACATGGTTGGCATTCAACAAATGTTAGTTCTATTTATCTGCTTTTTATTTTTATTTTTCCTTTTTTTCTTTTTTTTACATTTTTTCTATTTTGGTATCATTAATCTACAATTACATTAGGAACATTACGTTTACTAGACTCCTCCAATCACCAAGTTCCCCCCTAATACCCCATTACAGTCACTGTCCATCAGCATAGTAAAATGCTGTGGAATCACTACTTGTCTTCTCTGTGTTGTACAGCCCTCCCGGTGCCCCCCTCCCCACATTATACATGCTAATCATAATGCCACCTTTCTTTCCCCCCCGCCCTTATCCCTCCCTTCCCACCCATCCTCCCCAGTCCCTTTCCCTTTAGTAACTGTTAGTCCATTCTTGGGTTCTGTGAGTCTGCTGCTAGTCTGCTCCTTCAGTTTTTTCTTTGTTCTTATACTCCACAGATGAGTGAAATCATTTGGTATTTGCCTTTCTCCACCTGACTTATTTCACTGAACATAATACCATCTAGCTCCATCCATGTTGTTGCAAATGGTAGGATTTGTTTTCTTCTTATGGCTGAGTAATATTCCATTGTGTATATGTACCACCTCTTCTTTATCCATTCTTTAACCTAAATGGACACTTAGGTTGCTTCTATTTCTTGGCTATTGTAAACAGTGCTGTGATAAACATAGGAGTGCATATGTCTTTTTCAAACTGGGCTGCTGCATTCTTAGGGTAAATTCCTAGGAGTGGAATTCCTGGGTCAAATGGTATTTCTATTTTGAGTTTTTTGAGGAACCTCCATACTGCTTGCCACAATAGTTGAACTAATTTACATTCCCACCAGCAGTGTAGGAGGGTTCCCCTTTCTCCACAACCTCGTCAACATTTGTTGTTTGTCTTTTGGATGGTGGCGATCCTCATTGGTGTGAGGTGATATCTCATTGTGGTTTTAATTTGCATTTCTCTGATGACTAATGACGTGGAGGATCTTTTCATGTGCCTGTTGGCCATCTAAATTTCTTCTTTGGAGAACTGTCTGTTCAGTTTCTCTGACCATTTTTTAATTGGATTATTTACTTTTTGTTTGTTGAGAAGCGTGAGCTCTTTATATATTTTGGATGTCAATCCTTTATTGGATCTGTCATTTATGAATATATTCTTCCATACTATATGATGCCTTTTTGTTCTATTGGTAGTGTCCTTTGCTGTACAGAAGCTTTTCATCTTGATGTACTTCCACTTGTTCATTTTTGCTTTTGTTTCCCTTGCCCGGGGAGATATGTTCATGAAGAAGTCACTCATGTTTATGTCCAAGAGATTTTTGCCTATGTTTTTGTCTAAGAGTTTTATGGTTTCATGACTTACATTCAGGTCTTTGATCCATTTTGAATTTATTTTTGTGTATGGGGTTAGACAATGATCCAGTTTCATTCTCTTACATGTAGCTGTCCAGTTTTGCCAACACCATGTGTTGAAGAGACTGTCATTACCCCCATTGTATGTCCATGGCTCCTTTATCATATACTAATTGACCATATATGTTTGGGTTAATATCTGGACTCTCTATTCTGTTCCACTGGTCTGTGGCTCTGTTCTTGTGCCAGTACCAAATTGTCTTAATTACTGTGGCTTTGTAGTAGAGCTTGAAGTTGGGAAGCAAGATCCCCTGTGCTTTATTCTTCCTTCTCAGGATTGCTTTGGCTATTCGGGGTCTTTTGTGGTTCCATATGAATTTTTAAACTATTTGTTCCAGTTTGTTGAAGAATGCTGTTGGTATTTTGATAGGCATTGCATTGAATCTGTAGATTGCCTTAGGCAGCATGGCCATTTTGACAATATTAATTCTTCCTGGCCAAGAGCATGGGATGAGTTTCCATTTGTTAGTGTCCTCTTTAATTTCTCTTAAGAGTGTCTTATAGTTTTCAGGGTATAGGTCTTTCATTTCCTTGGTTAGGTTTATTCCTAGTATTTTATTCTTTTTGATGCAATTGTGAATGGAATTGTTTTCCTGATTTCTCTTTCTGCTAGTTCATTGTTAGTGTAAAGGAATGCAACAGATTTCTGTGTATTAATTTTGTATCCTTCAACTTTGCTGAATTGAGTTATTAGTTCTAGTAGTTTTGGAGTGGAGTCTTTCGGGTTTTTATGTACAGTATCATGTCTTCTGCAAATAGTGACAGTTTGACTTCTTCTTTACCAATCTGGGTGCCTTGTATTTCTTTGTTTTGTCTGATTGCCGTGGGTAGGACCTCCAGTACTATGTTGAATATGCTTTTTATTTTTAAAGGGGAAAATAAGAGAAAAAGGAAGAAGAGATTCCAGAACAATAGAAATAACATTGTTTCAAAAAATATTCCTCAACATGTGAAACAAATAAGTCATTATCATTCTTGGAGTGAAGAATCTAAATTGTTTGAAATTCAATGATTCTCCTAAAAGAACAGGAGAGGGAAAGACTTAAAATATACTACATTTCCCAAAATGAGTCCTAGGAAATAGTAGTCACCCAACATGAATCATAAAAAAAAAGGAATGCATGATGGAAAATACCTGGGATATGCTGCCTTGGACATGTGCATCACCAATGGAGACTGAAGACTCCACTAGCATATAACAGGTTGGAGGTCCTAGGTCATTTAAATTGGTCTAATATGGAGCTTGCCAGGCTTCAGTGGTGGAACCATTCTTTTTCTTTAAAGTAGCATCCCATAGGAATAATGAGAAACTCTGGTTTAGAAACCACATGGAGCCAGTCATCACCAAAAAAAGGTATCCTTTTGATTTATTCATTATCGATCATTATAGAATGGCCAATATATGCCAGGTACTTGGATGTTGTGACATAAATGGTTAGAACAAACTAAAATCCTTGCCCTCATGGAGCTCATATGCTAGTGGGCTAAGTAAAGACAGTACCCCTAATAAATAACTAAAAGTATGTTAGGTTAGAAGGTGGCAAGTACTGTGAAGAATAAATAATAAGATCAGAATTGCCATTTTAAATAAGAGAGTTAAAGCAGGCCTCAAAGAGAGGGTATCATTTGTGCACAAACTTGAAGGAGATGGCACAATGAACCAAATAGATATCTTGAGGGGAAAACTACCCTAGGCAGACTAACAGCCAATAAAAATGCCCTTGAATGGAAACATGTCTGGCATAACCCAAGATCAGCAGTGAGACTGATGTGCCTAGATAGATTAAGGAGCTAGAGTAATAATAGAGGGACAGGTCGTGTACCAAATTGTGTCCCTCCCAAATTCATATGTTGAAATCCTCCTTAAATTCCAGTAACTTGGCATGTGAACATACTTGGAAATAGGGCCTTTGAAGAGTAGTTAAAATGGGGTCCTTAGTGTGGGCTTGTAGCTCAGCCAGGAAGGGTGTTCGTGGCTTGGGGTGAATACCCTGGTGAAACCAAAATAAGTCAAGGGAAAGGGTAGATTGGGAGAAACCATTTTTATTGCTTATAGTGTGCTCAAATTTGCTAGCTAGGCCTGCCAAGGTCTGTCTCCTCTGGCACCCACTCAGCTCTGCCCCCTTGACATGCTCTCTGCTTCCCGCCTCCCCCTTCAGGGAGGAACTACATTGGCAAGTCCTTGGTGATTGGCAGATGCCAGAAAAATTACATCCCTGGAACGAAGGGGAAGAGAGAATGCCTGTTATCTCTCCACCCCTTGCCCTGGAGGCTGTAGTGGTAAACACCTATTGATTCGTAAATGAACTAAGGCTAAGCAGAGATTCTGGAAATTCTTCAGTTTACCCAACAGGGCCTTAATCCAATATGACTGGTGTTCTTGTAAGAGGTTAGGACAGAGAGACAGAGTAACAACCATGCAAGGACATTTTGAGAAGGTGGCATCTGTAAGCCAAGGAGAGAAGAACCAAACCTGCCAACACCTTGATCTTGGACGTCTAGCCTCTAGAATTTCTGTAGTGTAAGCCACACAGCCAGGCTCCCTTCTCCCCTAATTTCACAAGAACAAGCCAAGTAAGTTCCAAAACCATGTTTGCTTGTTTATTTCAATCCCCAGAGAACTGAGGATATAAAGAAAGTTAAATGAACTACATTCCAGAAAGGAAGAAATCCTTCCCCCAAAAGACCCACAGCTGTTTTCATCCCATTTAATGGGAAGAATAAATCTGCTATTGACAAGGGGTAAGAAGAAAGCAGCTAAACTTGTACAAATTTTAAACACTACATGTGGGCTGATATGATGGATGATCAAAACCTACAATACCTCATTCCAGAGGCAGCTGAAGCCTTGACCCAGAGGCGCATAGGCCTCCTCGGGGAGAAAGGCAGGAGTTCTCTGGGGACAGGGAAGAACAGCTGAGAAACAGCCAGCTCCTTCATTATACTGCGTTATCTCTTTAGTCTCCTTTTAATAACTGTTGTATCTGAAGTGATGTTATCCCCCCATTCTTGACACTGGTAGTTTATGTCTTTTCTCATCCACTCTGGGTCCATCCTACTGTTGTTCCTGATCCATCCTGGCTAGAAGTTTACCAATACTATTGATCTTAAATAACTAATTTTTGTTTTCACTGATTTCTCCATTGTTTTTCTGTTTTTTATGCTATTGATTTCTGCTTTGATGTTTATTATTTCCTTTCTTCTTATTTTAGGTTTCATTTGCTCTTGTCTAGTTTCTCAAGGACGAAGTCGGGGGTCATTGATTTGAGGTCTTTGTTATTTTCTAATACAGTCTTCAAATGCTATAAATATTCCCTTAAGTACTGCTTCATGAACACCTAAAAAATTTGGTATGTTGTATATACACATTCATTTATTCAAAAACACTTTCCACTTTCCTTTCATATTTATTCTTTGATCCATGGTGTATTCATTTCCTGTGGTCACCTCAACAAATTGCCATGGGCTGGCTTTAGACAACAACAACAAAAAATTTTTTTTCACAGTTCTGGTGGCCAGGAGTCCAAAATTAAGGTGTTGGCAAGGGAACATTTTCTCTGAAGGCCCTAGAGGAGACTTCCAGCTTTTGCTGGCTCTGTGTGTTATCTGGATTCTGACTATGTAATTCCAATTACATGGCCTTCTCCGTATCTGTGTGTTCTCTTCTTTCTAAGGACACATTTCACTGGGTTTGGGGCCCACAAGGATAATCCAAGATGATCTCATCTTGAGATCCTTAACTTAATTTCATCTGCAAAGATGCTTTTCCCCCATTGACAGGTTTCAGGGGTTAACACATGCACATATCATTGAGCCACAGATCAACCACTACACATGGGTTATTCAGAAGTATGCTATTTAGTGTCCAGATATTTGGGGTCTTTCCAGATATCTTTCTGCTGTTTATTTTTCCCTTAATTCCACTGTAGTTAGAGAGCATACTCTGCAATACTTTAATGCATTAAGACTTCTTTTTATGGGCCAAAATATAGTTTATCTTGGTAAATGTTCTATGGGCACTTAAAAAGAATTACATTCTGCTTGTTGGATGGAGTGATCTAAAAATGTCAATAGGCCAAGATGATTGTGTTTTTCAAGTCTTCTATATCCTTACTGATTCTCTGTTAGCTTGTTCTATCATTTAATGAGGAAGGGGTAGTAACATTTATGACTTAATTGAGTAGTATGCAGTATAATTCATGACTCCTAATATCATCTACGTCTTGTGCCCATATGTTCATTGATATCTACAAAGCTAGCACTTCCTGATAAATTCTCCCTTTCTTCTATTAGGAGTCCTGCCCATCTTTTGTCCTCTTTTAGTTATATTTTCCACAGATTTTGGTTGATAAATAGGAGATATTTATCAGGAGACTTCAAAAACTTCAACTTCAGTTTTTACTCACACTTTGACATTCAAATATACTTTTTTAATTTTAAGTGTGATAAATTATGTTTATGTTCTTGGTTTCTGATCAGCTGTCTGCTCCTGATCATTTGATATAATTCTGAACAGAATCAAAGCCATTTACAAAGTTTTGTAAGAGGTACTAAGTGTTCTACCAAAAAGTTTTCCATTTTAAGTACTTAAAAAGAAATAAGAAAACTGGTAATATAATTTTTTCAAATATCAGTTAGCAAATTCCAGAAGCATATTATACTAATTACCATTACTGAGAAGTTACACATCATGAACTCAAATTTCTCTTTATGAAGTTTAATGTAGCTTAACGCTTTACCTCATGGGAGTTACAATATGGAAAGAAGACATAAAAGACTTGGGTTGATTGGTTTGCATCACAGCAGGGCCTGCAAAATAATGTGCCATGTCTCCCATGGTGGCCACACTGTCTGCATAATTCACCTCTGGGCTGTTACTATATTTGAGGGAGGGAAATGAAGGTCCATGAGCAACCATCTGCAGAAAAGGAAAAGACATACCAAGACTACATGAACATCACATGCACTGTCAAGCTCACTGCTAGAAAAAAAAATCTGTTTCATATTCAGCCATTTCTAAGAAACCATTGAATGAATACAAGGTAGTCACATGTCAACACTAAAATGCACAGTATCATCTACAAACCACTAACAGAATGAATGGAAAGATGAGACAGGAGCCAACAAATTGATATAATAAAATTGCAGTTTGTCAAAGGAGATAAATCACTGTTACAACTGTCACACAAAAGTACAGAATATCCCAGTTTAGGAACTTGATAATTATTTCTACACCTATTCAGCACCTACTCTGGTTCAGGTGCTAAGCTAGGCAGTATAGGGAGCTATTAATATGACTATCATCTGATCTCAAGGAAATTAGGAATTACTTGATGATAAAAATGCATAATACTTGAAAGACAAGGTATCCTGTTCTTACACTATTATAAAGTCAGTCAATGATAGTGTTCTCATCTAGGCAAGGGGGCCTTGACACAATCTCCTGCCTAGAGGTGGGAACTTTTTAGGGACACTTTCTTTGGTCACCAGAGTGCTCCTTAAAGTAGTTGATGCATGTAGGCCTTAACTATAATATTTAAGTTTGAACTAACAGACAAATGCAGTATATGAGAAATAAGTGTGATTTGATTTTAGCTGAGGGTTTAGAATGACTCGTGGTCTAGTTTGGCACAGGCTGTTATAAAAAGGAGGCCTTAGTGGCATTTCTCCAGGGCAACCTAAAGCAACAAAGTTCCCTCCCCACCTGTGCCATTGCTCTTGCATTTGCAGAGACCAGCTGCTATAAAAGGTTTCTACTGCGTCCAGACCTGACAGGTTTACCTGTAGTGCTTCTCCACCAACAGGACACCCAGAGTCATGAGAATCTGTTAGCAGCTCACTCACCATTCTTTCCTGCATGTGAAGGGGAGAGCCATTAGTGGCTTTCCATTTATCCTCTTCTTAGAACCCTTCTTACCTGACATATTCAGAATAGGTAGCTGGCCAGTTCATCAAATAAACATATTAAAGTCTAAATATTATTTTTTTAATTATCATTAAATATTTTTAAAATTATTATTAAAAACAAAACCTTAAACATTCTTTACAAAAACATTTAAATGGGCATGCTTTGCTACTCTCTGCTACTATTTTGTACAGCTAAGGCCTTTGCTTTATGTACACATCTGCTAATTAGGATTTCTACATCTTATATAAAACATACCCATTAAGCATCATCTATGATTTCCAATTTTGCTTCTTTATAATAAAATGAGAAAATTAAAGACACTGAGAAGCAGGCTGAGTTAAGAATCATTCTATGACCCTTAGTTATTCACATTTTTCCCAATCTTTTCTGATTGCCTCAGCCACACCTAATTCAACAATTTTCTTTAGCAAATTGACTAGCATTCTATTTTAGTTTTCATATAAACATTTCTCTTTAATTGTATATGATACATTACTTTTACATAATAATTAATTAGATAAAAAAATAACAAGTGCCATCAGTAGATTTGGGACTCTTGGTAAACATACACAACCACAAGGGGGACCTGAAGTACATAGGTGTACAAAATGCCCAGCCTTCTAGAATGTCATAGGCAATAGCCTGCAGACTTTATGGAGGAAATAACGTCAGCTAACCCACTTAGCTGATTAAAGAAAAATGGGTTTAGAAGAATTCTGCTGTTACTTCTTAAACTTGTGACTTTCTATAAAGGCTTACTTAATTAGAAAAAAAATTCTTTGGAACAACTTAAAGTTCCCCTCTACAACTAGAAAATCACTCAAAATACACAGATATAAACAAAAACTACAGAGAAGGAAACAATAAATTTTGCCCAGAGTTTAAGAAAAAGAAACTTAAGTTTCAGAAAATCAAGACAGCAAAAGAGTAGCCGAGAAAGTCTTCTATCCCACTGCTCTCTTGAAGAAAAAGCTTGTGTGAATGCAACACTGAAGTGAAAATGACCTGACAGCCCAGCTCACTTCCACACAAGCACAGAGTAACGTAGTATCCAGTTTCTTAGTGCCATCAGCATGGGTTGCAATAAAAATGATGTTAACAGTTCTTTGCAGGTCTATTTGTACACATTTTGACAAGTAAATGACACTTACAAATAAGGGCCGGCAGACCATGTGACTGGCTTTGTGTGTTTATAAAACTCTTTAAATACAATCACAGGATTCCAAGATTTGAAAGCATTTTGAAATGCCTCGTAGTACACATTTAAAAGGGACAGAGTGATTTCAGTGTCTCTAACCAAACACAGAGTCTGTTTTCATAGTGATAGAGGAGATTTATATATACCCTAGAAGAAGCTATACAGTTATACCATTTCCATGAGATGGGACAAGCAAATGTACTTTAAGTTATGCTTTCCAAGGAAATAACAATATTCTCAGAGACCACTTATAATAACAATGAAACCAAGTCAGAGCTCTTTTTTCTTATATTTGCTCTCCATAGACATTCATATGCCAAAGATATACAGATAGTGGTTTACATAAAACAAAACATTGCAAATTACCAGTTAGTGTAATATGTGTGTCGAAACACCTGCAAATGATATCTTTGTAGAAACCATGGCATAATATCATGCAGCCACTAAATGATTCATCACCGGTTATTTGTGAAACTCCAGTCCATTACACTGACTACCATTATAGCTATTTAAGCATGAAATGTTTGCCCTCATTTTTATTCATATACTTCATGGACCTCCATGAATTTAAGGTCTAGAGGGAAGACAAATACATGAGTAACTTTAGTACAGAGTATAAATAAAAAGGGCTGCAAACGAACAAGATGCACCCTCTGCTGGGTTATGGGGCTCACCCAGCTGTTAACTGGGCTGAGGAGCTTGGAAAAAGAACCTGGTCTTCCCGGTGTTGCTGGGGAGAGGCGCCCCCTTCAGGCCTTGGAGTACCAAGGCCAGCCTGTAGCACACGCTCGATGCTCTTACACACGCTACCCCCACTGTGGGGCGCTCTCCAAAGACAAGAACTAACTGATTTATCCTGGGCTCCCCGCGCTTAATTTAATGGCTAATAGACAAGAGGCAACCGATAAATGTAGAGCAGAAGAATTAATGAATTCCCCCAATCTGAAATGGGTCACTATTCCTCTCCTTCCTTTTCCCTACACACACATTCACCTCTCTGAATATAAAAATCCTATCCGGCTCAAATGCCACTTTTTCCTTACAGAAATATCTAGTCTTGTCTCATTTTCTCACCTGAGGCAGAACTTTGTATCCTTTCCCTGGATTTTTCTATAATTAATATACCTCAAACTTCTAAAATTGTTTTGAATGTCTGAATTCTTAAACCGTGACTATCTATACCCCCTCAATGTTTTGTGTGCCTGTTGCTATATGTGTGCCTTTGCTTTTCTGTGTAAGCTCCTAGAGGGGGTTCTGACTCTTAACACCTCATCTGTGATGTCTTCAGCAGCCAAAGGGAGCACCTGTTTGTTGACATAAGAACTCATTTAGCATCAAGACTGTGCCTGCAGCCAAATAAACGTTTGATTAAATGAAATGATATTTGTAGACGTGATTGACAGGTTCCAATGGAACAGGGCTCTTCTCAACCTCTGCAACTTTGCGCTTGCTTTAACACTGCTGTGTGATCTCAGGGGCCGCTGACACCCAGGCTATCCTGACACTAACTATTCTGTATTTTTTCCACCCTCAAATCTCCAAGCACTGTTTTCCTTTGATTCATCTTCCTCCTGGATCATACCACAAAAGACCTATGTGGATGACCCTTGATATATGTCTTGTCTTACATGAAATAATTGGAGTATTTAAATGATCATTTACCCAAAAATGGTGGGTGGCTTCTTCCTTTGACGTCCAAAACCCTGCTAGACATCTATGAGTTTTCTTCAAACCCTTAATGGGGGATGGGGTTGTTCCTGGATTTAAAATGCCAATATGCTTCCCCCCCTCCAAAAGGCTCATATCTTTTTATTGGGTCCTACATATCTCTCTACTTTTCAAAATAAGAGAAACAAAATGAAGAAGTACTAAATGCACAGCTTTTAGCATATTGCTGGGCACACAGGAAAGACTGAGCTGAAACAGTTCATCGGTAAAATGTATGCAAAAGACGTGTTCTAACTATAAGGAACCCTGTATGTAACTGTATATTTTTTGTTTCACAGACAAGCCTCCTACATGTAGTCAGAGAATTCAAAACTCAACACTCAGAAAAGTTTATTTTAAAAACTCTGAGTCACACTGAACAGTCTATAGCTGGTATTTTATGTGCTTTCATTTTCAAGTTTCTCATTTACAAGGAATCATTCAAATTTTCTCCAGAGAACATAAAGCATTTTTGTCACTTCCAATCACATGTCAAATTGTTTTTATTCTTGACACTATGACCATAATTGTAACAGGAACAGTGAGGGCCACAGTGGAAGATGAGTATTTCACTGGAGCATTTCATATTCACCAAATTGGGTCATGTGTGTGCCTTGCATTTCTGACAGTTCCTTCTACAGAATCATCTTACAGATTCTTAATTTTCATAATAAACTAAAGCTGCTGATTCACCTAAGAGAAAACATAGGAGGAACATTTATAATTATATTTGATTCAACAGCTGCTATGACCACTAAATCTCCCCCCTGTCTCACATTGAAGACACTATCATTATATTTTTACGACTAAAAGAAGGTTGTTCTAAATGCAGATAATCTAAGAATCAGGCATTTTACTTTTATGTCTTTCCCCAGAGTGGTTTAAAAGAAAATGTTTTTGAAAACGTTTATAATGTCGAAGTTTGTCAGTTGCTGGGAACACTAACAAAGCCCAGTGTAGGCTGCTTCTAACACTCCTTGAAGACCCAAAGAAACAGCAGAAAGTACGGTCCAGTGTAACAGCAGTAAATGTGTCCACAGGAGCCCAAAATAAGCAGGACATGTTTCCCTAACTGGTAAAAAAAAATCTGGCATACATTTTGCACAATTTGGGTGGTCCTAGAAATCATTATAATCTTTTACCATCTGTCTATTCTAATTTCCTCATTCCTACTTTCTGTCCCATTTTTCTCATCACAGCCCCAAAGTAAAGAGCCTGCTTTGAAGGTTATCAGCTCTTCCTCAGCCATGTAGGGCAGACTTCCCTACTGCTCAAATAGCAGTGAAAATAATTCTTGCCTACCAATTACTGAGATGGTTGTAGAATCTCCTATTGGACCATCCTCTGGTTAAACATTTAAAGCTCAATTAAAATGCAAATTAACAGTAGACAATATAGCAATTATGGCTATAGCGCAACAAGAGAAAAAGTCTCATCCAAGAATGCAAATTTTTGGAACTGTAATTAAATGTGTAGTTATTTCCGTTTTACAGAAATTTTTATGGCTGGGAAAGGAGCCAAGAAATCCCAGCTAAAAGGGTTTCCAGTCTGGTCAAAAAATGTCACTTTAGAGACAGCACAATTTTGGCAGTACATCTTTTAATTTCATGTCACTAAATTGATTTTTCCTGATTGGGTGTAAATGTGGCACATTTAGATTGGGTGGGTTAATGTAGCACAAGTCTACAGTCCTCTCAGAAAAAATGAAGGTTACTTGGTAGAGTAATTTACTGATGAGGAAGAAATACATCTTTAGATATGTTTCAGATGATTACTGAAGCACAAAGAGATCTGAATTTGCCCATCTCATATGTGTAAGTAGCAGCAATGTCCACTACTTGCTTTAACAAAATGTGTTACACACATAATAAAACTTACACTTGGTTCAGATGGTCGATGGTGGAGGTGGGGTGGGAGGGAATGAAATTAAAACAATAGGAGAACGGCAATGGGAGTGAGTATCACAGACGGCACACACACCAGAGAGGGAATCAGGTGAGAAGCACGTGATTATATGTCATAAAGGAATGGAGAACAATTCACCTTCTGAAGATCTCAAAGCATGAGGAAGAAAACAAAAAAATTAATGGTGAAAATTAAAAAATGAGATACCTAGTAAGAAATGACTGTGGAACAGTGGAGAATTATTAATAGCTTGTCAAAGAAGAATCATCCATATTTGAAAAAAGTTATATATTCATATGAAAAAATACATATAGAATAACTAATGGGAAAGTATGTAGACACAGATTAAGCAAAGGCCTATTAAAAAAAAAAAGTTCTTTAGTCCAATGTATTCATTGTTACCGGAAAAAAAAGAAGGCATAGATGAATAATAAAAATAGACAAATAGTAAGTAACAGAAGGAAAGAGGCCTGAATATTTTCTAGGGAACAAAATGTTCTGCACTGTCTTGAAGGGATGTGAGTTAGGATCAGAAATTATTAGGATCTGCTTGTTGGGTCTCCCATTGGTCCTAAGAACTGCATCTCTAATGAGCGATGACCTGGGCACTGATTCAGCATCTTGACATGGCCATAAACCATCTTGACACGGCCAACCTCCATCAGAGACTGAAAATACTGGTTCCAATCTTGGATATTTTCAGGGAAGTGGTAAACAAGTTCACCGTCTGCCTTCCTTCACAGTAGTTTTAAAGCAATGATATTCCAAGAATAAAAGCTAACTATATGCCACAGATTAAATATCAAACTATTAATGATATCTACTATCCAGGTAATGTTAAGCATAAGATTCCATTTGCCCATACAGTTCTTTACACAAAATAATCAGTATTAAAGGATATCATGTACTGAATGAAAAAAGTTACTTCTCTGAATTAAAAATAAAAAATATAATTAAATGGTAAATGCCTAATATAAAGAATGTTACAATATGATGAACAAAAACAAAATCCTTAGAGAAGAGATAATGCTAATCATAAAGAAAATCCTAAAGCCCTAAAAGACAAAGGCATGAAAAACAGATTTAAAATTTTCAACCTCACATTTTAGCTAAGATATGCAAACTAAAACAATGGTATTGCATCCATAAATAGCAAAAATAAAAATTATAATATGTAAGTCTGGCAAGTGGACGAGACAAGCATACTTTCATATCCCTGCTGATAGACTACAGTGAAACTGTTTTTTTGGGAAGAGCTTTTGACATGGCAGTTTTACAGTTGGCAATCTAAGTAAATAATCTAAAATGCAGATAAAAATGTAAGTACACAGATTTTCCCTAAAAAATCTGTACATAATACAAGGCAATGTCCAACAAGAATGGTTAGGTAAATTATGATATATTCATATTGTAGAGACATATTTTACAGAGTTTTTAGTTACACAATTTTAGTAAACATAATAAAATGCTAGGTGGAAAAGCAGGATTCAGTATTTTACATTAGGTATGATGTTCAAAGTGAATATGTTTTGGCCGGTAAGGTGGGAGGGGGATCTCCACTCCCCCACATACACATTGAAAACTACGTGCTGAAATAACTCCCTCTATAAAGACCTTTTACAAAGAAAAGCACATGAATAAAGGAATAAAGTTTTCACTACTTTCCAGTAATGATGTGCATCCAGAACTAAATATCATTTTGAACTTAATAAGTTTGGTTTGCAATAACTAAGAATTATGAGACTCCAGACAGGGAACAGGCATGGTTAAGTAAAGCCTACCTTCAGCACATTCAAACAAGTCTTTTAAACAAAGTTGAAAGCCAGACATTTTCAGGATATCAGATAGCACTTGTGACCAAGATACCCTTGGTGCACTAAAGACAAGTCATTCTTTTCTACCTGCACAGGCCTAGAACCTTTATTAACTTGTAAACCTTAAGACAAAGCATTACATATTTGAAACAGCATAAAACACACTTCTTGTTGAGTCTATAATGATCCTACAGTTCTTCCAAAGAAGTAAATTCTATTCAAAATGTAACTTAATTCTATCAAACGTTCAAAACCTTTCACTCTCAAGGGTTATAAAGGCTCTTTCTCCCAGTTCTAGCTTGTAGATTTAATTATGAAGAATATGATATGCAAAATGTTTTATTTCTAAAATGTAAATGTGTATCTACATAGATAAGCCAAGCCTATCCTCCAGCCTTAACAAAAGGTATTGCAGAGACTTGCACGGTCAGTCAGTTGATTGATATTATTTATCAATGACAATAAAAGTGGAAAGGCTTTAATTTCTCTTAATTCTATGACTAGTTTCCATAATCATATTGTCATCGGAACGATGAATAATCCTGAAACATCTCTTCTCTGTTAGGACATGGCCTAATAGGTCCTTGTTTGATGATGTATATGGAGGAAGTCTAAAGTTTCCAGAGGATGTGAGGGATCTTTTCTCCAGTTTTTGTCTTTCTCCTTGGTCATGTTCATTTGTAAGTGTTCAACTTCCTTTATTTTTCTTATCAGGAAAACTGATGAACTATTTCCTAAGCTGCCCTGTTAAAGAGTGATTATATAGATTCCTGAACACTGACTACCAGTTCACTTTAAATAAATTTTTGGAATACTAAACAAATGGAATTCCTGCACTCATCTTTATTGTACCCTTGTATGACAATATACTTATATGATGCTTTGTAATGGTAATAATAACAATAGAATCCAAACATAAAATAACAAGAGAATTCTCCAAGGAGAAGAATGAATGATATCAACATTTTACTAAAATAAAAGAATATGACTTTAATTAAGTAATACCTGATCCTACCTCCTTTCTAAGGCAATTTCTAACTTTGAAAACATAACTCTGAGTAGTATTATGAAAATGGATATAAAGACAAATTTTTAAGGTCATTCAAATAATTTTCCAAAAACTAGTTGTTTTTAAATATTACAATCTGGAAATTTTTAGTTTATCATATTTACTAGTTTTCATTCTTCGAGACTACCTGTATTTTTTCATTTTTATATTCACCCTAGACAACCTGTTTAAACATTTGAAATGTGAACTCAGAGCCAGGTGACAGCCTCCATTTGATTTTATAAAACCCTCAATCTGTACATAATAGACATATAACAAATATGAACTGAACTGTCAAAAATGTTATATAATTTTTGGTTCTTAGGCAAATCAGAATTTTTAAATGCTGTCACAACATTTCTACTTTGAATTCAGTTTGAACATCATACCTAACGTAAAATACTGAATTCTGCTTTTCTACCTAGCATTTTACTATGTTTACTAAAATTGTTTAACTAAAGGTTAAGGTAAATTCTCAAAAGCTACAATTTGTTCACTCATAAATATTTTCACAAGGAAAATTTGAAACAAAGCAAAGAATATGGTTTTATAAAATGAGAAGTATTTTTCCACCCCACGCAAGCTATTGCTATCAACATTTTTAAAGGTTCAGGTAAATTTATATAAAGGAAAAATGCATAACCCTAACAGTACAATTTTGAAATATAGATACACCTTATATAACCCACTCCCTTATGATGATAAGAACATTTCCATCTCCCTAGAAAGTTTTATCAAGTCTCTTCCTAGTCAATCTTCCTTCACAGAGGCAATCATTCTTTTTTTTAATATATATAAGCTTGCATTAGTTTGTTCTAGAACTTTATAAATGGAATAATACAAGACGTATTCTTTTTATTTTGGTTCCTTTGCTCAGCATTACATCTGGGACAATCACCCATGTTGTTGAATATATACCTAGATCATTCATTTTTATTGCTGAGTAGAATCCCATTGTAAAACAATAATGCAATTTTTTATTCATTCTCCTATTTATAAGTATGTGAGTAGCTTCCAGTTTGGGGCTATTATAAATAATGCTGCTATAGACTTTGAAAATCTTTATGTCTATATAAACTTGTATTTCTGGGTAAATAAACAGTAGAATTGCTGGGTCGAAGGGTAAGAGCATAGATAATAATTTTTTTCTAATGCAAAACCTTATTCCAAAGTGGTTACAACATTTAATATTCTTATCAACTATGTATGAGAGTTCAGTGGCTCCAATCATCACCAATATTTGGTGTTGTCAGTATTTTAAATTTCGGCCATTCTAGTAGGTACATAGTAGTATCTCACTGTGCTCATAAATGCATTTCCCTGAAGACAAAAAGTACTGGGTGCTCTTTACTGTGTTCACTGGCCATTCCGTGTATGCAGCTTTGCAAAGTGTTCATTGAAGTACTTTGTCTACTTTTATTAAGTTTTTAAAAATCTTTTTCTTATTGAGCATGGAAATTCTTTATATGATAATGATTCAAATCCTTTCTCAAATATGTTTTACAAATATTTCATCTTGCTACTGGCTTGCTTACTCATTTACTTAATCATGTCTTTTGATGAGTAGTCTAAATTTATCAATTTTTATGCTCATTTCAGGTTGCTATAACAAAATATAGACTGGGTGTCTTATAAAAACAGAAATTTATTTTTGACAGACTTGGAGGCTGGGAAGTCCAAGAACAAGGTGCCAGAAGATTCACTGTCTGGTAGGGATCTACTTCCTGTTTCTGAGGAAGCTATTTCTTAGCTATGTCCTCCTATGGCAGAAGAGGAGAATTCTGGTCTTTCCAACCCCTTATAGAGCCATTAATCCCATTTATGAGGGCTATACTCTCATGACCTAATCACTTCCAAAGACCCTGTCTTTCTCCTAATATTATTACATTGGGTGTTAGATACTGATGTCTACCATACCACCACTTTGAAAAATATTATCCTATACTTTCTTCTAGTAGCATTTGAGTTTTTGCTTTTGCTTTTAGGTCTATAATCCATTGTGAATCAATTTTTGTTTATGATGTGAAGTAGGAGCAGAGATACATTTTTTTCTATATAGTTATCAAATTGTTCCAGTATTATTTGTTAATAATACTCTTCATTTCCCCATTTAATTGCTTTGGTGTCTTGAAAATAAATCAACTTACTGCATAAATAGGTGTCTGTGTCTGGACTTTATTCTGTTATCTTTGTCTATACTTATGCAAAAATTTTACCAACTTGATTATTATGTATTTATAGGAAGTATAGAGTCAAATAAAACTGCTCATTTTCAAGATTATTCTGACTACTCTAGATTCTCTGCTTTTTTGAATACATTTTAGAATAAACCTGTTAATTCCTATGACATAAAAGCTTTCTGAGATGAAGATTAAGTTTAATTTGAATCTATATATTAGCTCAGGGAGAGCTAATATCTTAACCTACTATCTTCCAATGTACAAATATGGCATATCTCTCCACTTATTTAAATCTTCTTTAATATCTCTCAGGACAGTTTTGTAGTTTTCTGTGTAGAGTTTCTGCCCATGTTTTATTAAATCTCTTCATAAATATTTTATATTTTCTGATACTATTGTAATGGAATTTTAAAACTTCACTTCCAATTGTTCATTGCAAGTATTCATAAATATAATTGAATTTGTACTGACTTGGATAATGAGACTTTGCTCATCTCTTTTATTAGTTCAATTGACTGTCATTGAAATTATTCATTATGATTATCTACATGTGCATTCATGTCACCCATAAATAAAGAGCACTTCTTCATCTGCATACTATGCTTTTTTTTTCTTGAGGTAATTGCATTGGCTAGGATCTCAAGTGAAATATTCAACAGAAGTGTCACAAAAAGCATTACCACCTTGTCCCAATCTTGGGGGAAAAGCACTGTTTTAACTGTAAGTATGATGCTAGCAATAGGGTTGGGCATTTTTTTTTTTTTTGAGATGGCTTTTATCAAATATTCCTACAAGTAATTCTTTGTTGGGGTGGGCATATGTTGTCCTGGGCATAGTAGGATGTTTAGTAGCAACCCTGGCTTCTACCAACTACAAGGGAGCAGCACTCTCCCCATGTGGTCAACTGCCCCCATTTAAGAACCACTGAGCTGAACTGAGGCAGTAGGTGAGACACAGACACAAAATATTCTAGTTCACTTAATCAGAGAGATCTTCAAGCAGCTCCCTGTGTGAGAACTTGTTTTGTCTGAACTGCATCTGGACTTGCTTGATTCCACTATTTATTTACACCCCTTAATTAGAAGAATCTGACCCATTACTCTGGCTCAGTGCTTATATGGAACTGGAACAATCTGCCTCAGGCCCCCCACAAGATATTGCAGTGTCCCCTAGGGAGGAGGTATTGTCAGGCCTCCAGGCTTTCCATGCCCTTAGAGATGGCACGAAATGGCAGCAGCCTTATCCATTATTTGTTTCCCCTGAAGAGTTGAAGTCAAGGAATTGAGGTTTGTCTCACTTTCAATCAAGGCTATTACTTTTTTAAATGACTCAATAACTTGCTCTTTAAAAGAGCCATATTTTTACACACACACACACACACACACACACACACACACACACACTTTCTAATCAGTATTGAGACAGAGACCATGAGCTTAGACAGAATAGGATGAGGGCCTCTGGAAAAATCAAGGCAAGATATTTACAGTCAGAGCAATGTAACTGCACACAAAGAAAACCCCTACCAAAACTCTATGTTAAACATTAAGCTCTAGAGTCATTCTTCAGTGAGATCAGTTAATATTCCCCAGATAAAGAAGAGTAGCACATGTTTTTATTATGCTAATCATTTATAATCATGTGTGAGATTCACTTTAGGACGCTAAAAGGCCCAGGCCTATATGCTGTGATTTGTAAACTGAGCAACTAATTTAGCATGCAGACCCAGCTATAAACAACATAATAAAAGGCAGGAAGGATTCCACCTTAAAGATCAGATTGCATTTTAACACCCAGGATGTTTAAGAAGTAAGATTCTTAACTTACTCTTTAGAAAACAATACCTCAGCCCACCTTGAGCGCTGGGCAGGTGGCCTTGTTTGATATGCTCCCAGACCAAGACGCTGGTATCTCAGGGAGAATCATCAGAGTAGGAAATTGCTTGAGTTAAGTTAATTCTAAATATTCAGGGACCACTTAACAAGTCCACATCCCTAAGCCTTTATCCGGTTTCCCAAAATCCTCAACTGCCTATAAAACCCCTAGACAATGCCCCACCACGGGCTCCCTTGTCCCCTCCTGGCGTGACCCAGGAGCTCTGTCCTCTCACTGTATCTCTCAATAAAAGCCTCTCCCTAGCTCTTCTATTTTGGGTGTTTGTGAAATTTATTCTTCGACTCCGCAAACAAGAACCCCAGCATCAGTATCATAAGTGCTTTTCAAATGTTGACAACTTTGACAAACTCAGCATATCTTAAGAGGCCCAACCCTACTATGTGAACTGCTCATTGAGCCAATATTTCTCAATATCTTTGACAGATGCTATTGTAAGAGGGCAGACTCTATATATTGAGTGAATTTTATAAATTGGAAAGTATACGTATTTCCATTTTTCAAGTATTTTTGATGCTAATAAAATGCAAAGAAATTTAAAAGCGACTTTTTTCTCACCAAGTATTTTTATAGTTCTGTAACTCCAGGGAGAAAATCCCAGGCAAAATACCTTTGAAACCAAAATCAATCAAAGGGAGAAATAAAGTGGGAGAAACACATTTATTTCTTACAAGCAGTTGCCCCACGTCTCTCTCAACCCAGCTGCAGAAGAGAGCTTCACCCAACCTCTCCAGTCCAGATAAGCCCTTGCTCATCCTTGTAATTACCTATTGATATGGAGATGAATACTTCACTCCACCCCTTGGAAACATCTATTGATATGAAGATGCACTAAGGATAGGCAAGAGATTCTGGAAATATTGCAAATTTACCCACAAATTCATAGATACTAAAGGTAATTATTACCATCCTGTGTTAGGTTTGCAAAAGCAGAAATATAAAGCAATGAAAACAACAAACAGGGGAAAATAGGAATTATTAGAAAGTTTTCTAAGTTTCACTGTAAGTAGGACACAAATGGAAGGAAAATATTTTGAAGCTTAAAATGTTGTGAAAAAAAATAAGCAGTTGGATGGAAATCAATATGTCCAAAAGTATATCACACAGTCCAAATATGCTATAAATCTGGATACTGCCTCAACTTCATCACCAAAATGATGTTTTTAACTATTCAATCTCTTGGGGAAATTATTTTCCATGAGACTATTCCAATGGCACAATAAAAAAAAGGGGGGGGGTTGAACTTACTGAAACACACTTTATAATAAAATGCTGGTATTATTCTATAACCAAAAGTCAGTAGGATCACTTTCATATAAGAATCCAAAGCATTTTTATATATAAAAAAATTTCCATTTCAAGCCTCTTGTTCAGGAAATGCCAATAGTAAGATTTCATTGTAGAAATTTAACACAATATAGCTTCAATGCTTGCTTAATTTGGCATATCCAAAGAAGAAACATCTTCAAGATGTTCCAAGTGTGAAGCCCAATTCAATTGTAAATGACTCATTTTTATGGATGTGATTAGCAAATTGCCAGTGCATTCAACTGTAAAGTAGCATTTTTAGCTGGTTCAAATGTGTATTTAAAAGTAATATGCTCCTAAAGTACTAAATTATTTTTTGCACCTGAATTCCAAATAATCTGTCTACTGTAAAAACTATGAATTCTTAATTTGGTCATGGTTTATCATAGCGTGACAATTCCTTTTTGTCATTCTTCAAATCAAAAAACATCTACCAGTAAAATAAAAGCATATCATAAGCAAAATCTCAAGTAGGTGACCAGGTAAGAGAATTCATTTGCACTAAATGTATTGTTTCCTTACTGTCTCCTGTTTATGACTAATTGCCTACTATTCACCTAACATAAAAATGTGTTTATCTTAAAAGTTAGAGAGGTTATCACCTTCATAACCATTTAAAAGAGAAAACATTCTACCTGTTTTCTAAAATGAGATATAAATACATTACTAAAGAAATTTCAAACAAATGTATTCCTTTGAAATTTGATTTTGAAAAAAATACACAACTGAAAATTATACACAGAAACTACTTAAAATAAATCATAACTATGGAACAACAATTACTATATCTGGATACATAATTAGGTGACTATTTCTAAAATGTAATTGCACACTCAAATAGATGTTCAATTTTCCTCCCACTCCAACCCCTCAACTTCTTCCTGTGTTTTTCATGTCAATTTTAGCTCACATATATATTTTTTTCCTCTATTAAGAACAATTCATTGAATGATTTCATCTCTTTAACACATTCAATGCAATTATGTTTCCTTGCTAATGTATCTGACAGTGAAGATGATTTGTGCAGATTATCTGACCCTTTCCTTTTCTTCCTGTGTAACTTGCCAGCCAATGGCAGAAAGAAAATTCTTGTTCTCTAGCTGTATCAACTATCAAAATAAGAAAAATATTCCAAATAGATGGAAGACATTTGGAACATACTACAGTAGATTCAAACACAGTACAATTCTGTAACATTTTAACAGGCATCATTGATCTTTTAGGTACCTGTTTTACTTATTCTTTGGAGGGACTCTTCAAAAAAGGAAAGGAAGAAGGGAACCTATTTTTAATTTATATTTTAAATATTACCTACAGGATTGTGTCTTAATTCCAGGTATAGACAAAGATTTAAAAAGTAAATGTTTGGTGCACAATCTCTAAATATAAGTTAAATGCTGCTTTTTCTCAGTCTTCTGATAGGAAGTTCAGGTTCAAATAGCTTCTGCCTAGCATCCTTTGATGGTGCTTCTCTTTGTTTACCACAAAAACCACTGAAGACAACCTTTAAAACCAAAACTGATAACCAATTCCATAATCTAGAAAAAATAGATAGATTCTAATTTTGAAAACCCTAAGGGAAATTTAGTGACTCCACGGCATATCTAGCTTTCATTTCCAATTATTAGGCTCATAGACATAGAAAACTTCGAATACATCCTTCTTTCCTTTATGAGGGAAGATGCACCCAGAGTTCACAGCTTTGGGAATAATGCTCTGAAGCAAATTCTGTCTCTCTCTCCATTCTGTCATCATTAAGAAGAAAAGTGAACATAAAGTTGGGGGAGAGGGCTATAGGGCATATTCTAAAAGGATTAGTCTACATAGGTAGAAACATTGGTGAACAGGCACAGAGGAATAACCCTGACTTGCTGGGAATTCCATATGCTACATAAAATGTCTCCATATAGTATCATAGAATCAGGCAATGGGAATTGAAAGATAAAACTGCAATTGAGGGGAGGTATCTTAAATAAAAACTGTCAGAAAATGGTAATTGAAATGGAAACAATGTCCATTAAATTATAAGTAAAAAAGTAACAAGGAAAATCCACTTGACCTGTATATTCTTGTGGTATTACTTAAAATTGAAGAGAAAAAAAAACTTAAGCATAGAACGAGGGAAAGAGAACAAGTGTTCAAAAATTCAGAGCAAATCTCTGAAAAATTTCTTATTGTAGAATCCAAAAGAAAATTTCAGAAAATAATTTGGTATCCCCATTTTGAATAAAGAGATATGACCATTATTGAAAGGAAACAGGATGAAATGAAGAAGATTCCAGGAATGTTAAAAAGGAAATAGGGTGAATGAAAAAAGGAAACAGTATTTTTAAAAAGATTACAAAGAAACTAAAACCAGAGTAGAAGAATTAATTGATGCTGAAGGTGGTAGATTTAGGCATTATTTAACAGCTCTTAAAGATCACAGAGGGAGAAAGACAAAGGAAAATACGGTGAATAGGTGGAAAAATAGAGACTATGGAGTTATACAGTTAATCAGTGTTTTAGAGTAGAGGCTGGAGAAGAGAAATAGAACAGAAACAATAAAAATATACTTAAAGAAAACTTACCCATCCTCACAAAGAGGAACCACATGCCTCCAATAAAAAAATAAATAAATAAGTAAAGACCTAAATATTAACACATCTTCCATTTTTTAAACTAGTGAATAAAGAAAAAAATTCTGCAAGATTCAAAATACTCACCTACAAAAAAATCAAAACATGCCAATTTTGGTGATGTCATCAACTTGGCTTAATAAGAGTTTTCTATTGTCTTTCTCATAAAGAACACCAATTTTGACAACCAGCTGGGATAAGAAAGCCTTTGTGGAAGTCTAGAAGTCTAGCAGAGAAGTTCCAGCACACAGCTGAGGTAAAAAAAAAAAAAATTGAGAATGGATGGATTGAAGAGGGTAAGAGGAAATTGGAGTTTTCCCACATCACCCTTCCACCAATGCTCACTGAGCACAGGTCAATGTCAAAAGAGACAGTCTTAGTCCACAGCTTTTCCCACCAGGGAAAGTAAAAGCATGTAAGTGAGCACCTGTTTACCCTAACTGTGTAGGATACCATTAAAGTGACACTTCTTTCTCACCCCATCCACAACAGAGATGTGAATGGCACCACTGGGAGGCAGTGAGCAGCTGGGAGAGCAGGATGACAAGTGAGGATTCAGACTGGAATGCATTAAAGGGACAAAGATACTACTAACCATTTCACAGACTCCATCTCAAGAATGTCCATGAGTTGCAGAAGACACCTCACCTGCAGATCTCCAAAACTGACCCACTGGCACTCCCAATACTCCATTAGCCTAACCCCCACACACTCCCATACCCTGAACCACCTCACTATATGTGAAAATGAGCTTCTGCAGACAGTCAGTGACCATGGCAGAAAATTAGCCTGGCTCTGCAGGATTAAGAGGAAATACACAAACCTGAGTATTCAGCACCACCATAGAGAAAGCAAATAGCCAGCCTCGCTTTGCTGGATCATGAGAAGGCATACTACCTTAAGAATTCCCTCATAAGGGGGAACATGAAGTGTGGAGAAGGCATATCCATAGAAAAGATCTGAGAAATCATCAGAATCCCTAATCGGGCTGAAAGGAAGTATTTCTCTCCTGAAGCCAGTCAATAAAGACTATAGGAGGAGCCTCCTTTATATTGAAAGACAGCAACACAAGACTTTAAGGAACTTGACACATCAAGGAAATGTGAGGCCACCAAGGGAATACAATAATCTTCCAGTAATGGACCCCAAAGAAATGCAGATCTGAGAATTTCCTGATAAAGAAGATCAGTGAACTATAAGGAAACATAGGAAGACAGTTCAAAATCAGGAAAACAATATATGAACAAATTGAAAGTTTAACAAAGGGATAGAAACCATAAAAAAAGAACCAAACAGAAATCCTATAACTGAAGAATACAATGAATGAAATAAAAACACAGTAGAAAGCATCAACAGCAGACTGGATGAAGCAGAGTCAGTGAAGTAGAAGACAGATCACTTGAAATTATCCAGTCAGAGGAGAAGAAAGAAAAAGGAATGAGATAGAGGGAGAAAGCCTAAGTGAACTATGGAATACCATTAAAAAAAAAAAAACTACACAATCTATGCATTAAGAGAGTTCCAGAAGGGGAAGGAGAAAGACACACAAAGCTTATCAGAAGAAATAATGACTGAGAACTTCTTAAATCTGGGTAGCAGTTTAGACATCCAAGCTCATGAAGCTCTTAAGTCTCCCCAAAATTTCAATTCAAAACTAAAAGCAGCAAGAGAAAAAAATCCTCACATACCAGGGAATGCTCATGAAGCTTTCAGCAGATTTCTCAACACAGAACTTGCAGACCAGGAGAGAAGAGGATAAATATTCAAATAGCTGAAAGATAAAATTTTCCAGGAACACTTTACCCAGCAAAGTTGTCCTTTAGAAATAAAGATGAGATAAAGACTTGCCCAAACAAACAAAAACTGAGGGAGTTCCTCACCACTAGACCTGCCTTACAAGAAATGCTGAAAGGAATTCTTGATGCTGAAATGAAAGGATGCTAATAAGTAACAAAAAAATATATGAATATATAAAACATACTATATGAATGGACATACAAAATGAGGTAAACAGATATCAAAGACACAAAATGTAAGTGGGGGAACAAAGGGTAGTTTTTATATGTGATCAAAGTTATCAACTTAAAATAAACTGATCTATCTATAAAATGTTTTTTGTAAGCTTTACAGTAACCACAAAGCAAAAACTATATTAGATACACAAAAGTAAGAAAATGAAACAAAGCATATCACTACAGAAAATCAACAATTCACAAAGGAAGGCAGCAAGAGAGGAAGAAAGGTACAGGGAACTATGAAATCATCAGAAAACAATTAATAATGGCACTAGTAAGTCTTATCTATCACAGAAAACAATTAATAATGGCACTAGTAAGTCTTATCTATCAATAAGCACTTTAAAATTCTCTAATCAAAAGGCATAGAATAGCAGAATAGATTTAAAAAAACAAAACAAGACCCAACTATATACTGCACAGAGATTCACTTCAGTTTCAAGGACACACATAGGTTCAAAGTGAAAAGGTGGAAAGTTATTCCATGCAAATGGAAACCAAAACAGCTGGGGTAGATATACTTACATCAGAAAAATTAATTAGACTTTAAGTAAAAAATTGTAACAAGAAACAAATAAGGTCACTATATAATGATAAAGGAGTCAATTCACCAAGAGAATATAATAATTGTAACTATACATGCAGTCAACATTGGAACATCTAAATGTACTAAGCAAATACTAACAGATCTGAAGGGAGAAATAGACAACAATATAATACTAGTAGAGAGCTTCAGTACTTTACCCTTCAACAATGAATAAACCATCCAGACAGAAAATCAATAAAGAAACAACAGACCAGAACAAGACCATAGATCAAATGTACCCAACAGACATATATAGAACGTTCCATCCAATAGCATCAGAATACACATTCTTATCAAGCCTACATGGAACATTCTCCAGGATAGATCAGATGTTAAGTCACAAAAAAAGGCTTAGCAAATTTAAGAAGATTAAATCATACCAAGTATCTTTTTCAGCTGCAATAGTATGAAACTAAAAATCACTAACAGAAGAAAAACTGGAAATACCACAAATATGTAGAAATTAAACAACAGAGGCCTGAACAACCAATGAATCAATGAACAAATCAAATGGGAAAGAAAAGAATATCTTGAAATAAAAGAAAATGGAACACAACATATCAAAACTTTGGGAATGCAGCAAAAGCAGTTCTAAGAAGGAAGTTTATAGCATTGAAGGCCTACATTAAGAAATAAGAAAGATCTCAAACAACCTAGCTTTACACCTGAAATAATTAGAAAAGGAACAAACCCAAAGTGAGCACAAAGAAAGAAATAACAAAGATCAGAATAGAAATAAATAAAATAAATACCAGAGAAACAATGGAAAAGATAAAAAAATCTAAGAGCTGAAATATTTTTAAAAGACAGACAAAATTGTCAAACATTTAGCTAGACTAAGAAAAAAACAGATAAGCCTCAAGTAAATAAAATAAGAGGAGACTTTACAACTGAAACAAAAGATCATAAGAGACTACCATGAACAATTATACACCAAAAAAATGTATAACCTGGAAGAAATGGATAAATTCCTAGAAATATACAACCTATCTAAATGAGTCATGAAGAAATATAAAACCTGAACAGTAATTCAGTTATCTTAAGGAGATGAGTAAGGAGACTGTATCTGTAATAAAAAATCTTGCAACAGAGAATCCTAGAACTAGATGGTTTTACTAATGAATTATACCAAATATTTAAAGAGGAACTAATTCCAGTCCTCAAACTGTCCCAAAAAACTGAAGGGGAGGAAATACTCCCAAACTCATTTTATTAAGGCAAGCATCACCCTGACTCCAAAGCCAAATAAAAACATTATAGGAAAATAAATGTACAAACTATATTCCCAATGCAGACACATACACCCATGCAACAGAATTGAAAACCCCCCCAAAAAACAAAACACCAACAAACAGAACTCAACAATACCATAAAGGATTATTACCATGTTTAAGTGAGATTTATTCCAAATATACAAGGTTTTATAATAAACACTCTCAACAAATTGAGTATAGAAGGAATTAACTCAACATAGCAAAGGTCATATATGACAAGCTCACAGCTAATATCACACTCAATGGTAAAAGTTTGAAAGTATTTCCTCTAAGACCAGAAATAAGACAAGCATGCACACTCTCACCACTTCCATTCAACATTGTACTGGAAGTCCTAGCCAGAGTAATTAGGCAAAATAAATAAATAAAAAGCATCCAAATTGGAAAAAGAGAAAAACTCTCTTTGTAACTGATGACATGATATTATGTATAGAAAACCCTGAAGACTCCACCAAAAAACTATAAGAATAAACAAATTCAGTAAGGTCTCAGAATACAAACAACAGCAAAAGCCAGTTGCATTTCTGTACACTAATAGAGAACTACTGGGGAAAGAAATAAAGAAAACAGAGCACAATCTCATTTATAATAGCATCAAAAACAGCAGTTTACTTAGGGATATATTTAACCAAGGATATGAAAGACCTGTACACTGAAAACTATAAAACACTAACAAAAAAAATTGAAGATGACACTACAGAAAGATACCCCATATTCATGGATCAAAAGTTATTGTTAAAATGCCTCTGCCACCCACAGTCATCTATAAATTCAGTGCAATCTCTTTCAAAATTCCAATGAGTATTTTTCACAGAAATAGAAAAAAATCTTAAAACTGGTATGGAAACACAAAAGATCCTGCATAGCCAAAGCAATTCTGACAAATAATAACACATCTGAAGGTGTCATACTGACTGACTTTGAACTATACTACAAAGCTATACTGATTAAAAGAGTATGGTACTGCCATAAAAGCAGACACACACACCAATGGAACAGAATTGAAAACCGAAAAATAAACCTATGCATATACAGTCAACTAATATTTGACAAGTGAGCCAAGAATACTCAACAGGAAAAGGATAGGCTCTCCAATAAATGGTGCTGGAAAAACTGGATATTCACAGGCAATAGAATGAAACTGGATTCCAATCTTACCCCATACATAAAAGTCAACTCAAAATGGATTAAAGACTTAAATCTAAGACCTGAAACTATCAAACTCTTAGAAGAAAAAGGAACATAGGGGAAATTCTCCTTGACATTGGTCTTGGCATTGATTTTTTTAGACATCACAGCAAAAGCACGTGTAATAAAAGCAAAAATCAACAAATGGGACACATCAAACTGAAGGGCTTCTGCACAGCAAAAGAAACCAACAAAATGAAAAGGCAACCTATAAAGGGGAGAAAATACTTGTAGTCCATGCATCTGATAAAGGGTTAATATCTAAAATACATAAAGAACTCAAAAGCAAACAAACCATACAACTCCTACAAGAAACCAACCCCAAATAAGCCAACTTAAAAATGAGCAAGAGAAGCAAACAGACATTTTTCCAAAGAAGGTACACAAATGGCCAACAGGTATATGAAAAGGTGCTTGACATCACTAATCATCAGGAAAATGTGAATCAAAACCACAATGAGATATCACCTTATACCTGTTAAAATGTCTGTTAGTCCATTACCAAAAAAAAAAAAAAAAAAGATAACAAATGCTGCAAAAATGTAAAGAGAAGGGAAAACTTGTGCACTGCTCATGAGACTATAAACTGGTGCAGACACTATGGAGAACAGTATGGAATTTCCTCAAAAAATTTAAAATAGAACTGCCCTATGATCAAGACATTCCACTTCTGAATATATATCCAGAGGAAAGGAACTATCTCAGAAAGATACCTGTACTGCTATGTTCACTGTAGTATTATTTACAAAAAACCACGGTTTGGAAACAAGTATCTCTCAACAGATAGATGAATAAAGAAAATGTCACATACGTACATACATACATGAACATTATTAAGCCTTAAAAAAGAAAGAAATGCTGCTGTAGCTCCGGAAGTAAGGGGGATCCCCTCCCGGGACAAATTCCCTATTAATCTGGTGAAACCAAAGGAGGACAGCGGGAAGGGTAGGTTGGGAGAACGAATTTTTACTGCTCACAGCTTGCTCAGGATCGCTAGCCAGGCCGGGCTCGGTCTGTCTCCTCCAACCCCGCTCGCGCCCTCCTCCATGCCGGCCTCTTCCGCGAGGAGCTCCATGGGCGGTGGGGCCATGGTGACTGGCACCAGGCCAATTAGGTACCAGGAACAGAGAGAGGGGAGGAGAGAATGGCCATTTTCTCTCCACCTCTTGCCCCGTATCAACTGTGAGGCTCTGCTGTGGTAAACACCCATTGATATGAAAATGGACTAAGGCTAGGTGGGTGATTCTGGAAATTCTGCCATTTATCCCACATCTATCATTTGCAATATATGGAGGGCAATATGCTGGGAAATAAGCTAGACAGGAAGAAAAGTATTGCATTGCATCAGTGAGGTGGAATCTTAAAAAAAAAGAAGTCATAGAAATAACAGAGTAGAACAGTAGTTGCCAGGAGTTGAGGGGTGGAAAAAATAGGAAAATATTGGTAAAAGGGTACAAACTGTCAGTTATAAGATGAATAAGAATCTAATATATACCATGATGACTTAAGTTGATAATACTGCATTCTATAATTAAATTCTGCTGAGGGTAGATCTTAAGTATTCTCATACACACAAAAGGTAAATATGTGAGGTGATGGATATGTTAATTAACTTGATTATGGGAATATTTCCACAATGTGTACATATATCAAATCAACACCATGTTTTATGCTTTAAATATATTACAATTTTGTCAGTTACATCTCAAAAAAGCTGAAAAAAGAAAAAAATAATTGCATATTAAGGGTAGGTAAAAATATCAGAAAGTTATAAAATGGAGAAATTAAATAGACCCTTATCTGCTCTCAAATGTGCAAATATATGAAATTCATACCCACAAACATAAAGGAAATTAGTATCAAAAGATAATCTTAAAAATAAAAACACAAAGCCAAACTTTAAAACATTCCTAAATGGCACAGACTTAAAAGGAAATAAAAATCGTAATTACAAACTATTTTAACATTATGGACAATTCAAAAATCTATATAAATGCTGATGATGTGTGTTAAAAGATGGACTTGAAGGGGGGTAAATTCATGATATTTAGGTTTATTTTTTTTAATGAATAAAAATAAAAGAACAAGACTGACAACTCAGTAACCTAGAGTAGTTAATAAAGGTCAATAACTTGAAGGAAAACAGAAAAAAATAAATTAATAAAAATAAGAGCAGAAAAATGTAAGTAAAACTCTTAGAGACTAAGCAAGAAAGAGAAAATTTTAAACAATTTTTTAAATTACAAATAGACAAGGCCAAATAAGATTTAAATATCATAGAAGAATAGTATATATAATCCTTTTCTGATTAACATGATAATCCTGATTCAGTGACTAATGTATAGCAGAAACAGCTCTTAGGAAATCTATCTTTAAAAAAGGAACAAGGCACAGATGGTTTCAGAAGCAAACTATTTCAAAATTATACTGCATCTCACAACATAAACAAACATGGAAGGCTACCATACTCATTTTACATGGATATTATAAACTTGATATCAAATCTGACAATGACTATTTTTAAAAGATAAACTTATCTCACTTTTATTTTTTTAATTAAGGTATCATTGATATACACTTTTAGGAAGGTTTCACAAGAAAACAATGTGGTTACTACATTCACCCTATTGTTGAGTTCCCCCCATACCCCATTGCAGTCACTGTCCATCAGTGTAGTAAGATGCCACAGAGTCCCTACTTGTCTTCTCTGTGCTGCACTGTCGTCCCCATGACCCCACACACACCATGTGCACTAATCATGATACCCCACAATGCCCTTCTCCCTCCCTCCCTACCCACCCTCCCCCACCCCTCCCCTTTGGTAACTGCTAGTCCCTTCTTGGAGTCTGTGAGTCTGCTGTTATTTCGTTCCTTCAGTTTTGCTTCGTTGTTATACTCCACAAGTGAGGGAATTCATTTGGTGAGTGTTTGTCTTTCTCTGCCTGACTTATTTCACTGTTATCTCACTTTTATTATAATGAAAATACAACTAAATAAAATAGTCACATAAACTCCAAGCCTGTATAAAAAGAAAGAAATGCCACAACTAAATAAAAGTTACTAATACCTGAAACAAAGAGATAGAGGCAGAATTAACATTTTCCACAGTAATACATTTTATTAAAATATCAAAGAAAAAGGATATAATGGACAGTAAGCCATTCTAGATAATAAAGTGTATTAGAAACTTACAGTGACAAAACATGATTATTAGCTCCAGACAAGAAAGATAAACAAGTGAAGAAGAAAGATTAGCTGCCAAAGATACCTATGTCAAATATGTATACTAGGAAATTTTAGTATAAGAAATATGGCATTTCACATCACTGAAGAAGGTATAAACTAATCACAACAAGTTATTAAGAAAATTGGCATGTCTATGTCCAATAAGTACTCAAGTCACATGGGAAGAGGCAAAGCTCCAGAAGTCAGCCTCCAAATTCAGCCAGGCAAGCCATTTAAAATTAAACAGCTCATGGACAGGGCCGATGGGACCATGAACGCGAATCGACTGCGTGTGTGTGCGTGCATGTATGTGTGCGCACCCACATGTGCACGCTCATCCACCCTTTCCTCCCTACGCTTCATTTGCCACTATCCCTGTGTTATATTAGATTAGAAAAGGAGAAATAATCACAATTTCCCAACAAATTATGCCCCCCAAAGTTAACCAAAAGAGCTTAGCAAAAAGAGTAAAAATCTAGAAAACTTAATTTTTTCCATAGGCCATTTCTTATTTCCATGACATTCAAAAAAATAGAGATGTTTCTATTCCATTTATTTAGAAGAGCAGAAATACATAATCTCATTAAATGCCACTGAGAATACAAAAAAGAGAATACAAATTCTGCCTTGACAGAGGAGAAATGCTTTTATATCCTGGTAAAACCTGGTGATTTCCAAATTGTATCATGTCTGACTTTCCAACTATCCTTCACTTTCTCAATATGTTCTATAACAGAACCATTTGTGAGAGTGAATTTAACTTTGAGGATTTTCCAACATTCCTTGTCGGATTCTGCAGTACCAAATACCCAGGAATTGAAGTTTCAAACTATTCTATGCCACACCCTTCCGGAGCTGTTTTTAACCTTGCTGTAGACAGATATTCCAATTTAAAGAAATCATAACAACGGATATGGATCTTTGGTAATTGGTCACAAAACCAATGCCATTGTAAGACTATCAACCCATCAGATAAAAAGAAAAGCCAGAAACACCGCACTAAAAGATGCCAGAGGCCAAAATGTATTCAAAGTGCGGATTAGAACGCCCCCAGGGCCGGTACCACTGAACTCAGTGGGGCTCATGAGGACGGTATTCAAGGTAAAGCCAAAGAAGGATATTGAAATGTAGTTTTCACGACCATTTTTTCCCAGGTGACAAAGAAAATTCAGATAACAAAATAAATGCCCTGTGACAGAGCTGATCAATTCAAACATGAAGATCCCCCTTGGCTCTCAATCTTTTCTTCTTGATTAAAGAACCCACCCACCATGCCTACCACCTGCGCCCAGTATTCTACTGGCTTTTAGCGACAGAGCAGTGGCTGAGCTTTTCTTTCAGTCTTCTCTTCCAGGACAACAGCAAGGAGAAGTTACCGTCTTTGCGTTTCTGCCTTCATATATATTATAAACATACTGTGCTCTGCAAGTACGTGGCTTTCTGCCTAAATACTCAATGTTCTGTTTTTTCTAAAGTGTGTGATGAGAGCCTGTTAATACCACTTAAATCTTGTTATGGGGGAATGCATCAAAAAAAGTCACTGATGCCCAAATCAGTAAATGTTAATGCCCTCAGCATCTTCCCCCTGAGAGACAAGTTGGGGATAAGGAGAAACAGGAATTAAAATGGGGAACTAAATTTGAATTATATTTACAATGAATTCTGTTTCCTACAACTTCAACACCCCAGAGCAGCCACATTTTACAGAAAAACGGTACTCGCTGCTCACAATGCATCTGGCCATACACAGTTGAGCAAACAAAAACTATGGGAAACCACTGGACCCTGAAACCTTGACATTAAAAAATCAATTTAGGAAAAAATATTTGAAATGGTTAGATAGGCGCACTGGTAGATTAGATAAAGAAAGAGATCTGTAGGCTCTCACTTCTTCTAGGAATTCAGAAATATATAAATTGTTTTGAATTATTTCTTTCCTCTGATAAGAATGCCCACTTGCTTGGGGTGATACTGTCTCTTAGCAGAGGACGCTGAAAGCACAACTGTTGCCAAAAGAAAGAAAAGATACATTATTTCTCTCTTCACAGCACCACCAGATGGAAACATTAAGGCCACTGGGATATGTTGACATGGCAAGACACCTGTGCTATGTGTAAAGCGGGTGACAGTGTGCGGGGGACAACTTTTTGTGCCACACTGTAATGCTAACTTGCTTATGTATCATATTCCATGCTGATTGCTGGCAGATTATTCAATATACACTTTAGTCACCAGTAATACAGGTGGACTGATGAACATTACAATAAAGGGATTTTAATATGCAAATCCTTAGTGTTTTTTATCATTTAAATTTATCATCTAATAAAAAAGTGATATCATTTGAAGGCACTTCTCCTTGAATTCACTTTGGGCTTTAATGGATATACACTGGTTGATTGGTGAGTACGTGCGCCGTTTTTCCTCTTTGGAAAGTAGATAAAAATAGTAATGAAGCACTAATGCTTGATACAGCTGCCATACTGAAATGGCACCATGGAGGCCCCTTTCATTCTTCAGATGATCTTTTTGTGGGTTTGAATTATCTGCCTTTAAATGCAAAGTCTGCCCAATATTGGCCCTTTCTGTGACCTTACAGTTACAAAATCAAACCAAGCAATAATCCCACTCTACCAGCACTTTTGGCATGACATCTAGAGAATTCTGCTTTACTGTGAACACCCCATTTTGAGAAGAACAATAAAAAACAGGAGTGTTTGCTAAAAATGAAGGCCAGGGCAGAAGATCTGGGAACAATGACATATGAACAATACTTGGAGGGACTGAAGGTGCCTCACTTGAAGGAAGGGAAGTCTTAAAAGAGTCTGAAGAATCAGAAATGAGGAAGAGGAATTGAAATTTCTCCTTTGAAGCTCCAGTGAGCATGTAGCAGAGGTGGGCTAGGTCCTCCACAAACCCAGGACTTCATCCCAGGCATAGTTAAAACTGTACTTCTCAGCCACTCTTGCAATTAGATGGGGCTGACCTCTAGACTGAGTCCTGGTCAATAGTAATGGACAGAAGTGTTATGACCCATTCGCAGGTCTGGCCCTTAAAACTCCTGTCTGATTCTCCACAGTCTCCTGAGAAGAACCTTAAGAGCAAGAACCTTAAGAACCTTAAGAATTAGTCAATCTGCACCTTGCTCTTGCTGTCTCTCTGATATTCTTACTCTTGAATCTTCTTTTACGAGGTCTTTCTGTTGCTCTTCCTTCTCTTACTGTTAGCCTTTGCTCACTTGCTTAAACACCTGCTTTTGAGGGGCTACTCATGGTCTTGCTCATGGTTTTTATATGCGTACACTGCCTCCCCAGCCAACCAAGAAATTCTTCAGAAGGGGAAACAGTCCTTCTGTGTTCCCACCAACATACGTGGCAGCATGCCCCATACATAGGAAACTTGAAATTTCACACCTAGGCAATTTCTACTAGCCAAGTGAGACCAATTCATTAAAACCAGCATTTCTCATGATTAGAGACATTTCTAATTTCCAGGTGTCTGTCCCTTGTGTTCATCAGCCAAAAATCCATTTAGAAAATGAGGCTCCATTCCCTGTGTTATTTTCAGATTCACAGAAACACCTGCTCTTCTTCTTAAGTGGATTGGAAAATTGCAGAGACCTAACATCAATAGATCAACAGCAAAAATGAAAATCTAGCAACCTTAGTGCACCTCTCAATGCAAACCCTGATATCCTTTTAAAATAACCTCTACTGTTTAATTCAGCCCAAGCCCCGGTGTTTGAACAAGATAACTTCATCTATTTTCCTCATATGAAAAAAACTTTTGCCCCCTCAGGCAGGTGATTGAATAAGTATATAAACACTCAGAGATCTTTAAAAGTTTACATGTTTTCAAATGAATATTTTCCTTCTAGCCTCTCCGTCTGAAAAAGAATCACTGTTTTTTAAAATCCTTCCTACTTTTCTCAAATACTTTGTTTTTACTTATACGGATGTTATTAACTCAAATTTTTCATAAAACATGGCTACACCATGGATTAATTTAGCAGCATAAGAAAATCAATGATCCCCAAGCATCTAGAGAATGGGCCCTCAACACCGACCAGGAACTCCACCACTGCCCAAGACATTTTACAGCCTCTCTCCACAAAACCGCCATATTTCAAACTATCTCAGCTTCCCTCACACCTCTACCTCTCTCCACTGCTCCATTGCATACAAAGTCCGGTCTCTTACTTGGTGGGAAGAGAGCATCCCTAGGAGAGGAACTCCCTCATCCTCCCCACACCGGGCATGCAAACAGGGGCGTCTCTGCCCGCTCCTCTTCTCCTGAGCCAACACTGCCCATGTCCCTTCTCCTCTCCCATCAAATTCTTACCATTGACTTTTAAACATGCTCAGGTCTCTCCCATCTCATCTACACCCCTTCCCCAAGTCCTGCCTGTTCTGTTTGCTCTTCTCTTCCAGGGGAGACTTGTCTATTCTGACTATACCCAGTGTCACAGGATACACTCACTCTTCACCCTGATCTAATCTAACTTTTTCTATATCCTTCCATAAAAATAGCTCCTGCTAAGATCACCAATGCCAATAATTCCAAAGGACTTTTCCAATCCCACATCATTTGAGCAGCATTTGATATTGCTGGTGATTCCATCTTTATCAAAGCATATCTTCCCTTTGTTTTCATGATTCTGGGTGTTTTCCTCCTATCTTTTGGGATATTCGTTCACCTCCACTGTAGGCTGGTCTTCCTTCGCACAGCCACGAAATGAAGGTCCTGGAGTCTCAGTCCTCAGCTCTCTTCTCTTGACACTCCAGGCAATGGCCTCACGGCCATGATGTCATTTACCACCTGTACACTATACACAAAGGGGCATCTCCAGTACAGATCTCTCTGCAAGGCTCCAGAAATACAGATGTAAAGGCCAGCTTGATGCTTCTGCTTGTCTCTCTCAAAGTCACAGTCACCCTAAATCCAACAAGTTCAAAATTGACCTTCAGACCTGCCTCCCAATCTCATCTGCCTCTGGTGTCCCTATCCCAGTGAATGGTGCCACCAACTGTCTAGCTGCACAAACTTAATTTTCTTCTCCTGATACTATATTCAATCTATCACTGGTCTCTGCCCATTTTTCCCCCTAACTACTTCTGACATCCATCCACTTCTCTCCATCTTCACACCACAACGTTAGTCCAGCTCTCTGTCCTATCTGGCCTCGTAGCCTCTGCACTTCTCTCGCGGTCCTCCCCCAGGAGCCCTTGGCTGCCTGTCAATCCTGTCTGCACTGAATTGAAAAGAGCTGGATTTCTAAATCACAAATTTGACTCTATCGCTCCCATTTTTCAGTGACTTTATTTTGCCCTAGGATTAAAGACCTCTCTATGACCCAAAGGCCTTGCTTGGTCCGGCCTCCAGTTATCATTAAGGCCTCATCCAGCACCTTACTCCCGGGCTCTCCCCTCCACTTCCCCAACCCAGGTCACTCTGGCATTCTTTCAGCCCCTGGAACTTCAGTGCCCTGACCTACTACCGAGTCTCTGCCTTCCCCCTTCCCTATTCTGCCTTCCCCCTTCCCTATCCTTCACCTAGCTCGGGCTGGCCGACTTCCCTCCCCTCTGAGGGAAGACAGCCCTAACAAGAACAAGCCCTCCTATTGTTCTGTCTGGTAGCATCATGTCTCATGCTACCATGAGTGCTTGTGAGGTCCAACTTTCTATGTATTTCTGTGAACACTTGACTAAGCATCTGCCCCACTAGAAGGTGAGTTCTATGGAACAGGAACTCCTCTGTTTCCTTCAACACTATCTCTAGGACCTAGTAGAGCACCAATACATTATAGACACTCAATATAATATTTATGAAATGAACAAATGAATAAATTGACTATTGACTATATTATAGTGAGAGCTATGCTACCTTTAAAATACTCTAAATGTTATCACCATTGTAATAGATTATTAGTTTTACATTTTATCATTTTTTTATAAAGTACCTAATGTCTGTCCTTGTAATAAATCTCTACTACAGGAAACATGTTCATTAGTTTTTTTATCTGCAGGACCCAGCACAGTGCCTAAAAGATGGCAGGTACTCAGAAAATGTCTGTTGAAAGAATGGAAGAAGTACTGACCCAGACTCAAGGAGGCAGTATGGATAAAAAGAGGTTCAATGTGTAGGCTATGGAATTAGCACTCTAGATTCAAATTCCGGCTCTATCCCTTGTTACACTAATTGGGTAATCACAGACAAACTACCTAATTCCATAAAGCTCTCTAAAATGGGGGTGGTAATACCTAATCTCATACAGGCACTGTGAGAATTAAGTGAGATAATCCTTATGAAGCTTAGTTTGCAGCCAAACCTCAGGGTGCACCTGAGGTATCAGAGAGGATATTGTTTTCAAACAAATAATGCACAACTGCCTTGAGCCATCCTTGAAACTCTGCACAGAGACAGAATATATCATAGTCACTTCACATAGCCCTACCTGCCAGCATCTCTGTCAAAGGAAAATGTGACCTGCAGAATGACATTGGAATGTATACTCCATAATAAGACAGCCACCAGGGCTCCCACAGACAACCTAGAATGCCTTCGTTTGAGTGGTCTTTTATATGTATGTAATTTTTTAAAAGGATGAGCAAAAGTTAAAATAATGGTGATGATCGTGATAGTTTTGTCGCCAAACTCAAGCAATAGTCATCAGCCTTCTTACACAAGAGTTCAGCCCTGCTTAGTGGACATTAGGATTCAGTGTTCTAGTTTTAGGGAAAAGTTTGCCTGGCAGGATATTTAGTCCTAGTTACTGAAAGACTTGAGCAACTTGACCCTCTGCGGGACAATGACTGAGTAAATGGAGGCAGGTGGGAACACAATGAGGGTGCTGTTATAGGTAGACAGAATTTTTTTAGGTTTGATGAGGTTTTAGTCACCCTTTCTGAGAAGAGCCAGTTCTGATGGCTCTCCAAGAGAGAAAGGAGGGGTCCTAGCAATGGCATGTCATTCTAAGAGGGTAGATAGTGACAGCACCCCTTGTGAGTCTCCAAGCAGGTAGGTGCAATTATGCTGTAGGGGAGACTACAAGCCTTCCATGAAAAAAATCCTTGATCTGACACCTTAATGCTAGAACTTCTTTGGAAAATTATTTAATGACTCAATTATGATGGCAGTTCATTGAGTCATTCTACAAATACTTATTAAGTACTTTCTAGGTGCCAGGCATTGTGCTAGATGTGGTGACACAATGATAAACAAGAGAGACACAAAGCTTGCCTTCAAAGGAAGCTATTGTCTACCAAGGGAGACAGATAAATCAGCCAAAACAATTAAGTGTACAGATGGGAACACATGGGGAAAACACCAAAACTAGTCTACAGCAGAAGTTAGGAAAGTGTTCCAGGGCTTTCTGCCAACAGCAGAGAATGGTCTTGGCATCTCAGATGAGTGGGAGGGAGCAGAGGCAAGACAAGGCGGAGGGACAGCACAGGTGAACGGCCCAGGAGGGAGCAGAAACAGGCTGTGCAGTGGAATCACCACAGCATGGGAAAGCCAGGAATGGGGCCCTGCCGACAGACGGACATGCCAATTACCCCGTGAGAAGTAGGCATTCTGACAACTCCTCTTGAATCACCTTAACACCCAGAGTTTGTGTCTTTTTAAGGGAAAAGGAAAGGACTGTGACATACATGGTGTTTGGTAATATTTTCTCTGAATAAAAGTTGTTTGAGGTATCTGAGCCCATGCTAGCCAGAAAATTCGCAGCAATTTGCTGCACTGTTTGGTGGAGAAATGAGCCCTGCACAGCCAATGTGTCCAGGTAAGAACAACACACTTTATAGAACAGATGGACCAGGAGTGAAATGCTTTCTTCAGCAGAGTTTACATGGAATTTCTCATCTACACCATAATTATACTCTAGATGTTATTAACAGTAATGGTGAACAGAATAATTTGGTCTATTTTCTTAGTTACTCAACAAATATATATTGCATATGATATGCAAATTCATCCGTGCATATCATTATGTGCCCAAGGTTCTGGGGAGAACTGGGATGGTGTAAAAGCAAAGTTGGTGATAACAGGTAATCTAACGAAGAGAAAACCAACGTGCACTCTGGAACCCAACCTCCTGAGGTTTAAATCCTTCAACTTCTTACTAATTCAGTGGCCTTGGGTTACTACTTAACTCCCCTCAACCCCACAATGTGGCGATAAAACACTATCCTGAAGGGCTGCAGGACTGAATGAGATAATGTGTGCAAATCACCTAGGAAAAGTTCTGCTCCTGAATTTACTGGTTCAGAAAGAGCTGGATCCTAGGTTCTGGCCCACCGTACTTCACATTGGACTAAGTCTCTCCCTCACTGGGATTTGCAAGCACATATATGGATACCATGGTTTGGCAGCCACCCAGGTTGTCTGCTCCTGCAAACAGCCACCCGGTAGCCACCCCTTGTGTGGAGTGCAAACTCCCTCTAAAGGACAGAACTGTGTCTTTGCTGAGGACCATTTAGGCAGGAAATTCCAGAGTCCAGATGCCCTGGCCATGACCTATAAAAGGAAAGTTTGAGTCCTTAACCCCACAGAATCCTGACCTAGTAAAGAGTGGTGTAGCCAGAGGAGGGCTGAATCAGAGTTCTTTAACATGTGGGGCCAGGAAGGGAACCCTCTTGCCCAAGTCTAAGGGCAGTTCAATTTGGAAGTAAATGCTACAAGAGTATAAGGATTTTTAAGGCACTGTCTTTCCAACGGACTATTTCCCTTGGCTGTACTTCTACAACAATCTGCTTTCCTAAGCTACCCTATTCCTATGGCTATTTCATAGGAATGCTACTCATGTTCTTTCCTTTTCTTACTTGAAACTCACTCTGAATCTTGAACAAGTCCAAGGTCTGAAGGTACTTGCTCATTGCTCTGTATGCCTCACAATATCCTTTGGATAAAAGAACTAAAACCTTACCTAAACTTTGTTAGTCAGTGTATGGATTTAAATAAGTATTTTAACTACTGTTAATCATACTTTGTATAATGACAATTTCAAAGGTGGGAAAAGTTTTAGAAATCTAAGATGAACTCCTAAGATTAAGAGAAATGATACCCATAAACTTACAAGAAAAAGACAGTATCACCCAAAGGGTGACAGAGTATTAGCTATCTTTATGGTCGCATACTTATCTGAAGTATATTTATTCATACTAACAACAAAAAATTGTGAAACAGTCAATTCAGTGGCCATATATAGATAGAGCCCTGAGTCACTTAAACAAAGAATCCTCACTCTGTCAAGGAGACATATGATTCATTAAACAGTCAGAAGGAGAAAAGTAAAAATCCCCAACAGAAAAGTCAAGGGATGGGATACTGAGCTTGGAAACCATAACGCACCCACGCTCTGCCTCAGTGCGCTCCAGGCAGAGATCTGACGTTCTATGGATGGGGGCAAAGCTTGGTGCCACCTGCCCAAGCCAACACTGGCACTACGGCCAGGGCAGCAAGCTCAGCAAGATGGATGGTCAGAAGGAAAGAGCCTGCCAGGACCTGCCCCTTGGCCGCATCATTATGCTCATCTCTCAAAGAGGACCCTCTCATCTCTTCTCTTAGTTCTAATGCATGACACGCCCTCCTCACTGATTCACTGTGGTGCTCATCTTTGAAACACAAATGCTAACCTGCTAACTATCCCCAAGGCTGGAAACTCAAAATATAGGAAAGATGAATAAGTGCATCTGGGGCTCCAAGGACTAATGTCATAAAGCTGTCATCATTTCCCACCCAGCTTTATTTCACCCACTCACTTGATGTACATCTGCGGCCCATTCACGCTGCATATGGCTACAGACAGAAAAAGCCTCAGTTCAAAACTAGCACAGTGGTCTGGAAGAGGCTTCTGCTACAGCATGGCTCCTTCTTAGTTTTGGCTCCAAACCTTACCACCCTAACATAAGGATGCTGAACAAGCTTACAGGGAAGGCCAGAATATTCCAAATATGGGTTCCAACTCTGTGGCTGACTTACTAATGTGTGGCTTGAGCAAAGTATTATTTAAAACCTAAAATGCTGAAAACATCTACTCTGTCTCTGCTTTCTTTGAACACGGCAATATTTTCAACCAAAGGAGAGTCTTTTCTAGACAAAATGGACTTCCGTTCAAAAGTCCTTCAGTCTCTTCCAGGAACCCTATCAGCAGTTAAACCTCTCACCATGAATCATTACAGACTTAGCATAATGAATGCTTCCCTGTAACATTGGCTTCTCTCCCTAGCACTTAGAAAACAAGTGTAACCTGCCCCACCTCGCTTTACTCTCATAACAAAGAACAATATTGAATGCCTAATTATTATAGTTTCTGTTTTCCCTTACTTTTCTTGGATGAGTAATATTTTGGTAATTCATTCAATGTGAACTTACAGAATCAATTTCTAAAACACTAAAGGAATGAAAAGAACAGGAAGAATATGGTCTCTATCTTTATGCAGCTTATAAAAGAGTTATGGAGAGGAAAAACATTAAAAATATAAACAATATAAAACAGACAGTAAGTTTTGAAACTAGTAGTTTACACAAGTGCCATAGGCAGTGGGAGAACTGAGTAGATGGCTGGGAGCCAGGGTGGGCAGCCATGGAGGGGGTAGCAGAAGGCTCCACAAAGAGGTTGGAAGTATTTGAGCTGGGTGAACAGAAAGGTCTGGCAGAACTGGGGTTCCTGACCTTTTTTGTGCCAAGGACCCTTTTGTAAGCCTGAAGTCTAAGACCTCACAACATCTAAGAATAAATAAAGCAAAATATATTGGATCACAGAGGAAATCAATTATAGCCATTTCTGCCATAATGCTTTCTTGAAAAAAATAATTTCTAATGCAATCAATATTGCGAAAAATCTGGGTATAACATACATTTCATGTTTGCTTATATACCATTCCACCCATAAGAATCTCTAGATGAATGCAAAATCAACACCCACTGAGCCGTCCCACATTGCAATATACAAAATGCACAGACATGTATGCCTCAAACTTCTACTGGCTTCCTGAACTCACCACTGGTGTTGTCAGCTGCACACATCCACACCCAGTATTACAACTGTCCATTTGAGTTCAAATAACCCACTTCACAATAACTCATAATCCTCACCCATTTCCATAAGCA